>NC_064575.1:71349465-71652495 GCF_937001465.1 Orcinus orca
CCTCTGCCCTCGCCCCAGGCAATGAGCACCTCCCTCCTCTGGGCACTCTGAGCACTCATCCCCTCGGGGCAGTCTAACCCAGTGACCTGTGTTTCTCAGGGCTCCCAGCCTTGGGCTCACATATAGGTCACTATGCATGAGGCTTTGTCCCCTCCCATTGCGGTGGGGCTCCAGGCCCTGACCATCTCCAGCCCCCTAACTATTCCTGGGGGTCCTCAGGGGACGTGGTAGAGAGTCTTTAAGGAGCCACCATGAATGCGTCTCCTGTTTCTGCCAGAGTTGGGCCTCCAGTTCTTGCCCTTGTGAGACTCCCCGGCGTCTGACAGTGTCAGTGTCCCCACAGTGTCCCCACCCCCATGGTGGACTCTGCTGTGACAAGGAGAATCTATCCCCCACCCCAGGTGTTACATTCCGTCACGGGGCCCTGGCAGCGCTGCTTCGCGCAGAGTTTTCCTCTCAACAGCTCTGTCAGTTTTGACTTGACCCCTCCTCTCAGAGTTAGGCATGGATCCTTGGGGTCTGGGCCAAAGGATGATCTGATGAAGATCAGGCACCAGGCTGCAGTCGCAATTGCATTTCCTTCTGATGACTCAGGCAGTGTTCCTGAGTCAGGCCATATGCCTTCCCTAAGGATACACTACCTCCCAGATAACTCTTAGGCCTTAGAATTCAAAAAATTATTGGTGGGTCTGTACTGCCAGAATTCAAAATGTGCCCTAACATGTCTGAATCCTAAAACAAACAATATAAGCCAAGGAGGCACACACACCACCATTATACTTTTCCTTGCCCAGAGCAGACATCAGTAATCAATTACAGTTCAGTGTCTATCTAGTAAAGCCATTAGGATTCTTCCCAAACACTCCATTCTCAAGACACTGTAGACCACGCCTCTACTCTGAAGCCTTTCTGGATCCCCGGAAAGCCTTGCAAATGATTCCAATGGAAATGATTCCACCTATTTTTTTTTAACCTTTCATAACCCTCAGCATTTTGCTGCTCTTGTCTGGGCCCTTTCGGGTTGTAATAATAAAACATAACCCAAAAAATGGTTAACATCTACTAACCTCTCTTTTTTTTTAATTGAGTTATAGTTGATGTATAATATTATATAAGTTTCAGGTGTAAAACATAGTGATTCACAATTTTTAAATATTGGCTATATTCCTTGTTTTGTATTATATATCCTTATAGCTTATTTATTTTATACATAATAGTTTGTAACTCTTAATCCTTTGCTTCCATCTTGTTCTCCCCCCTTCCCTCTCCCCACTGGTAGCCACTAGTTTGTTCTCTATATCTGTGAGTCTGCTTCCGTTTTGTTATACTTACTAGTTTGCTGTATTTTTTAGATTCCACACATAAGTGATGTCATACAGTACTTGTCTTTCTCTGTCTGACTTATTTCACTAAGCATAGTATCTTCCAAGTCCATCCATGCTGTTGCAAATGGCAAACTTTCATTTTTTATGGCTGTGTAGTATTCCATTGTGTATACATACCACATCTTCTTTATCCACTCATCTGTTGATGGACACTTAAGTTGCTTCCATATCTTGGCTATTGTAAATAGTGCTGCTATGAACATTGGGGTGCATGTATCTTTTCAAATTGTGTTTCGGTTTCTTTTCTTTTTTTTTTTTTTCAGATATATAGCCAGGAGTGGAACTGCTAGGTAATGCAGTAGTCCTGGTTTTCTTAACTGAAGTATAGTTGCTGTACAATATTATATAAATTAGGGACTTCCCTGGCAGTCTAGTGGTTAAGACTTCGCCTTCCAATGCAGGGGGTGCATGTTCAATCCCTGGTCAGGGAGCTAAGATCCCAAATGCCTCACGGCCAAAAAACCAAAACATAAAACAGAAGCAATGTTGTAACAAGTTCAATAAAAGACTTTAAAAACGGTCCACATCAAAAAAAAATCTTTAAAAAAACTTATATGTTACAGGTGTACAATATAGTGATTCACAATTTTTAAAGTTTATACTCCATTTATAGTTACTATAAAATATTGGCTATGTTCCCCATGTTGTACAATATATACTTGTAGCTTATTTGTACCTCTTAAACCCCTATTTTTAATTTTTTTTGAGAAACCGCCATACTCTTCCACAGTGGCTGCACCAATTTATGTTCCCACCATCAGCATGTAAGAGTTCCCTTTTCTCCACATCCTCGCCAACATTTGTTATTTGTGTTCTTTTTGGTGATAACAGCCATTCTGACAGGTGTGAGGTGGTATCTCACTGTAGTTGTTTTTTTTTTGTTTTGTTTTGTTTTTGCGGTGTGCGGGCCTCTCACTGTTGTGGCCTCTCCCGTTGCGGAGCACAGGCTCCGGACGCGCAGGCTCAGCGGCCATGGCTCATGGGCCCAGCCGCTCTGCAGCATGTGGCATCTTCCCAGACCAGGGCACGAACCCGTGTCCCCTGCATCTACAGGCAGACTCTCAACCACTGCGCCACCAGGGAAGCCCCTCACTGTAGTTTTAATTTGCATTTCTCTGATGATTAACGATGTGGAGCATCTTTTCATGTGCCCGTTGGCCATCTGTATGTCTTCCTTGGAAAAATGTCTATTCAGGCCTTCTGCCCATTTTTTAATCTGGTTGTTGGGCTTTTTGGGTGTTGAGTTGTATGAGTTGTTTATATATTATATTTTGGATATTAACCCCTTATTGGCCATATCATTTGCAAATATTCTCTCCTATTCAGTAGGCTAGGCTGTCTTTTCGTTTTGCCGATGGTTTCCTTTGCTGTGCAAAAGAGTTTAATTAGTCCCATTTGTTTATTTTTGCTTTTGTTTCCTTTGCTTTAGGAGACAGATCCAAAAAAATATTGCTACGATTTACACCAAAGAGTGTTCCACCTATATTTTCTTCTAGGGGTTTTAAGGTTTTCAGTCTTACATTTAGGTCTTAAATCTATTTTGAGTTTATTTTTGTAGGTGGTGTTGGAAAATGTTCTAATCTCATTCTTTTACATGTAGCTGTCCAGTTTTCCCAGCACCACTTATTGAAGAGACTGTCTTTTCTCCACTCTATATTCTTTCCTCCTTTGTTACAGATTATTTGACCATAGGTGCCTGGGTTTATTTCTGGGCTCTCTATTCTGTTCCATTGATCTATGTGTCTGTTTTCGTGCCAGTACCAAACTGTTTTGATTACTGTAGCTTTGTGGTATTCTACCGAGCTCTTGCCTTGACTCAGGCACTGTTCTAAGTGACTCTTGTTAAACAAATTTAATCCTCACAATCATATGACGTAAATGCCCTTATCATCTCCATTTTACAAATGAGGCAACTGAGACACAGGAGTGACACAGTTCCCAAAACAGAAACTGTGTCCTGCCCACCTTTGTCGTTTCAGTGGTTCAGCCAACATTTTTATTAGATAGCCACGCATACCAGGCCCTGCGACAGGCCCTGAGGACAAAAGTAGAACCTAGCATGATGCCTGGGTGTAGCCCTTAAGAAATCATTTACTCTGAGTGCAGTTTTCATGGAGAGATAGGAGGATGGGAGTTAACTCAAGAACAGGGGAGCTGAACTGGAGACTGAGGGAGTAATTTCATTCAAGGCATTTAAAATGAATGAACGAGAGAGGAAAGAACAAAGCTGGAGTCTGACCAATGCCTTTTATCCCCTGACAGCCCTCGCTGTTCTTATAGAAGCAGGCTCTTCCCTCTCCAACACCCCCAGGCTCAGAGGATGGCATCAGAGTTTGTGAAAGAGCCGAAGCCACCTGGGGTGTGGGTGGGTGCCAGTAGGGAGGGCCCCGCCTTCACATCCCCCTCAGCCTCACTGTTCCGACAGAGGCGCCTCTCCCAGCCCCCGTGCAGGATGGCAGAACCACTGCAGGCCACTCTCTCTTGCGGTCCTAGCTGTAGGGTCATCACCACCAGGCCTCTCCAAGACCAGCTGTCGGCTGGTCCAGGTCCCCAGAACCTCTTCTTCCCCGGCAAATTCAGCAGTGCTGTTTTGCTTCCGTGGAAACAAGAACTTCAGTCCAGGCATTTACCTCCTCACTACCCTCAGCACCTTACCTGTCCCATCTTTTCCTTGCCTCCCACCCCACTTCCTCTGTTACACCCAGCTCCCTTCTCACCTGGTCCTCAGCAGACTCCACGGTTTGTTCAGGCCTCTGTGTCTTGGCCCAGACCAGAGGTCAGCCAACCTTTTCTGTCAAGGGGCAGATAGTAAATACTCTAGGCTGTGCAGACCAGAGGGTCTCTGTTGCAACTACTCAACTCCTCCGTGGAAGGGTAAAAGCAAACATGGGCCTGGCTGTCTGGGTCCCAGTAAAGCTTTATTTACAAGAGCAAGAGGTAGATCATAGTCAACCCCTGGCCCATCTGGAACATCTTTCCACCTCGTTTTGTAACATCCATTCTTTCCTGCTGAAACTTCAAGGCTCAGCTGTGGTCCCACCTGGCCAGGAAAAATCTCCTCCCCACCACCACGGCCCTGTGTGCTAATCGCCCCTTCACCAAGCTCTTCTCCTTATCATCTATTACTCCTTTGCTTCTACTTAGATGGTTAGCTTCTTGGGGTATACCTCTTAAATGTCCTAAAAGTGCCATTAGATGTAGCAATGTGCTGGATTCATGATCAGTACACAGCATACGATCAGCGGTTTTGAAGATGTGCTCCACTGCAGTGTATGAACAAGGGCATGGTTCACTGTTTTTTCTGGTACAACACATGGAGGACAGCATGCCATTTATTCATTCCACATGTATTTATTAAGTACTCACTACGTACTAGGTACTCCTTTTTTTTTTTAAATAAGTCATATGCTAGCTTCAAGCTCTTACTAGCATAAATGTGTAATGACATCATGCTTGAAAACCACTGGATTAGGAAATCAAAGAAGTTCTCAAAGATGAGAGGATGGCAGTGACTACTAGTCGAGCTGCATCTTCCAATTTATAAAGTACTTCTACAACTGTTATCTCATTTAATCATAGTGACAACCCTCAGAGGTGAGTGGTGTTATCCCATTTTACAGATGAGAAGACTGGGCTCACAGGTTATGGCCCTGCTTGCTTGAAGTCAGACAGCTTCTAAGAAATGGAGCTTGACTCCAAAACTGTTTCAGCCGTGTTTTCTCTCCTAAAACAAAAGAAAACCACTCTTCTGACTCTAAAGGTAACAGTCTAGGATATTATAGAAATTGTTGAAAAAATATAAAGCAGAAAATAAAAATCATGAATAATTCCTCACCCCATAGATAGCCAGTGTTAACATCATCTGCATGTTTTTACAAATGTGTGTGTGTGTTGACACAAAATTGGAGTTCTCTTGTATATACTAATATGTAGCTGCAATTTTTTTTTTTATGTATTTATTTTATTTATTTATTTTTGGCTGTGTTGGGTCTTTGTTGCTGTGTGCGGGCTTTCTCTAGTTGCGGCGAGTGGGGGCTACTCTTCGTTGCAGTGTGAGGGCTTCTCACTGCGGTGGCTTCTCTTGTTGCGGAGCATGGACTGTAGGCGCGCGGGCTTCAGTAGTTGTGGCTCATGGGTTCTAGAGCTCAGGCTCAGTAGTTGTGGCACACGGGCTTAGTTGTTCCGCGGCGTGTGGGATCTTTCCGGACCAGGGCTCGAACCCATGTCCCCTGCATTGGCAGGCGGATTCTTAACCACTGCGCCACCAGGGAAGCCCTTTTTTTGGTCTTTCTTAAAATCAAGGTATAAGGGAATTCCCCAGCGGTCCAGCGGTTAGGACTCCACGCTTTCATAGCTGAGGGAGTGGGTTCAATCCCTGGTCGGGGAACTGAGACCCCACAAGCCATAGTATATGGACAAAAAAAAAACCCAAAAATAAAATCAAGGTATAATTTGCATACAGTTAGATTCACTTTTTAGTGAACAATTCTATGAGTTCTGATAAACCCATGTGGTTGAGTAATCATCACGATAATCAAGACATAGAACATTTCTATCACCCCCCCAAATTCTCTCTTGCCCCTTGGAGTCAGCCCCCACCCCAGCCCCTGGAAACCACTGCTTTTTCTCTAATTTTGCCTTTTCCAGATGTCAGGTAAATGGCATCATACAGTACATTATGTAGCTTCATTTTTTACTTAACATATTATGAGTAGTTCCTACATCGTTATATATTCTTCAAAAGTATTATTTTTTAATGACTCCCAGGCACTCTTCCTCCTACGTGCTCTTCCACTCACCGCAGCAGCCTCTTGGAGAATAGAAATGAGAGGTAGAATGTCATGTTGGAAAGAACAAGGGCAGAATGGGTCTGCTAACCCTTATCACCCTTGATAGGAGGTGCTGGCTTTTCCGCCTTCAGGCCAAGGTAGCCGAGCTCCATGCAGACACACCGGACAATACCAAATGGCAACACATGACAGCAACGTTTGCATCCAGCTCTGTACCTGCAGAGCCCTTCCTTAGGCGTGACAGCTTCAGATTCTCGGCTTCAGATCCAGTTTCCTCAAGGAAATGCAGATAAGAATGTTCTCTCCACGGGGCCATCGTGGGGATGAAAGGAGATGGTGTGTGTGAAAGTGGGAACTACGTGCCCTCGACTTGGGCTGGTTTTCCCATTCCCTCCCCAAATGTACAGGTCTACCTTCCTTTAAAAAGGAGAGACAAGTTGATGTCATCAAAAAGTGTTGAAGACAGGTTGTCACCTAGTTGAAGCTGCCTCCCTACCATCATCAGAAGGATCCAGAAAGCACTGAAGAAAGGTAGCACTTTGGAGAGAATGATACAACTGTCAGAATCACGATCCTTTGGGAACAAATACGCTAGGGCTTCAGGACCTGCCCCGTACGTGCAGGCACCGCCTCAGTACCAGCCAGGAGCGGAAGCTGGAATGACACCTGAAGCTCTTGGGACCAAAACACCTCAAGGCTTTTTCTGCCTTCATTTCGGATACTGGAGTTTTAGCAATTTACTCCCCACCCCAGCCCAGCATTTTCTTCTGCTCCTCCCGGGGCCGGCTTAGACTACTCCCAGCAAAGCAGAGTCAGTATCCTAGTGTGTTGCTATGGAAAGAATGGCAACATCCCTCGCGAGTTCATGAAAAAAAAAAAAAAAAAGAAGAAAGAAAGAAAAGGAGAAAAGAAAAAAAAAATAGGACAAGCAGGTTTTTTTTTTTTTTAAGTGTTATGAAACTGGGAGAAAAACTGTTCCACCACTAAATATATCCACTTACCAAATCAGCAGATGTTAGGGCTTATACAGCGTCAGACTCTCAGTCCTACAGAAGACTCTTTGCAGAGCTTTTTCACAGTCATTACTCCCTCAGAACTCTGAGAGGCGACTTGAGATTTCTAGGTTGGTGAGAGGAACCTTCTGTGTTGGCCAAATGGATGATGTGGCAGTCGTTTCAAGGGGTACCTCTGAATAACTGGACTCTGTTGTGTTTGTTTTAAAGGCCTTCCTCCTGTTCCCTCTCCCCTCCCCCTACGTTTCCTGTGTCAGGTCACCCCAATTTGGACTCCCTTGGGTTCCTTCCAAAAGCCAAGCCTTGGAGCCTGGGTTTGAATGCTAGCCCTGCCTTGGACTAGCTCTGGTCCTAGAGCATGTTCTTCTGAGCTCTTCATAAGCATCTGAACTGCAGTTTCCATATTAGTAAGACACCTACTTTCAAGATTTTGTGAAGTATAGCAATAACACATGAAGCTCCTAGCACAGTGGCCAGTGCAGAGCTATTAGTAGCAATGTTGTGTAATAGAAAGAGATTCTCTTGTCTTCTAGTCACATTTCCTATCTGCCCCGGGGGATGATGGGGGCTGCAGAGTGGGCAGGTGAGCTTGTGTCTATCATCCTAATGACGGAGCCAGCCAGGTGGCCCATCAGGTGTGGACCCCGCCTCAACCTCTAAGGCCTTCCTCAGTGTCATTCATTCATTCTGAAAATTACTTGCTGGTCTCAAAGTCCAGATGCAGAGCATCTTCTCACACTCTTGGTTGATATCTTGGGTCTGCCTCTATTCTGGTTAACTACTGCTGCCTAGAAACCACACCAAAACTTAGGAGTTTCTCAAACAGAAATCTGTTGTATCTCACAATTCTGTGAGTGAGAAGTTCAGACAGTGTAGCAGTTATGACTCATCTCTACTCCATGCTGTCTGGCTGAGATGACTTGAAATGTTGGGGCTGGAACAGTGGGGACTGGCTGAGCATCTCTCTCTCCACGTGGGTAGCTTGGGTTTCCTCACAGCATGGCAGCCTCAGGGTAGTCAGACTTCCTACATGGTGGCCCAGAGCTCCAAGGGGAAGGAAGCAGAAACTGCATGTCCTCTTAAAGGTCTTGGTTCAGGACTGTCATAGTGTCGCTTCTACCACATTCTGTTGGGCAAAGCAGCCACAGAGCAGCCCCAGTTCAAGGGGGCAGGGACAGGGACATGAACCCCACCTCTCAATAGGAGAAATGTCAAAGAATGTGTGGCCATCTTTAATCTGCTACAGTATCTGCCACAAAATCACCACACCTACCTGTCTGCTTGCCCCACAAGGAAAATCTCAGAAGCTGATGGTGACACCTGAGAGCAGAACCAAAAGGCAAGACCAACATCACTGGTCACAGGGGAAGATGGAGCCCAGAGAGCATGCCTTTCAGGGCAGCTGGCTGCTCAAAGGGTTGTGTGCAAACCAGAATTTTCGAGTGACCCCTACCTGTGAATGCCCCCTGGGTATGCTCTCTGGCAGATTCCTATTGACAACACAACAACCCTCAATTTCTCTCAAGTATAAATGCCAAGTGTTCACACACCAGTTTTGCTGAAAGTGAGGCATTTCCCGTCCAAGTCACTGTGCTCTTTCCTAGTGAAAGGTGGGTCCAGGTTTTCAAATTTAGCCAAAGCAGCCAGGTCAGCATTCACCACCTGGTCTCCAGGCCCTGGTTGCCTGGAAAGAAAAGATCCCTGCTTTGGGTGGCGTACTAGTTTCCTACGGCTGCCATTAACAAAGTACCACATACAGGGTGGCTTAAAACAACAGAAACTTATTGTCTCCCAGTGATGGAAACCAGAAGTCATGCTCCCCCTAAGGCACTAGGGAAGGGTCCGTTCCAGACCTATCTCCTAGCTTCTGGTGGCCTCAGGCGCTACTTAGCTTGTCGATGGCCATCTTCTCCCTGTGTCTCTTCACATTGACTTCCCTCTGTGCAAGTCTGTCTCTGCATCCAAACTTCTCCTTTTTATAAAAAACACCAGTCATACTGAAGAGGGGCCCACCCTAATGACCTCATCTTTGCTGGATTACTTCTATAAAGACCCTGTTTCCAAGTACACTCACAGTCTGAGGTACTTGGGGTTAGGACTTAAACATATATTTGGGGGGGCGGGGGAGATTAAAATCAACCCAGAACAGGTGATGAGCAGAGATAGACTGGAGCCAAAGCCTGACCTCATGCCATCTCACTTCCAGTGTCTCTCTCTGTCTCTAGGGTCATAACCTAGGCCATCAAAGGATAAGCTCCAGGTGACAGTATTCCCCGTGCCTAGAACAGTACTGGCATATATTAGGCTTGCAACACATATTTTATTAAACGAATAAATGCATGCATGACTGAATGCAAGAACCAGTCAAATAATCAATGAACAGCAAGTGGCCCAGACAGAGAGAGCAGAAGATCTAAAATGCCCTATACCCTGTGGGTCCTGATCCTAAGCAGTGAGGTAGTTGAGGGTCTCTGTTAGTTATTGCTGCAGTTACTTATGCTGCTAACAATACAGCAGTATTAACAGGCCTCTTGTCCTCCTTTGAAATTGAGTCAGTGACATCTTGCTATTAAGAAAAATACAGGGGACAGAATTAGACCAAATAATCCTAAAATTTATATGGAAACACAGAAGACCCTGAATAGCCAATGCAATATTGAGAAAGAAGAACAAAGCTGGAGGTACGATGCTCCCTGATTTCAAACTATGCTTACAAAGCTACAGTAATCAAAAGAGTATGGTACTGGCACAAAAACAGACACATAGATCAATAAAGAGAGCCCAGAAATAAGCCCACCCTTATATGGTCAATTAATCTACAATAAAGGAGGCAAAAATATACACTGGGGAAAAGATAGCCTCTTCAGTAAATGGTGTTGGGAAAACTGGACAGCTACATGCAAAAGAATCAAACTGGACTACTTTCTCACACCATATACAAAAATAAACTCAACATGGATTAAAGACCTAAATGTAAGACTGAAACCATAAATTTTCTAGAAGAAAACATAGGCAGTATGTTCTTTGACATCAATCTCAGCAAAAGATTTTTGGGTCTGTCTCCTCAGGCAAGGGAAACAAAAGCAAAAATAAATATGTGGGACTACATTAACCTAAAAAGCTTTTGCACAAGACAGCCTCTTCAATAAGTAGTGTTGGGAAAACTGGACAGCCACATGTAAAAGAATGAAATTAGGACACTTCCTAACACCACACACAAAAATAAACTCAAAATGGATTCAAGAACTAAACGTAAGGCCAGACACTATAAAACTCTTGGGAAAACATAGGCAGAACATTCTATGACATAAATTACAGCAAGATCCTTTTTGACCCACCTCCTAGAGAAATGGAAATAAAAACAAAAATAAACAAATGGGACCTAATGAAACTTAAAAGCTTTTGCACAGCAAAGGAAACCATAAACAAGACGAAAAGACAACCCTCAGAATGGAAAATATTTGCAAACAAAGCAAATGACAAAGGATTAATCTCCAAAATATACAAGCAGCTCATGCAGCTCAATGTCAAGAAAACAAACAACCCAACCCAAAAATGGGCGGAACACCTAAATAGACATTTCTCCAAAGAAGACATGCAGATGGCCAAGAAACACATGAAAGAATGCTCAATATCATTAATCATTAGAGAAATGCAAATCAAAACCACAATGAGGTATCACCTCACACCGGTCAGATGGCCATCATCAAAAAATCTACAAACAATAAATGCTGGAGAGGGTGTGGAGAAAAGGGAACCCTCTTGCACTGTTGGTGAGAATGTAAATCGATACAGCCACTATGGAGTACAGTATGGAGGTTCCTTAAAAAACTAAAAATAGAACTACCATATGACCTAGCAATCCCACTACTGGGCATATACCCTAAGAAAACCATAATTCAAAAAGAGACATGCACCACAATATTCATTGCAGCTCTATTTACAATAGCCAGGACACGGAAGCAACCTAAGTGGCCATCGACAGACAAATGGATAAAGAAGATGTGGCACGTATACACAATGGAATATTACTCAGCCATAAAAAGAAATGAAATTGAGTTATTTATAATGAGGTGGATGGACCTAGAGTCTGGCATACAGAATGAAGTAAGTCAGAAAGAGAAAAACAAATACCGTATGCTAACACATATATATGGAATCTAAAAAAAAATGGTTCTGATTAACCTAGGGGCAGGACAGGAGTAAAGACGCAGACGTAGAGAATGGACTTGAGGACACGGGGAGGGGGAAGGGTAAGCTAGGGCAAAGTGAGAGAGTGGCATGGATGTATATACACTACCAAATGTAAAATAGATAGCTAGTGGGAAGCAGCCGCATAGCACAGGGAGATCAGCTCGGTGCTTTGTGACCACCTAGAGGGGTGGGATAGGGAGGGTGGGAGGGAGACACAAGAGGGAGGGGATATGGGGATATATGTATATGCATAGCTGATTCACTTTGTTATACGGCAGAAACTAACACATTGTAAAGCAATTATACTCCAATAAAGATGTTTAAAAAAGAAAAAAGCTTTTGCACAGTGAAGGAAACTGTCAACCAAACAAAAAGGAAACTACTGAATGGGAGAAGATATTTGCAGATGATATATCTGATAAGGGATTAATATCTAAAATACAAAGAACTCATACAGTTGACCATTAAAAGAAAAAAACCCGATTAAAAAATGGGTAGAGGGGGCTTCCCTGGTGGCGCAGTGGTTGGGAGTCCGCCTGCTGGTGCAGGGGACACGGATTTGAGCCCTGGTCCAGGAAGATCCCACATGCCGCGGAGCAACTAAGCCCGTGCACCACCACTAGTGAGCCTGTGCTCCACAGCCCGCGAGCCACAGCTACTGAAGCTCGCGCGCCTAGAGCCTGTGCTCCGCAACAAGAGAAGCCACCGCAATGAGAAGCCCACGCACCGCAACGAAGAGTAGCCCCCTCTTGCCACGGCTAGAGAAAGCCTGCACAAAACAACGAAGACCCAATGCAACCAAAAATAAATAAATAAATAAATAATTTTTTTTTTTTTACATGGTCAGAGGTAGGGCTTCCCTGGTGGCGCAGTGGTTGAGAGTCCGCCTGCCAACGCAGGGGACACGGGTTCGTGCCCCGGTCCGGGAGAATTCCACATGCCGCGGAGCGGTTGGGCCCGTGAGCCATGGCCGCTGAGCCTGCGCGTCCGGAGCCTGTGCTCCGCAACGGGAGAGGCCACAACAGTGAGAGGCCCGCGTAACGCAAAAAAAAAAAAAAAAAAAAATGGGCAGAGGACCTGAATAGACCTTTTTCCAAAGAAGACATACAGGTGGCCAGTAGGCATATAAAAAGATGTTCAACATCACTAAACATCAGGGAAATGCAAATCAAAACCACCAGGAGATGCCACCTCACACCTGTCAGGATGGCCATCATCAAAAAGACAAGGGATGACAAGTGTCGGCAAAGATGTGGAGAAAAGGGAACCCTCGTGCTCTGCCGATGGGAACGTAATTTGCTGCGGCCACCCCCAGGGAGTCTGGCTCAGCTGGTGTGGCCTGAGGGTCAGGGTACTTAAGAGCCCCTCTGCTGACGCCAGCGCAGAGACAGGGTGGAGAGCCCCTGCCCTGAAGAAGCGTCTTCCCTTACAAAGTCAGGCTGTCCAGCTGCTGTCAGTTTGTCATTAGCTATTCATTTGTGTGATTTCTTAATTAAAGGCTGTGTCTCCTATCTCTCTCTATCTCCGTCTTATAAAGACACTTAGGATGACATTTAGGGCCCACCCAGATAATCCAGGACGGGCCTTAACTTTTGTTGTTGTTGTTATTGTTTATCCATTCACTATATAATAGTTTGCATCTACTAATCCCAAACTCCCAATCCATCCCTCCCCCACCTCTCCTTCTCCTCGGCAACCACGAGTCTGTCCTCTATGTCCGTGAATCTGTTTCTGTTTCGTAGAGAAGTTCTTTTGTGTCATATTTTAGATTCCACATATATATGATATCGTATGGTATTTGTCTTTCTCTTTCTGACTTCTCTTAGTATGATAATCTCTACGTCCATCCATGTAGTTGCAAATGGCATTAATTTCATTCTTTTTTAAGGCTGAGTAGTATTCCATTGTATATATACATATATCACATCTTCTTTATCCATTCATCTGTCAATGGACATTTAGGTTGTTTCCATGTCTTGGCTATTGTAAACAGTGCTGCTATGAACTGCACGTATCATTTCAAATTGTAGTTTTGTCTGGATATATGAGGATGGGCCTAACTTAATCACATCTTCAGTGTTCTTTTTTACATATGAGGTAACAGTCACAAGTTCCAGGGATTGGGACCTGGACATCTTTGGGAGGGCCATTACTCAGCCTACCACAGGGCTTCTTATTTTTGTCCGCCTTTGTAGCGTCACAACCTAATGCAGCACCTGGGACATAGTAACATAGTGAACAAATAGATGAATAGTGTAAACTCAATGCATTGGCCGATTACATTGTGTTAGGAATCAGACGCATAGGGATCCAGGAGGGGGGCTGGAGGCAAGCTGTGGAAGCGCCAGGCATGGAGGGATTAAGCTTGGTGCTTTCTGAAACGCACGTCAGTCGACACCACACACCTTCTCCCTCCTCCCCGTTCACTAGCTTTCCGTCACCCTCGGGATAAAGTCCAGTGAGGCTCCTGCGTACCTCTCCCAACTCCCCACACCTCTCTCCTAACACCTCATGCCACCTATTTATATAGGGCACTCTTGCATTATCACTGCTTCTGTAACTTTCTGTCACCTCTGCTAGATTATACTCTACATGAACAGCTCTAAGCTTCGCTCACCCGCCTCCCCTATCTCCAGCCCCCAGGACAGAACCTGGCACATAGTGGGTATTCAAGTATCTGTTAAGTGAACAAAGGAACTTCAGGCTAATGGGTTGTTCAAAGCCAGGCAGCTTTGCTTTTGAGAATATTGGCTTATCAGGGGAAACTGGGCTGTTGGCTCACTCCGAAATGCCTAGACTAGAGGCCTGGCTGATAAGTCATCAAAATATATTTGGCGGGGGGATGGGGGGAGATGCAAAGAGCCTGCTGGGGGCAGAGGTTTCAGGGAGAAAAGTGTGTGAGTTTTGGTAAGAGCCTTGGAATCATGTCTTGAGAGACTGAAAGCTCATCAGACAAGTTGGAATGGGATTCAGTGGAGAGTGAGAGCCATGACTGGTCGTTACTGACGTAAGAGATGGAGGAAAGTCAGAGACTGGGGGAGATGTGCCTGGCAGCAGGCACAAGGCAGATTGGAACAGTGGAGACCATGGACAGAAGGAAAGCCATTCCATTTCGGCAGCCCGGACAAGGTGTGATGATGGTTTGGACTGGTGTGGAAACATGTACACTGTTACAAGCAAATGATAGAGCTCGGATTCAGATGGAAGGAGAGACACTCGTGAGCTAAGGTAGCACGCCCTGGGCACACAAAGGAATAATGGCACCAGAGGGAGTAGCCGAGATGACTTTGTGTCACCAGCCCAGGTGGCAGAGAGTCTGGTGCCCCTGCAGGCAGAAAACTGTGGAAGCCAGGTGACCATCTTGGCTTTGGAACAAGTTGGGTTTGCAGAAAAGAGAATAGGACGTCCTATTGTTATTGTTGTTGCTATTACTGTTTTTATTCTCTGATTGGTTAGAATATTTACATTGAATACTTTCCATATACCAAGTTGTACTGTGCTTTTCTTCAATGGATCCTATCGTTTGATTCTCACAGCAACCTTCTGAGGAATACTTGCAGTTAGTATCCCCATGATAAAAATGAGGAAACGGAGATATCCTTTTCCCTCTGAAATGCTCTGTTGAACAAGATGATATTATAACGTGTTTCTTTCTAATACCACTCATGACACTGACATACTAATTTTTTTATTTCTTCCCTTGTGGGCCTGCTGATATTTCAATCAACCAATGCTCAGTGACCATTCCGCCCCATTCAGTCAGCCAAGAAGTAACCCCATTTCTCATTCGTGTATAGGGTTTTGCTCCTTGATATTCATCAGCATATTTTTTTAATATTTTGACCAAGCTCCCATACCCAGGGTCATAGCATGTTGGAGCCTTCTGACTGTCGACTGGAAATTCCTCTGGAAAAGGACAAAAAAATCACAAAGACAGGCCCCTCATGTCTGAAAAGAAAATCCACTAAGTATTATTTTGTTTCCTGTCCTTATATATCCATAGCTCACAGTCTTTTTCACACTGATCTATAGAGTACATCAATTGCCAATAAAGACCTAACTATATAGGAAGCTATGGAGGCCACGTGGTTGGTTATAATTAATTAATATTGTATCCCACCAAAAAAAGAAACCACAAAGGCAAGCGAAGGATCAGGCTTGGGTTCGGACATCGATTCAGCAGGCCAGCTCAGTGCTGTACCTCCTATTTGTACAGCAGGAAGGTGAGAGTAGAGAGCTGGTGTAAAGAAGGTTCTGAGGCAGATCACGGAAGGAAACCTCCTCTCAGCCTCAGGGGCCTTATGGGAAAATAGAGGCTATAATATTTCCTGCTCTGCCTCCTGAGGATTAAGAGCTCCTCTATGATGATGTATGTAAAAACGTTCTGTGAACTGTAATGCACGTTCCAGACCTGAGGGGCGCTCACTGCCGTCAGCATCGTTACTGTTATTATTATTGATGTGGAGGTGGGGAGGGCTGTTGGCAAAGAGGAACACACAGACGAGTAATTTTCTACCAAAGAGCAGCAGTTTGCAAAATTGCTCAGAAAATGTGCAAGGGGGGTGCTGGAAGAGTAGGGAACCCCTACAGGTTCCTTCTCAAGCTTAAATTGTAAAAAAAAAAAAAAAAATCATTCTCTTCTCGGGCCCTTTCACACGAGACTGATTTGGTAAGAATTTTGCCCCCATGGTGAAGGTGATCCCAAAAGAGACCCTGCCTTCCCATTTTCCTTGTGAGTCCCCAACGTGTTGGGAGTGGGGAAACTCAGGACACGACCAGACTTGAGGGCTGGAGAGGGAATGGGAGTGGGTGGCCGGCACACCCACTCCTACCTCCACCCCCCCAGCCAGTCCTTGGTCTATTCAACCAAGACATCGTGTCGGCAAAGCCAACCAGAATCCTCTCCCTTTCAACCCAAGGCTGGTCCTCGGTGGGAGCCCTCCCTGGTCTGAGAGCTGTTCCAGGTCCAGGTGGGGCAGGCCTTCCCAATGGCCACCAGAGGCCACTTGTCCAAAACCCCCTGGTCCATGTACCGTTCCAGGGCACTGATACCTCTCTAAGCCTCCGTTTCCTCATTTGTAGAATAAGTGGGGCTGGACAAGCCTGGATTCAAGTCTGTAGTCTGTGGCCCATAGTTGTCCAAGAATACTGGCTTCCACCCTGCCTGGCCGAAGCTGTTTAGTTGTGTTAGGGTGCAGCTGTGCAAGGGGCTCTGTGTCTGCACCCCCGGGAGCCAACAGTATTTCTGCAGGAGCTGTGCACTGCCGGCTGCATGGGAGGGGCTGAAGTTTGTGCTTTGGGCCCAGAGAGGAAGGTGCCGCCACGGAGTGACCTACCACATCCCTTACATGACCTTTAACAGCGAGAAGGAAGGACGAGGGAGGGGGATGGGCAAGGGAAGGGGGAAAGAAAGGAGACAGAGAGGAAGGGGGGAGGGGGAGGGGAGAAGGCAGGTAGGCCCCTGTGTGCCCGTCATCTCCTGTGACCCTCCCCACAGCCCTGGGAAGTGAGAAGGAAGATAGGGATCAGGGCACCTTAAAGACAGTTCGGCTTTGACACACGCAAGGTAACGAACTCCACCTCCAAGAGCAAGGTGTTCTGAACACGGGGGTACAGCTGAGGGCATAGGTCAAATGTGCATCACGTCGTCACTCCCTTCGAGCGGTTGCATCAGCATCACCTGGGAGCTTTGAAACACACTGAAGCTTGTTCCCCACCCCAAGTTTCTCGTGTAATCACCAGGGGTGTAGTCTGAGCGTCAGGATATGGAAGCAGATGTGACTTATGACTTTAAAGGACCTTTCTGGAGGATTAGTGAGTTGGGGAGGGTGGGGCATGAATGGGAAGCTGGGAGACCAGGCAGGAGGCGATCACAGGGGCCCAGATGAGAGGTGATGGCGACCTAGGCCAGGGTGGTGGCCATGGAAGGTGAGGGAGGAAGGTGAATCCGGAACCTGATTTGCAGGGAGAGCAAACAGGCCGTGCTGGTGTGAATCTGTGCACGCTCACGTGTGTTTCCCTAAAGAATATCATCTTAGAATCTGGAGCAGAGGGAATCATCCTGTAACTGTGGCAATTTTGTGGAAACTGAAGGCAGCAGATCCTGGCCTTGTGGATCCGAGTCCAACAGGGCTGTGGTCTCCAGCTCGTTACTCGATCCCAAGAGACAGCAGCCTACTTCTCCAGGGCTGGTGGAACTGGGGCCTCCAGCTTCTGCCTGGGAGCAGGAAGCAGCTCACCAAAGAGGACGTGTGGAGTGACAGGAGAGTCACAGGCTGCAAACCTCACTCAGCTGGCCCACCGTAGGGTGTCCTATGGCTGCTGTAACAAATGACCACAAAGGTGTTGGCTCAAAACAGCACAGATTTGTTCTCTGAAAGCTGTAGAGGTCAAGAATCAACAATCAGATCCACAAGACTCAAGTCAAGGTGTTGGCAGGGCTAGATTCTTCCGCCGGCTCCTTGCCCTTTTCAGTTCCCAGTGGCTGCCTGCATTCCTTGGCCTGTGGTGCCTTCTCCCATCTTCACAGTGCATCACTCCAATCTCTGCGTCCATCCTCACATCGCCCTCTCCTCATCTGTAGTCAAATTTCCCTCTGCTTCCCTCTATCAGGACACGTGTGGTTATATTTAGGGTCCCCTCGGATAATCTAGGATAATCTCTCCATCTCACTATCCTTAATTTAATCACATCATCAAAGTTCCTTTTGCCATATAAGGTTACATCCACAGGACCTAGGGGTTAGGACCTGGTTATCTTTGAGGCCCATGATTCAGCCTGTGGTACCCCAGGCCCCATGCAAAGAGATGCAGAAATACAACCCCTGGATGTGGCTTAAATCTGTGAGACTTTTGTCTGGGATTTAACTGGCTTGGATGAATGGCTTTGTGGAGGACATTCTATCAGAGAATACGAGTAAACCTTCAGCCTTTATCCCAGGCTTTGAGATGAAGGGAAGTCTCTTCGAGGTAGAGATGAAAGGGGTTCAAGAGAAAGCTGTGGGTTTGGGGATGCAAAGGAGGGGCTGGAGGGCTGGAGGGAGGGGTGGGGGCTAGAATGGAGAAGGGGATCTGACAGAATCTAAGCATCTGCTGAAAAGCCCTGTCTCGCCCTGATCCATGCCTGGGGAACAGAAAAATCTCACTTCTCTCCCAGCTCCGAGAAGATGAAGTGTGTGCACATCACCCGCAGGAGCAAAAGGAAAAGGTTACACAGGGAATTGTCGATATGATAAATCCCTGCAGTCTCTCAGCCTCTCTAAATGTTTTGATAGCAGAATATGATGGATTGTAAATCAGAGTGGGCCCGTCTTAAACATTTGAGAGCACCTTATTTATTTATGTGACACGTAAAACCAGAATTGATTCCTTTTTCTTTCTGTCTCAGGGAGATTTTTTTTTCCTGCTTTCAGAAACACATCACTCTTCCCCCAGCCCCGGCTTTCTGTGTTTGTGGGTGTGTGGGCCTGTATGTGGTGGTGGCTGTTATGATTCTTTCTACCCAGAAAAAGGATGCTTTGCCTTGAAGAAGATGATAGCAACAGGAACTAACTGCAAAAATAATGAAGCCACTTTGCTTCAAAATATGTCTTAATCTTGTTGCTTTTTTTTTTTTCACAAGATTATTGCTCAAAGAGAGGGTGTAAAGATGCTACAATGTGATAGATTTGCGATATGAAACCCAGGCAGACGCACACAGAGACTATTTCCCGGTTGTCCTGGCTGGGATCTACAGTCCTCCATGGGATCAAGTTAAACTTGCCTTTGTCGTACTCTTTCTACAACACTAATTTCTGCTTTATCATTCATCACAGTGGTAAGTGTTGGATGGAGCCTCGATTCACACCCAAGTCTGTTCTAATTCCAAAGCTAGTAGACATACCCACTCTGCTTAACTGGCTTCTTAAGGACCAGTTCAGCTCAAAACACCTTGATCCCAGGATGACATTGAGGACAGACAGCCACCCAGCAGAACCCATCACCCCAACACAACCGCCTCTGGGAGAAACTTCACCCACCTGCCTGGGCAGATAGGCCATGAGATACTGGGTCCTCTCGCCATACTTATATCCTGTCCCTTCCCAAACCTCAAGGTGGGCCTTACCTAACAGGCAGGCCTAGGTCACCTCTACGAGCCTCCCAGCTCTGATGCCCTGTGAACCTTCTTGATTCTGGTTTTTCTCCTTTGGCTTCTCTCGTTAAAGGCAGAGAATGGCATTTGGGTGCAAAGTCTTTATTTATAAGCCATCAAGATACTGCTTCATTTTGACTTCAAAAAACCGTATGCTCTTAGAGGAAAACATAGGAAAAACACTCTTTGACATAAACCACAGCAAGATCTTTTTTGACCCACCTCCTAGAGTAACGGAAATAAAAACAAAAATAAACAATTGGGACTTAATTAAACTTAAATATTTTGCACAGCAAAGGAAACCATAAACAAGACAAAAAACCATAAACAAACAAAAAAAAAGGAAACCCTCAGAATGGGAGAAAATATTTGCAAATGAAACAACAGACAAAGGATTAATCTCCAAAGTATACAAACAGCTCATGGAACGCAATATCAAAAAACAAACAATCCAGTTAAAAACTGGATGGAAGGCCTAAATAGACATTTCACCAAAGAAGACATACAGATGGCCAAGAGGCACATGAAAAGATGCTCAACATCACTAATTATTAGAGAAATGCAAATCAAAACTACAATGAGGTATCAGCTCACACCAGTCAGAATGTCCAGCATCAAAAAATCTAGGAACAATAAATGCTGGAGGGCTTCCCTGGTGGCGCAGTGGTTGAGAATCTGCCTGCCTATGCAGACGACACAGGTTCGAGCCCTGGTCCGGGAAGATCCCACATGCCACGGAGCAACTAAGCCCGTGTGCCACAACTACTGAGCCTGCACTCTAGAGCCCACAAGGCACAACTACTGAGCCTGCGTGCCACAACTACTGAAGCCCGCGCGCCTAGAGCCCGTGCTCCACAACAAGAGAAGCCACTGCGATGAGAAGCCCACACACCTCAACGAAGAGTAGCCCCTGCTTGCCACAACTAAAGAAAGCCCACGTGCAGCAACGAAGACCCAATGCAGCCAAAAATAAATAAATATTTTAAAATAATAATATAAATAAATAAATGATGGAAAGGGTGTGGTGACAAGGGAACCCTCCTGCACAGTTGGTGGGAATGTAAATTGATACAACCACCGTGGAGAACAGTATGGAAGTTCCTTAAACTAAAAATGGAACTACCATATGAGCCAGCAATCCCACTATTGGGCATATATCCTGAGAAAACCATAATTCAAAACGAGCCATGTACCACAATGTTCATTGCAGCACTATTTACAATAGCCAGGACACGGAAGGAGCCTAAATGTCCATCGACAGATGAATGGATAAAGAAGATGTAGCACATATATACAATGGAATATTACTCAGCCATAAAAAGAAATGAAATTGAGTTATTTGTAGTGAGGTGGATGGACCTAGTGTCCGTCATACAGAGTGAAGTTAAGTCAGAAAGAGAAAAACAAGTACCGTATGCTAACGCATATGTATAGAATCTAAAAAAATGGTACTGATGGACCTAGTTGCAGGCCAGAAATAAAGATGTAGACATAGAGAATGGACTTGAGGACACAGGGTGGGAAGGGGAAGCTGGGGCGAAGTGAGAGTAGCATTGACATATATACACTACCAAATGTAAAATAGATAGTTTGTGGGAAGCAGCAGCATAGCACAGGGAGATCAGCTAGGTGCTTTGTGATGACCTAGAGGGGTGGGATAGGGAGCGTGGGAGGGGACATGTGTATGCATATGGCTGATTCACTTTGTTGTGCAACAGAAACTAACACAGTATTGTCAAGCAATTATACTCCAATAACAATCTATTAATAGAAAACAAAACCGTATGCTATGGTTTTGTTTTTTAATCCACTTTATACAAAGTATTCCTTGTGATTAAAATTTCTCTTACTATTTGATCTAGACTCACAGGTCTAGACTTTTCCCTCCCATTTTTTGGAGATGTTTGGAGCTCTCAACTCATCTCATGCTCATCTATCCCTCAACGGTCCCAAGTAGGGAAAAGAACTTTTTCCCATTATGAAACCATCGAAGAGTTTTGTTTTCATGTTAGCAAGTGAAAAGCTGTACTTTTCAATGCAGCTTTTTAAGACCTTTCCCAAAAAAGTATTTTGAGAGGGAATATAATTTTTAAATAATAACTGAATAATTTGAAAATTACTTTGCAGTGAACTTCAAATGTCACAGGTAGTCAGGGAGTCTCTGCCTCTGTTTTCATTGATACTCGTTACTGTGTCAAGTTTACTGTTTCTTGATATGAAGAGCTCAGCTTAGATGTCCTCTCCTCAAAGAGGCTTTCCTGATTACCTCCTTGAAAGTAGGTCTTGGGGAATCCCTGGTGGGCCAGTGATTAGGACTCCAAGCTCTCATCGTCAAGGGCTGGGGTTCGATCCCTGGTTGGGGAACTAAAATCCCACAAGGCAGGTGGCACGGCAAAAAAAAAAAAAAAAAAAAAAGAAAGTAGGTCTTTAAGTCACCGTCAAATCATTTTTTTTTTCTTTTTTCTTTTTAAATGTATTTATTTTATTTATTTATTTTTGGCTGCATTGGGTCTTCATTGCTGCATGTGGGCTTTCTCTAGTTGTGGCGAGCGGGGGCTACTCTTCATTGTGGTGCGTGGACTTCTCATTGCGGTGGCTTCTCGTTGTGGAGCATGGGCTCTAGGCGCACGGGCTTCAGTAGTTGTGGCTCGTGGGCTCAGTAGTTGTGGCTCGCGGGCTCTAGAGCGCAGGCTCAGTAGTTGTGGCGCACAGGCTTAGTTGCTCTGCGGCATGTGGGATCTTCCTGGACCAGGGCTCGAACCCGCGTCCCCTGCATCAGCAGGCAGATTCTTAACCACTGTGCCACCAGGGAAGCCCCCGTCACATCATTTTTAAGAACTCTTTGCAGAGTAAATACTTAACCACTATCTACAAGTTCTTTGTTTTCAATTTTCTGTCTCCCCCTCCTAGATCGTGGGCACCTTGAGAGCAGTAATCTTATGTCTTATTTCCTGAGTATCAAAGCAGTGTCTGGCATAGAGCAGGCACTCAAGAAGGAATGAAGGAATGAATGAATGTATGAATGAGTGAATGAATGAATGAACATCTGAGCTGTGTTCTCTTTTCCAAGGTCCATGTCTCTGCTTCCAAAGAATAGGTCTTCTGCTGTATTTCCCTTTTAAAACACCAGGACTGCTGTAGGACAGGAATGAAGCACTGAGGTGAAATTGGGTGGCAGAAAGCACTGCTCACAGCCAGTTCCCAATACTCCTAAGGAGGTTTTGAAGATGAGGATGACATGGTCAGATTCACGTTTAGAGACATGACGTTTCATCATGGCATTAGTTGTGACATAGGCAGTGGCAAGAGATCTGTTTCTGAAAACAGAGCACTGACGTTTGTTTAGGATGTACTTTTATTGATTAGCAAGGACTCCAGGTTAGCCCTATATGAATGGCACTCCCGCTAACATCCTGAGATTCTTTCTTAAGGGAAAGAGAATGGTGTGGAATGATACCCAACATGACAAGAGTGAGAGAACGTTGCAAACGGGCATGTCACCTAGCACGTCTACCGTCAGGGAAAGACTGAGGATTGCCGTCTTAGAAAGAAATGGTGGCAGCGAGGAGGTTGGCCTGAATCCGCGTCTGTCAGGACGTTTTCAGTCATAGGTGCCAGAAAGCCCATCAGACTGGCGTACACAGACTGCCGGAAGGGAAGGCCCACGCGTGCGTCAGATTCAGGCGTGGCAGCATACAGAGGGATGCAATGGGGACTCTGCACCTCTCAACTCAGCTGGTTCCGATCGCCCCACTCGGGTCGTCAGGCCACTCCTTAAATCACTCACTCTCGTGGGGGGACATGATGTACTGAGTGGTCAGGACCAAATCACACGCCCACTGCTGGAGGATCCACAGGGGCTAAGAGTGGGTGGGGGTCTTTCTCTAGAAAGAAGTGGGCTGCCCTGGCCAGAGGAGGAAGGGCTGCCGGACAGGCAGTGCCTGCCACAGCCAGGTGAAGCCCAGAGGCCAGGCCAGGCTGTAGGGAGTCATTGCAGCTGCTGGGAGAAGCCAGGAGGGGGGACCCTGCCTGGAGCGGAGGAATGAAGGATGCCATTGTGGAAGCAGAGTTGGGAGGGCCTGGGACATAATTAACTGTGGGGTGGGGAGGGAGTGGAGAGCAAGAGGAATCTGGGTTTCCAGCCCGAATGACTAAGAAGACCGGGATGCTTCCGTTGGGAATGAGGAGTGTTACAGAAAGATCGGGTTTGGGAGACGGGTGGGGAGCTTGGTTCTACACGTGTTCAAGTTGAGGCTCCCGGTGAGGGTCAGAGACGCACAGAAGCCACGCTCGGAAGAGGCGCCAAGACCAAATTTCCTCTTTAGAGCCACCTTCCAGGTGGGGGTGACGGAGCAGAGCCTGTTCAACTGCGTGGGAGTGGATTGTGCATTTTTTTTGGTTTTGAATTCATGTATTATTTTCCTTGGTCTTCATGAATCATCTTGGTCTTGTTCAAAACATCGTGTTTCAGTGGAGAGCGGCTGCTCCAGCGTTTGTCCGGTTACAAGTCCATGTAGCCTGTCCTCGCTGTCAGCTAGAGGTGGGAAAGGAAGGTCTGGGGCTCTGCAAAGAGGAGCCGGGGCTAGAAAGGCTCGTTTGGTAGACGTCTGTCTGCAAGGGTGAGTTTAGCGCTTTGGGATGGGTGAGATCACCAAGGACAATGGAGAGGAGAGGGATGAGAAGAGACCCAGAGCATGGAGGTGACAGCAGAAAATGGATGAGGAAGCAAAGTAGGAGCTGCCAGGAAGAGAACAAGGGGCACCACCCAGGAGAGCCAAGGGGAGGCGATTTAAGGAAGGCAGTTTGCCCCGCAGAGGCAGTGATGCGGGATATATTTGGCAGTTTAAGAGAAAAGCGTCGACAGAGCAAGGAGGACAGAATGCGCAGAGGTGAGGGATGAACGGGGCAGTAACAGGAGGGGCGGACAGCAGTCATCTCGAACTTCCTTTGAGATGTTTGATGGTTACATGATTTTAACAGCAGGTACCGTCCCTGTGTTGCAGGCTCAGAGCTTATCGTATTTGGGGCCCGGAGGCAAACAGTGTGCGCAGAGAGCTCACTGGATACTCTCAGCACCCCTTCGAGCACCCCAGCACCCCATGGGTACCATTTTCATCCCCAGATTACTGATGGAAAGGCTGAGGCTTCGGGGGACGGGCGTAACTTGTCCAGGTTCACACGCCAGTGAGTGGTGGCACCAGACCCAGAAGGCCAGTCTCTTTCACTCGGGAGCCTCTGCCCTAGAAAGCAGGAGTTGCATAATAACGTGTAGACGATGGTGGAATTGAGCAGCTTTGGGAACTTTGATGTTGCTTTTCATGTTTGTTTTGCTTTTGTCTACTTTACTAGGGAAATGGCAAACCGAGGTCCTCATGACCCAAAGGGAAGGGGACCCAGTGAAGGGAGATAAGAGTTGAGGGAGCCGATGAGTGCTGGACTAGGGTCCCTGGGGAGCAGAGGGCAGGCCTCGAGGCCAGGTGGATGGGTTAACTTGTAACAGGGAGACCCGCTACCTCCTCCGACGTAGAGAGAAAAGAGACGAGTGTGGAGATGGGGAAGAAAGTGACCTTGATCTTCTCAGCAAGATAGAAAGCAAAATCTTTTACTAAAACAGAGAGGGAAAGTTGGGAGAATTAAAGATATTGGCACAGTTGCCATAGAAATTTCTGTGGGTATGAACAGAAGATGAGTATGTCGGAGCAGCATGACTCAGGTGAGATGAGCGCGTGTAAACACACAGCACCTGGCACGGGGATTGGCAGCTGAGGGGCTGTGGGGGAAAAGGTCAGGATGCTCCCAGGGGGGCCTGAGAAGGACGAGGGGCAGAACGGTACCTCTGAACCTCACTTTGTCAAGTCCCTCATCACTAATACCAGCTCACTCATTAAAGTCACCCTTTTAGGGAACCAGATCGTGCCAGCTTTAAAGCGTCTCATTCAGTCCAACCCTGCAGGTGGAGATCCACCCATTTCACAGACGCAAGGACTGAGGCTGGCAACGGTGAACGAGCGTGCTGCGGTTGGTGTTCTCCAGGCCGCATGTGGGTTCTGGGCAGTGGGCATCCCAGCTGTGGCCAGAGAAGGGTGGACTGCTGTTAGTAAGTGGCAGAGCCAGGATTCAAACCGGGAGGCCTGGTTCCAGCCTGTGTCCCCTTCCACCCACCACGTGGGCACTAGTGGTGGGAACTAAGGGGGAGCAGGACAGCCATTGGAATTCATTGCTTTGAGTAAAAGTAAATCCTGGGCCCCAGGCTCACGTGGGCCCAAGATGGACCTGCCTTCTCAGGCGCGGGTGGCTTTCTTTGTCCCTGCGTACTTCCTACCCCACCTCAAGTCACCACTCCTACCCACTGCTAGCAGGACACCAGCCTCCTCTCAGAGCTCTGTGTCACCTAAATGCATGATGACGCTAATGTCACCATTTCATTTCATGAATTTCATTTCATCCACTGAAAATTTTTGGCTGGAAGAGACCACGCAAGCTTTCTTCCACCTAATAAGAGAGCATCTCGGAGTAGCAAGTTGAAAAAGACATTACAATTCAATTAAAAGCTTACTCTTTTGAACACTCCCAGTGGGGAAGAGCCACTCAGAATTTGTGAGAAACCTAATTTATAGACCCAGTGTCAGGAAATGGAATTGTTAACCATTAGCAACTGTGTGTTACCGGGACCCAGCAGTGGGTGTACAGCCAAGGATGGTCAGGGCTCCACCCTCCTCAGCAAGCCAGTTAACCTCGCTGAGCCTCAGTTTCCTTATCTGTGAAATGGAGAGCATCACCACCTGTGGGTGTTGTGGGAATGATAAAGATTATGCATGTAAATGGCATCTTGTGACTACGTTATCCTGCCTACATTTGACCAGATCAGCAAACCCTTCTTTACTTCAAAAAAAAAAAAAAAAAGTCTGCGAAACTGAGCAATAAAAGTTAAGCACAGGGCTTCCCTAGTGGCGCAGTGGTTGAGAGTCCGCCTGCCGATGCCGGGGACACGGGTTCGTGCCCCGGTCCGGGAGGATCCCACATGCCGCGGAGCAGCTGGGCCCGTGAGCCATGGCCGCTGAGCCTGCGCATCCGGAGCCTATGCTCCGCAATGGGAGAGGCCACAGCAGTGAGAGGCCCGCATATCGCAAAACAAAAAAAAAAAAGTTAAGCACAAACAGAGATAATGGGAAACAGCTCCTTAAAGCTCACCTCCCCAGCCACCGACTCTGCTGCTATGTACCCTGTTGTTTCTAAAGATGTCTTACACTCCATTATCGAGTGCCCTGTAGTCTGTGTTCTTTTCTCTTCCAGCATCGTTCCTTGGTACAATTCTTCCCCCATTTCTGCATCATCCTCTGAACTGTCATTCCCCGGGGAGCACGCTAATTTACCCTGGTCCAGCACAGAACACAGCGAGGAATATTTCCCATCTTCACGGCGCAGGGGTGGCCTGAGCCCAACCACTTCTGAATCAGGAGAGGCCAGCTGATGGCTTCGTGCCGAGGCCACTGAACCGGGCTGCCCCTCAGTCATGGTGGCTGCTTGCTAAAAATGCAGATTCCTGGGCCTGCTCCTGGATGCTTGGGATTAATAAGTCTGGACTGGGGCTCAGGAATGGGCATTTTTACAAAGCACCCCAGGCGGCATCTGATGGTTTGGGGGCCACCCTATAGGCCCACCCCCAAAATTCAAGTTTAGATTTCAGGTAAGCTTGGGAGAAATCAGTAAAGCTCAGGAATTAACTCAGGGTCACCAGTGACACTTCAAAAGCCTCTCCCATTTAACAGCTGGGATAAATGGAGACAAGGATGGAGACAGATGAGGAGAGAGCTGGGAGCTTAGAGCAAAACCCAGGATCCCTGCATCCCATTCCTTTCTCCACCTATCTCCCCGCAACCATCGCCATCACAACATACCTGCCCATCAGAATTCCTTCTTCTGGGGTGCAGTGCAGTGAGGACAATGTTGTGACTTTAAAACATAAAAGAACAATCACACACACACACACACACACACACACAAAAGATCTACCCTTGATGAACGGTGGCAGAATCTGTTAACAGCTCTGTCAGAAGACCCAGCAAAGCTAAAAGCATCCTTCTGGGCTTTGATGTCTTGACAACATGCTTCCTTTGAAAGTTCAGAGACAGTCCCGTTATTTCCTCTGACAGCCCCAGTGAAAAGCTCTGAAATCAGAAGTGGCGTCCCGCCGGAGCCTGGAGGTGTGATTCCTTGAGAGTGGCACGTGTGCCCACCCACCCTCCCCCGAGGGCCCCAGGCTCCTCCACTAACTCCAACCTCTGACCCCCCTCGGGCTAGAGACCCCGCCCACAGGGGGCCTCTGCAGTCTGACTCTTCACCTCCCCCAGAGCCTCCCTAGGGAGGTCAAGGCGTGGACATTTCCCTCATCTGACAGCCAGGCTATGTGGAAGCCACCTTGCAAAGAGTTTCCGGGGGCTGATTTGACAGTTTGACCCATTCTTCCTCCCCCTGAGGGCCACAGGTCACTCCCAGGAAAGGTCAGGAAATGCTAGTGCCCTGTGTCTGGACATGAGCAGAGTGGGGAGGAGGGAGACCAAGGGGATGACAGCGGGAAAGTGCTCACCTGGAGAGCCTTCCACCCATGCAGTGTCATCCTTACCTAGGAGTTTGTTAGAAATGCAGAATGTCAGTCCCACCCCAGACTTACTGAATCCAAATCTGTATTTTAACAAGATAACCGGGTGATTTGTCTACACTTAAAGATCTGAATCCCAACTCTGCTGCTCCAGGCTGTGTGACCATGGCCACGCTCCTTAACCTCTCTGAGCTTCAGTGTCTACATAGGGTTTTTGAGAAATGAAACACTTAGCACTCGGCACATACTAAGCTTTCAGTGAATGTTCGCCATCATTGTTACCGGGAAAATGATTAAGGGAGAATCCGTTTTGCCACATTTAAACCCAAATTATCCAGCCACTCCTTGGTGGAGAGGGAAGTCCAAACGGAATGGGAGATAGTTCCAAATACAAAGTGAAGAGCCCTCAACATCTACTTAAAGAGCAAACCTAAAGACTGGAGAGAGGGATGTCTCTTAGCAGCCTGGGCCCTGACTATTGAACTTGAGGTTAAAGATGATTATTCATCTGTTTGGCTTGGGGATTACCTTCATTACTGTGCCTTCTTTTCCTGCCATCCCCACCCCGCCCCAAACTTATCTCCCAGACCCTGCTGCTTCCATGATCCTGCCTAAAAGGCCTTGCAACTCCTTCACCAGCAGAATGAAATCCTACCTTCTAAGCATGGCCCTTCACAATCTAGCCCAACCTGACTTGTCAGCCACTTCTGGGCTGCCCTCACGCCTGCCCTTTAGCCTCAGTCCTTGTCATTCCTCTGACATTTCCTTGCTGTTGCTGTGTCCTCTGCCTGGCAGTACTCTGTTCCTCTATTTGGAATCACTCTCATTCTCTCGGCAGGATCCAACTCCGCCTTTGGAGCTCTGTTTACCCAGGGAGGCTGTGCAGTGTGCAGAGAGAATGGCTGCAGCTTGAGTGGACTTTGTTTAAATCCCACCTCTGCCATGAACTAGTCATGTGACCTTGGGCAAGGCAATTATCCTCCGTGGCCTGGGTTCTCTCTTCCATCAATTGAGGCTAATGACCACTGCTTTGCAGGGTGGTTATGAGGGTTCATCAACAAAGTAGGGAAAATTTCAATTAATCATAGTCAAGACCGTTTTCTTTTAAGAAGAAAGTTACCTCCCCTGTGAAGCCTTTAGCGTCCTTTTCCCGCCCGTCCTACACAATTAAGTTCGGCCTCCTCTGTGTTTCATAAACTCTTTCTCCTCCTTGTCTCTGCAATGTCTGAATGCTCCAGTGAGGCTTTCTCACAGAAGGAGTCCCTGACCTCTCTGCTTAAGATCACAGTCCGCCCCATACTACCCAAAGCAATCTACAGATTTAATACGCTCCCTATCAAATTACCTGTGGCATTTTGCACAGCACTAGAACAAATAATCCTAAAATTTATATGGAACCACAAAAGACCCAGAATTGCCAAAGCAATCCTGAGGAGAAAGAACAAAGCAGGAGGCATAACTCTCCCAGACTTCATACTATACTACAAAGCTACAGTAATCAAAACAGCATGGTATTGGCACTAAAACAGACATAGGGATCAATGGAACAGAATAGAAAGCCCAGAAGTAAGCCCACATACCTATGTTCAATTAATCTTTGACAAAGGAGGCAAGAATATAGAACGAAGAAAAAACCATCTCTTCAGCAAGCGGTGTTGGGAAATTTGGACAGCCTCATATAAATCAATGAAGTTAGAACATACCCTCATACCATACACAAAAATAAACTCAAAATGGCTTAAAGACTTAAATATAAGATATGACAGGGACTTCCCTGGTGGTCCAGTGGTTAAGACTTCGCCTTCCAATGCAGGGGGTGCAGGTTCGACCCCTGGTTGGGGAGCTAAGATCCCACATGCCTTGCCGCCAAAACACCAAAACATAAAACAGAAGCAATATTCAATAAAGACTTAAAAAAAAAAATGACATGACAGGGACTTCCCTGGTGGTCCAGTGGTTAAGACTCCATGCTCCCAATGCAGGAGGCCCGGGTTCAATCCCTGGTCAAGGAACCAGATCCCACATGCCACAACTAAGAGTTCATATGCCACAAGAGCCCGCATGCCTCAACTTAGAGTCCGCATGCTGCAGTGAAGATCCAGCGTGCCACAACTAAAAGATCCAACATGCCACAACAAAGATCCCACATGCCGCAACTGAAAAAGATCCTGTGTGCCACAACAAAGATCCCACACATGGTAGTAAAGACCCCACATGCTGCAACTAAGACTTGGATCAGCCAAATAAATAAAGTTTTTTTTAAAAAAGACATGACAACATAAAACTGTGAGAAGAGAACATAGGCAAGACATTTTCTGACATAAATCTTTTTTTTTTTTTTTTTTTTTTTTGCGATACGCAGGCCTCTCACTGTTGTGGCCTCTCCCGTTGCGGAGCAACAGGCTGCAGACACGCAGCCTCGGCGGCCATGGCCCACGGGCCCAGCCGCTCCGCAGCATGTGGGATCTTCCCGGACCAGTGCACAAACCCGTGTCCCCTGCATTGGCAGGCAGACTCTCAACCACTGCGCCACCAGGGAAGCCCTGACATAAAGCTTACCAATGTTTTCTTAGGTCAGTCTCCCAAGGCAATAGAAATAAAAACAAAAATAAACAAGTGGGACCTCATCAAACTTATAAGCTTTTGCACAGCAAAGGAAACCATAAACAAAACAAAAAGACAACCTAAAGACTGAGAGAAAATATTTGCAAATGATGCAACCAACAAGGGCTTAATTTCCAAAATATACAAACAGCTCATACAACTCAATATTGAGAAGACACACAACCCAATTGAAAAATGGGCAGAAATATGAGGATATATGTATATGTATGGCTGATAACTTTGTTATAAAGCAGAAACTAACACACCATTAACACAGCAATTAAACTCCAATAAAGCTGTTTAAAAAAATAATTTAAAAAATAAAATTAAATTTAAAAAAAAAAGAAAAATGGGCAGGGCAGAAGACCTAAATAGACATTTCTCTAAAAAAGACGTACAGATGGCCAACAGGCACATGAAAAGATACTTAACATCACTAATTATTAGAGAAATGCAAATCAAAACTACAATGAGGTACCACCTCACATCAGTCAGAATGGCCATCATCAAAATGTCTACAAAATAACAAAGTCTGGAGAGGGTGTGGAGAAAAGGGAACCCTCCTACGCTGTTGGTGAGAATATAAGTTGGTGCAGCCACTATGGAGAACAGTATGGAGGTTCCTCAAAAAACTAAAAGTAGAGTTGCCATATGATCCTGCAATCCCACTCCTGGGCATATATCTGGAGAAAACCATAATTTGAAAAGATACATGCACCCCAATATTCATTGCAGCATTATTCACAATAGTCAAGGCATGGAAGCAACCTAAATGTCCATTGACAGATGAATGGATAAAGAAGATGTGGTACATATATACAACAGAATACTACTCAGCCATGAAAAAGAATGAAATAATGCCATTATCAGCTACATGGATGGACCTAGAGATTATCATACTAAGTGAAGTAAGTCAGAAAGAGAAAGGCAAATGCCCTATGATATCGCTTATATGTGGAATCTAAAATATGTCACAAATGAACTTATCTAGGAAACAAACAGACTCACAGATGTAGAGAACAGACTTATGGTCGCCAAGGGGGAGGGGGCATGGGGGAGGGATGGATTGGGAGTTTGGGGTTAGCAGATGCAAACTATTATATATAGAATGGATAAACAACAAGGTCATACTGCATAGCACAGGGAACTATATTCAATATCCTGTGATAAACCGTAATGGAAAAGAATATCTATATATATACACACACACACACACATAACTGAATCACTTTGCTGTACAGTAGAAAGTAACACAACATTGTAAATCAACTACACTTCAATAAGATAAAATAATCATAGGTCACCTCACTTCCCACCCCATCCTCTTCTCTGCTTGACTTTTCTCCTTTGTGCTTATCAGTGTCGGCTTCTGCTTGTTTATTCGTGTGAATGTGAGCTCCGCAAGAGCAGAGGTTCCTGTCTGCTCACTCCTGCAACCTCAGCACCTACAAGTGTGTCTGGCACTCGTAGGCTCTCGGACAGGATTTGAGGGCTGCACGTGGGGATCACTGTGTGCCACTGAGGGGTATTCAGATGGCCCTGCCCCGCCCAGCTGTGAAGGGCTAAATTGTGTCCCCACCCAAATTCGTACGTTGGAATCCCAACCCTCAGAATGTGGCTATATTTGGAGATAAGGTTTTTAAAGAGGGGATTAAGTCACCTTAAATGAAGTCCTCAGCGTGGGCCCTAGTCCAGTCTGACTGGTGTCCTCGTAAGAAGAGGAGATTAGAGATAGGCACGCACGGAAGGGAGACCATGTGAGGACACGGTGAGAAGGGGTCCATCTGCAGCCAAGCGGGGAGGCTTCAGAAGAAACGAACCCTGCAGACATCTTGGTCCTGGACTTCTAGCCTCCAGAACCGTTAGAAAAAAATTTTTGAGGTTTAAGCCGCCCAGTCTGTGCACTTTGTAATGGCGGCCCGAGCTGACTAATACACCAGCTGTGAACTCCTTGAGGAGAGAACCATGGTTTCTTCATCTTTGTATGCCCCGTATCCACAGGGTTCTGGCCCAAACCCATATTCAGTAAATAGGGTTCTAATCGAATTGCATTCCACTCACAACAGGAAGAATGATGACTGAAGAAGCACCAAGGGGTGAAGGGAGAGCCCTGCACAGACATCCAGGAATGAGTTGTTGATAATTGTCTATACAGGCTAGCCACTTTCCTTATATATTATCTATTCCAAGGTGGTGTCATTTCTCACTAGTTGGGGTTTCTTTGTGGCACATAATAAATACCATAGTGGATAAAAGGAAAATCCAGTCAATCGGGGCTTCCCTGGTGGTGCAGTGGTTAAGAATCCACCTGCCAATGCAGGGGACACGGGTTCAAGCCCTGGTCCGGGAAGATCCCACATGCCGCGGAAAAACTAAGCCCGTGCGCCACAACTACTGAGCCTGCGCTCTAGAGCCCATAAGCCACAACTACTGAGCCCATACGCCACAACTACTGAGCCTGTGCTCTACAGCCCACGAGCCACAACTACCGAAGCCCATGCACCTAGAGCCCGTGCTCCGCAACGAGAAGCCACAGCGATGAGAAGCCCACGCACCGCAACGAAGAGTAGCCCCCTCTTGCCACAACTAGAGAAAGCCTGCACAAAACAACGAAGACCCAATGCAGCCAAAAATAAATAAATAAATTTATATTAAAAAAAATCCAATCAATCGCAAAAACAGGCAAAGGAGGCAAGAGTCTGTACTTGGTGTTTGGGTTCCTTCGTGTAACATGTACGTGTGATGCTCTTAGTTGTGCTGTGAGGGGTGGGATTCAAGACAGAAAGAGGCGTGATGGAGAAGAGCCATAGAGGAAGGAAACTTCTCACCTCTCCCCTCCTTCTGGGCACCAGGATCTTAAACACAATGGTGTTTAGTTCTAATCTGCTCGGGCCACTCCCCCCAAGGGCAGGGATTGCCTCTGAGGCTCCCCACCTACCGCTGGGCCCTCAGCACAGTGGCTGGAGCAGCCTGGGGACCACTCGGTGCTGCTTTGAAGTGGAGTGTTTTCAGGTCGGTACAGAACGTGCCTGCACGCAGTTCAGACCCGCCGGGAAACTGGCCCAGGGCGAGGCCCGCGACATGGAGCCGGTCTGCTGGGATACTCACCACCCGCCACGGAAGGGACTGTGTCGGAGTTTTAACGTGCATTTTATTCATGCATTCATTTGTTTTTTATTTTTGCTAACTTGGGCAAGTGTACACCTGAACCTGAAGACTTGGCCAGAAATATGCAGCCTTCACGCCAGCGAGTAGCAGGCCTCGTGGCGCTGGTCCCCTCACTGGTGGCTCACAGACTTTCAGAAAGACAGACGCCAAGTCTCCACTGCTCTGCAGACACTCACCCCCTTGTTGTGCTCGGATTATTCTTCCAAGGGCAGTGGTTCTTGCAGCTTCACTGGGGGGACCTTGGGAGAGGAATTCTTCAAAGGCTCACTGTTTTCTGAGCCCTCCCCACCCCTCTCTTTCCTTCCTTCATCTTCCCTTCTTTTTAATCTGCTGTGGTTTTCACCCCTGGTTGCCAAATACGTTTTAGAAGATACCGTCTATTCTGAACCACAGTTCTTAGAACATCAAAAAGCTTTTAGGATATTTCACCACAAATTTGGCTCATTTCTTGGCCTCACTTGTCAACAGATTTAAATAATTCTAGATAAAGGAGTTTCTGTGAAAAAGTCTCTGCTCTCCCCTGCACCTATTCCTGCCCAATTTCTTTGTTCTGCAAAAGAAAAGTCGTCTTCTGCTCCCTCTCTTTTAAAAATCATAATTCAAAGGCCCAGGCCTCTTGGAAAGGGGGCACAGATTTGGCCACATTCTGCTACGTCAGCGGTAACCCCTACAGAACTGTAGGACCTCCTCATAGAAGCCCTCGTGCACACTCACACACATTCACACGTGCACACACACACGTGCACATACGTGCAGATGCAGGCTTGTGCGCATGCACACACAACACGTGCAACATGTGCACATACGTGCAAGTGCAGGCATGTTCGTGTAAGCGCACACACACGTGCCATGTACATGCACGCAATACACATGCACGCACCCACATCACTGAGCGTCCATGAGAGATGTTCCCGTACATCATTGGTCCGCATCAGCAGCGGTTCCCTCAGGGTAGCCACTCTGCAGTTAATTTAACGTTCAGCCAATCTTTATGGAAAGCATACTGTGGACCAACTGTGCTCTAGGTTCCGGGGAAATCACAGTGAAGAGTTCCTGCCTTTGTGGAGTTTATATTCTAGAACAGCGCCGTCCGGTAGAACATCCCTCAGTGAGAGCGATGGCCCGCATTGTTTAATACGGTAGCCACCGGCCACGTGCAGCTACTGAGCACTCGGAATGTGCCTGGTGCAACTGAAAACGGGATCTTAAATTTTATTTAATTTTAATTAATATAAATGTAAAGAGGCACATGTGGCCGGTGGCTGCTGTGTTAGGAGAAAATGGGTAGGTACTCTCTCCTGCCTCTTCCTTTAACCACAAAAATATATAAGTAAATTTTGGATATTAAAAAGTGCTATGCAGGGAACTATACTCAATATCTTATAATAACCTATAATAGAAAAGAATCTGAAAAGGAATATATATATATATTGGGTTGGCCAAAAAGTTTGTTTGGGTTTTTCTGTAAGATCTTACGGAAAAACCCTATATATATATATATATATATATATATATATATATATATATATATATATATGGTGCTATGAAGAAAGCAAAGCAGGGAGAGAGTGACTGGGGAACTGGGAGAGGCAGTATTTTACATCGAATGGTGGTCAGGAAAGGCCTCTCTGTGGAAGGGTGACTTTCACATGGAGCCGTGAAAAACGAGGAGCTCTAGGGGTGGATTTCCTGGCAAAGGCCCTGTGATGGAAGGGATACACCTGTTCCAGCAGCCGGAGTGATAGGGGCAAGTGGGGAGGGGAGCAGGGACCAGAAGGGGCCGGGGTTGGAGTTCACTCTGATGGGACCCAAGAGAGGGCTTCATGCAGTACAGTGTCCTGAACTGATTCCTACCTTAAAATCTCCCTCTGCATGACTATCATCAAAAAGAATACAAATAACGAATGTTGGCAGGGATATGAAGAAAAGGGAGCCCTCATGCACTGTTGGTGGGAATGTAAATTGGTGCAGCCACTGTGGAGAATAGTACGCATGTTTCTCAAAAACTAAAAATAGAACTACCATAGGACCCAGCAATTCCACTCCTGGGTATATTTTGTAAAAAAAAAAAAAAAAAAAAAGTACTAATTTGAAAAGATATATGCACCCCAGTGTTCATAGCAGCATTATTTACAATAGCCAAGATATGGAAGCAACCTATGTGTCCATCAACAGATAAATGGATAAAGAAGATGTGATACACACACACACACACACACACACACACACACACACACACACACAATGGAATACTACTCAGCCTTAATGAAATTTTACCATTTGCAACACCATGGATGGATTTGGAGGGTATTATGCTCAGTGAAGTAAGCCAGACAGAGAAAGACAAACACAAATCACTTATATGTAGAATCTAAAAAGTACAACAAACTAGTGAGTATAACGAAAAAGAAGCAGACTCACAGAGAACAAACCAGTGGTTACCAGTGGGGAGAGGGAAGGGGGAGGGGCAAGATAGGAGGAGAGGATTAAGAGGTACAAACTGTTAGTCATAAAATAAGCTACAAGGATATACTGTACACCATGAGGAATACAGCAAATATTTTGTAGTACTATAAATGGAGTATAACTTTTTTTTACAAGTTTTTTTTGTGTGTGTGCGGTACGCAGGCCTCTCACTGTTGTGGCCTCTCCCGTTCCGGAGCACAGGCTCCGGATGCGCAGGCTCAGTGGCCATGGCTCACGGGCCCAGCCGCTCCACGGCATGTGGGATCTTCCCAGACCAGGGCTCGAACCCGTGTCTCCTGCATCGACAGGCAGACTCTCAACCACTGCACCACCAGGGAAGCCCCCTGGAGTATAACTTTTAAAAACTGTGAATCACTACATTGTATACCTGTAATTTATATAATATTATACACCAACTATACTTCGATTTTTTAAAAACCTTTAGAGATTAAAAATAACATTTAATTGCTTTTCAGTACCAAAATGAATTTCAAACCATAAATAAAGCCCATCAAGAAGCAGAAAGAAAATCCCTGTGCTGCTCTAGAGAGGAAGTAAGCAAGAGGCCTGTGGGAGGCTTCCAGACGGGAGATGGAAGTGGTCCGATACTGGGTTTATTTTGAAGACAGAGTCAACAGGATCGCTGATGGACTAATTTAGGGGTGAGGTAAAGAGGATTTTGGCCTGAGTGTGCCATAGAGATGGAGATGAAGAGCTGTAGACATGGTGGGGGGGTGGGCAGGACCCATGTTTGAGGGGGAAAATCAAGAGTCTGATGTTCAGCTAACCATGTCAATTTGGGTGTTGTCAGCAAAAAGACACAGCTCCCCTCTGCTCTGCTGTGCCCATCTCCTGTCCTCACCAGTGCCCTGAGGGACCCTCACCCACTGCTGATGAAATTGCCCAGCATCACTTTGTTATAAAGCAGAAACTAACACACAATTGTAAAGCAATTATACTCCAATAAAGGTGTTTAAAAAAAGAAAGAAAGAAAGAAATTGCCCAGCATGAAAATGCCTCAGAGTGGCCATTTCTGGGTTCACAGGGGAGGGATGCCCCTCCCCCGAGTGCTGCACAGGTTTGTCACCTGACCCCCTAAGCAGATAAGTGGGGCCCCAAGTCCCAGAGGGTTGCTCTTGAAAATAAGTCCATTAATTCTTCCTTGAGCCCTCTCTTCAGTGGAACTCAAACCTAGGCCAGTGGGAGGGACAGGAGAGGATATGTTATCCCCTCCATCCCCTTTCCCCCAGATGTCATGTCGGCTACCCCTGTTTCCAAACACACAATGAAAGGCCATCCTCTATGGAAGCCCGTGCATTTAGATACTCAGCGTGGTCCAGCCCATCACTTCCCCTGTGGGGGTTCTGTTAACATACCCTACCTTATAATAAGCAAATTGTTCCTGTACTCCTAAATTAATATTTGTTTAATGCAATTCCAATCAACATTCTAACAGAATTTTATTTTGCAGATGATTCTGATTCATGAGAACTGATTTACATTAATAGGTGATCAGAATAACCCAGACTTATTTGGCAAAAGAAGAATGATAAAGAGAAACTCACTCTACCAGATGTTAAAACATGCTCTAATCGACAAAAAAAAATTTAAGTGAAGCATAAGTGTAAGTAAGGCTCAAGAGCTAGATAAGAGGTAGAGAACAGATAATCCAGAAACACCCTAGTATATAGAAAAATTTAATGTATGGCCAAGGTGGCTTCACAAATTAGTGAGAAATAAATAACACTATACATGTTATTGAGATAATTGATAACTTTCAAGAAAAATGGTTAGAATTGTATCTCACAGCTTACCTCAAGATCAGTTCGGTTCAAGTCCAGACAAGTTATATGTAAAAAATAAAGCCAAGCGCTTCCCTGGTGGCGCAGTGGTTGAGAGTCCGCCTGCTGATGCAGGGGACACGGGTTCGTGCCCTGGTCCAGGAAGAGCCCACATGCCGCGGAGCGGCTGGGCCCGTGAGCCATGGCCACTGAGCCTGCGCGTCCGGAGCCTGTGCTCCGCAATGGGAGAGGCCACAACAGTGAGAGGCCCGCATAACGCAAAAAAAATAAAGCCAAAACACTCTAAGAAAACATAGAATAATAGGTCTCAGCTATCAAAGCAGGGAATCACCTTCTAAATGTAAAATCACAATGAAAGAAACCACAAGAGGAAAAGACTGATAAATTTGCCATTTAAAAATAAAAAATTTCTACCTGTAAAACATGAAAAAATACCATATGCAAAACTAAAAGGTAAATGACAGACTGGAAAATCTTTGCAACAAATATAGTAAGGTACTAATGTTTTTAATATAGAGAGAACTCATAAATTAATAATAAAACCACTGGGCATCACAATATAAAAATGACATAGGGACTTTCCTGGTGATCCAGTGGGTAAGACCCTGCACTCCCAATGCAGGGGCCCCGGGTTCGATCCCTGGTCGGGGAACTAGATCCCGCATGCATGCTGCAACTAAGAAGTCCGCATGCCACAACTAAAGATCCCACGTGCCACAACTAAGACCCGGCACAGCCAAAATAAATAAATAATTAATTAATTTTAAAAAATAATAATAAAGTATTTTTTTTAATGGCATAAATCCACAATTCACAAAAGAATACAAATGGCAAGTGAATCTTTGAAAACGGTTCACCCTTATTATCAATCAAGAGAAGCACCAAAGCATATTAAAGCAGTTTTCCCGTATCTAATTGGCCAGGCTTTTTCATGGTAATATTTCATGTAAGCTAAGTGGTGAGTCGGGCACTCATTCACTGCCGGCGAAAAGGCCAAATGATGCAAAAATTTGGCCATATGAGTCAAGAGAATGTAAAATGTTGACCTCCTTTGACCCAGTGCTTTCACTTCAGAAATAAGGACTAAGGGTATTGACTACAATGTTGTCAGAAGAGCCAAAAATTAGGAATAAATGTCCAACAAAAGTCCAATGGCTAATTACATCATGTATGGTATATCCCTACAATGTAATGTCATGCAGCCATTTCTTAATCATGCTTTTGCTCAAAGTTTGTGAAAATGGGAAATGTTCAAGTGACATGAAGGAACTACGATATTTGGGGCGATGTTTTTCTTTTTTATACTTTGATGCTTTTTCTGGATTTTCTATAGTGGTTTTACCTTTATGTTAATAAACGAAACATTCATATCCATCTTCTAACTCCTATATAAATTCCACTTGCCAGCCCCAGGCAAGCATCTTGCTTCTGATGTACGATCCATAAAAGCGGCTTGCGAACCCAGCCAGCACTTCACTGCAAGGTGCCCTCCAGCACCCTACCCCCCACTTCATAAGATCTCAGTGCCCTTGTTGCTTTTCTGTATCCCTTGGTCTCTAAACATGAATGAGTGACCTGCATCCTCATTTGCTTGCTCTGGGCCCGTCCCCACTGCCCTTCCCAGAGAATGGAAGAGAAGAAAAATGTGATCTTTCACGTTTAGGAGTACCCACTCTCACACCATCTGTGCGCACCTGGGTATTTGCTTTGGGTGCCAGTTGGGATGGGTCATGGGAGCAACTTAGAAAGAAATGCTAGTTCCTTTTGCCCTGTGAGGAAACACTGACACTCTCTTTGTTCTTGTCCCACAGGTATGATGCTGCCTCTTGTGTTTAGCCATTGGAACAGTTACAATCTTCTGCACTGAAATCATTCTGGAAACTCAAGCACCAGACTTCAGCGTTCAAGTGAAGCCAAAGCCATTGGAGCGGGGCATAAAGCCAAAAACCTTTTATCTTAGTAGTTCCAAAACTTTCACTGCCCCTTCCCTACCCGCCCCCGTCCCCCAAATAAGCCATTGCACACAGACAGACAGCATGGCGAGCAAACGAAAATCCACAACCCCGTGCATGGTTCGGACATCACAAGTAGCAGAACAAGACGTGCCCGAGGAAGGAGACAGGGCCAAAGAGAAAGGAATCGGCACGCCACAGCCCGAAATGGCCAAGGACGCTAGGGCAGCAGAACCTGAAAACTCTTCCAAAGAAAATGAAGTGATAGAGGTGAAGTCTACAGGGGAAAATCAATCCAAAAAACTCCAAGGTGGTTATGAATGCAAATACTGCCCCTACTCCACGCAAAACCTGAACGAGTTCACGGAGCACGTTGACACGCAGCACCCCAACGTGATTCTCAACCCGCTCTACGTGTGTGCCGAATGTAACTTCACAACCAAAAAGTACGACTCCTTGTCTGACCACAACTCCAAGTTCCACCCCGGGGAGACCAACTTCAAGCTGAAACTCATTAAGCGCAACAATCAGACCGTCCTGGAGCAGTCCATCGATGCCACGAACCACGTCGTGTCCCTCACCACCAGCGGCCCCGGGAGCGGCGACAATGACCCCGGGATCTCGGTGAGTAAAACCCCCATCATGAAGCCAGGGAAACCGAAAGCCGACGCCAAGAAGGTGCCCAAGAAGCCAGAGGAGGCTGCCCCCGAGAACCACGTGGAAGGGACCACCCGCCTGGTGACAGACGCGGCCGAGATCCTCTCAAGACTCGGGGGCGTGGAGCTCCTCCAGGACACCTTAGGACACGTTATGCCTTCTGTCCAGCTCCCACCAAATATCAACCTTGTCCCCAAGGTCCCCGTGCCGCTGAACACTACCAAATACAACTCTGCCCTGGACACCAACGCCACCATGATCAACTCCTTCAACAAGTTCCCTTACCCAACGCAGGCTGAGCTGTCCTGGCTCACAGCTGCTTCCAAACACCCGGAAGAGCACATCAGAATCTGGTTTGCCACCCAGCGCTTAAAGCATGGCATCAGCTGGTCCCCGGAGGAGGTGGAAGAGGCCCGGAAGAAGATGTTTAATGGCACCATCCAGTCGGTGCCCCCAACGATCACTGTGCTGCCCGCCCAGTTGGCCCCCACCAAGATGTCACAGCCCATCCTCCAGACAGCGCTTCCGTGCCAGATCCTCGGCCAGACCAGCCTCGTGCTGACTCAGGTGACCAGCGGGCCGACGACCGTCTCTTGCTCCCCCATCACGCTCGCCGTGGCCGGAGTGACCAACCACGGCCAGAAGAGACCTCTGGCGACGCCCCAAGCTGCCCCCGAGCCCAAGCGCCCACACATCGCTCAAGTGCCAGAGCCTCCGCCCAAGGTGGCCAACCCTTCGCTGACCCCGGCCAGCGACCGCAAGAAGACGAAGGAGCAGATCGCACACCTCAAGGCGAGCTTCCTCCAGAGCCAGTTCCCCGACGACGCTGAGGTCTACCGGCTCATCGAGGTGACCGGCCTCGCCAGGAGCGAGATCAAGAAGTGGTTCAGCGACCACCGGTATCGGTGTCAAAGGGGCATCGTCCACATCACCAGCGAATCCCTTGCCAAAGACCAGCTGGCCATCGCGGCTTCCCGACACGGCCGCACTCACCACGCGTACCCAGACTTTGCCCCGCAGAAGTTCAAAGAGAAAAGCCAAGGTCAGGTGAAAATCCTGGAAGACAGCTTTCTGAAAAGCTCTTTCCCGACCCAAGCAGAACTGGACAGGCTAAGAGTGGAGACCAAGCTGAGCAGGAGAGAGATCGACTCCTGGTTCTTGGAGAGGCGGAAGCTTCGGGATAGCATGGAACAGGCCGTCCTGGATTCCATGGGGTCCAGCAAGAAAGGCCCAGACTCGGTGGCCCCCAATGGTGCTCTGTCTCGACTCGACCAGTTCTCCAGCGCCCAGGTGCCCGGTTCTTTGCCCAGCCCTTCACCAGCAATTACAAAAAATCAAGAACAGGTTCATCTCCTGAGGAGCACGTTTGCAAGAACCCAGTGGCCAACCCCCCAGGAGTATGACCAGCTGGCGGCAAAGACCGGCCTGGTCCGAACTGAAATCGTGCGTTGGTTCAAGGAGAACAGATGCTTGCTAAAAACTGGAACCTTAAAGTGGCTGGAGCGGTACCAGCAGCGGCACGTGGCGGATGATCATGGCTACGACGCCCCGTCGAGGAGGGCAGCGAAAGCCGTCATCGCCGAGAGCTCGAAGAACGGGAGCGAGGGCGGTCCGCAGTATCACAAGGACCCCAAAAAGCTCTGCAAAGAGGACTTGGAGAAGCTGGGCCCCAGGATGAAAGCAGGCGGCGAGCAAGCAAGAGACGGTTTGCTGGCAAAGCCCTCGGAGGCCACCTCGGACAGATCAGAGGGCAACAGTCGGGACGGCCAGGGCAGCGACGAGAATGAGGAATCGGGCATCGTGGATTGGGTGGAGGTGACGGTCGGAGAGGAGGACGCCGTCTCAGACAGGTCGGACAGCTGGAGTCAGACGGCAGCAGAAGGTGCGGCGGAACTGGCTGACTCGGACTCCGACAGCGTCCCTGCTGAGGCCAGCCAGGCCTAGACAGGTAACGCCACCTGTCCCCCCGGGAGCCAGGGCAGGAGGCTGGGTTTCTTTCTTTCTATTGGCAGAGTCGATACAGGTGTTGGGTACAGAGATATGGACACAGATCATGGGTTCTTCTTTCAAGCTCTTTTAAGACAAAGGAAGAAGAATAGGTGTTGCTAGATTTTATGTTTTTATTTGCAAGGTAGTGCTGATAGGTGACAGCATCACTGCCTGTGGCCTTTGGGGCGTCCATCCGTTCTGAAGTCTAGTAACAAGGTAACACAACACAAGGCCTGTTTTGTGTTCACTGGTGTAAGAGACAAACATGAAAGGATATGTCTTTTTCTTTTTCTTTTTGGATTTTTTAAAGAATAAGTGTCTACGTTTACTGAATAAAAATTTGGGATTGTTTCCTTTAACCTGAAAGGTTTTGAAAGTACCTGGTATTTACCTCGCCGCGGCTAAAGGAAGGTGCGCCCATGTATGTCTCATTAAGTAACCCTGCTTGTTGCTGTGCTGATGGGGTCCCCAGAGCCCCTTCAAATCTGGAAGAGACTGGTGTAAATTAGGTCTGTGGAGCCACAAAAGCCTGGGAGGGGAGGTTACCATGGTCACTAATGGCCATGTCATCCGCAAAACGGGACGTGCCACCCAAGCCCTTGGTGTTTGTGCTTCACCAGAGGTCTGTGCAAATCAGGGCCTGAAGCATGGCAGCTTTCTTGATGGTACGTTTAGAAAAGGGGGCGGGGTGGGGGGGGGATGGTAGAGAGAGGGATACAGGAGGGAAAGGTCTACCTTGGCCAAAGCCGAAGTATGCCAAGGGCAGCTTAGAACCAGGAGGGAGATGCACGATTTACAATCTGCCCGGCTTGGCTTCTCCAGAGGTCACTTAAAAGGCAATGGAAGCCCCGCGCCACCACCATGTCACCTTTAAACATAGTGAAAGGTAAAAAACCTCTAGAAAGATTGATAAGGTCCCCAAGGGAGCCCTGGAAGCTACCATACCTTTTTATTTATGAACTCGGACAACTTTGGCCAGCCATGTCCCTCATTAATTCATTTATTCAGTAATAAAACGAGGCACCTGGCAAATAAATAAAGTCCTCTAGAAACCTTATTTTAGCCGGTTCCATCAGCTATTAAAAGAGCAATTTAATGAGCAGCCAATCACAGAATGCCATCAAGTCTTTCTCCTCCAACTTTGCAGGAGGAAGTGGTAACGGGTTGCGGGTGAGGAAGGTGAGCTAGTGATAGGAGGGGTTAAAGGGCATTACGCATCGCACCAACTACCCGCCTCCACCCGGCTACAACGGTTTCAACCTCCCTCTAGCCATTTTCTTGCTTCTTATAAGAATCTACCAGGGACTACCCTGGCAGTCCAGTGGTTAAGACTTTGCCTTCCAATGCAGGGGGTGCGGGTTCGATCCCTGGTCGGCGAGCTGAGATCCCACATGCCTCACTGGCCAAAAAACCAAAACATAAAACAGAAGCAATTTGTAACAAATTCAATTTTAAAAAAGGACCCTACCAAACCAGCCCATATCCCCCTTGTTGAAATGAAGGAGCAATTTTTTTTTTTTGTCCAATCAGATTCTGCCTGAAAGCTCCTAGTTTGCCCCATCTTCCATCCCAGATTGTTCTGATGCATAAACATAAGTCTACGTGATTGCTTTTTCCACCTACCACACAGTAGACAGTTGGGTTCAATTCAATTCAACAAATACGTCCTGAGCGCCTACTGTATGTGGGCGAATGTGCTAGGCACTAGAGAGGACAGGATGAAGAAGATAGAGTCCTCCTTCACCTAGAGCTCAGTCAGACCAACAAGAAGGGAAATTGCTCTTCCTTTATTCGCCAGGGTGCTCCGTGGCATGATGGAGACATGCACGCAGGAGGGGCACCCAGGCTGGAAGTCAGGGAAGGCTTCCTGGAGGAAGGGACAGCTGACTCAGGAGCTAGCCAAGTGCACAGACAAGGAAAAGAATGTTTCAAGTGGAAGGAAGAGCCAAGCAAGGGTCCAGAGACAAGAAAAGGAATGGTGCAGCTGAGGAACCAAAAGAGGTTTGGCATAGCCAGAAAGTTGAGAAGAGGCAAACTAAAAGAAAACCTGATGGCTTTCCACAGCAGGCAAAAGTTATTCTGAACCAGTTGTGTTTGCTCAATTTGGATATAAGGATGCTAATTGTTCCTGTGTCCAGAGTGAGCTCTGGATGCATATCGCTGAGTGGGAGGTATCTAGGGATGGCAGCCCCCCAGAGGCCCCCAAGGCCACCTGTCCCCATCTTTTCTCTCCCAAACTATACCAACACCAACAGTTGACAGCGCCCATCTGAGTTGGTTGCCACTGTGCTTGACCCCCACCTGAGGCCCAAGAGAAGGAGAAGGGGGAAGAAATGCTGAAACCATAAAGAGAAGCTTTGGGGAGGGAGGGAGGGAGGGAGGGAGGAAGGGAGGGAGGGAGGGAGGGAGGGAGGGAGGGAGGAAAGAAGGAAGGAACGGAGGGAGGGAGGGAGGGAGGGAGGGAGGGAGGAAGGAAGGAAGGAAGGAAGGAAGGAAGGAAGCCAGGCCTCCTGAGTTCAGAGACTGAGCTGGGCGCTGTGGCCACAGATGGTCTCATTCAATTTTCCTAGCGGCCCTGAGAGGTAAGCTTCTCTATATTTTTATAAAACCAGAAACTGAGACTCAGAAACCAAGGAACTTATCCACATTCTCCCAGCCAGCACCTCGGTTTCACTCCGGAGCCTTCGTTCTTCCTACTGCCGTTTCTGCCTCTTTATTTCTGACAGAAACTCCCCATTTCTGATTGATAGCACCTCTCACCCCTGACCCGCTCCTGTGGCGGCAGATACCTAGGGTTTTTAGAGTTGACTTTTGAATTAACATCAAATAATTCAGAGATGCAGGAACTAGTCAAGTCCCCCCAAAAAACAGGAACACCCAGGAACCGCTCTTTTATGTTTATTTATGGCGAACGCCACAAGTGTGTGCTAGAAAACATTCCTAAACAACATGCTAAGATCTACTCAACACCTGTGACATCCGATATCCCTAATGGGCCTCCTGATACTTTTCAGGTGCCACTGAATTGAGAAAGGGGCCGCCGTCTCTGTGCCGGTGGCGGCAGCCAAAAGTTCTCCCAAGTCCCGACAGAGGCACCCCTTCAAGGAAGCTTCCAACCTCGAGGGGAAAAAAACCTCTCCAAATACTTCACAGCTTTTATGAACCAAACACATGGTTCTCTTGAAATTCATAAATATTCAGTGATGTCTTTATTTAAACACATATTTATTTAGGAACCTGCAGTTGAGTGCAGTTGCCACACATATAATAATCCTGGGAATGATGCATGGTTTTGATTTCATGAAAGGTGTTATGTGATGCACATATGAGAGAGAGAGAGTGAGAAAAAACTTGGGTAAGCAGCCGGGCGCTGATTCTAGGATGGGATTTCCTCTGTGGGAGCGAAGCGTACCCACCCCGACCAATTCCTCTGGCTGAAGCTTGGCAAGGCTCAGGACAGTATTTGAATGTCCAGGCTCACCCTGGCCCTGAGATTAGACACAAAGATAAGGAATCCTTCCCAAGCCTTGAACTGGGGCATCTTGATTCAGTCTCTGGGTCCAAACAATTATCGAGCCATCCACTGAGAGATCTGTCCTGGTAAGAGGCCAAAAAATAAACTCCTCCTTTCCTAAAAATGAGTCAGAACACTTGAGCCAGAGAATGTCAGACATATGCCTTGATGGTTGGCCAAACGAAATTGCCCGGCTCTGCTACCACGAAGCATTTCCATTTATTTGTATATGCCATGTGTTCAGCATTCTTCCCAGCACATCTATTAAGTCATTTACACTTCATGACAACCTTCTGAGAGAGGTACGGCTCGTTCCCCATTTTACAGAGGGCCAAACGGAGGCTCAGAGATGCTTGCCCTGGGTTCCTCAGCTAGCGGCTGGTGGAGCCTGGAGGCCCCCTCTCATCTGTCAGGTCACTGCCTGACCCAACCACCGTGGCCCACCACCTTGCCAACAGTGGCACCACCATCACCGCCCAGGCTGGACCAATAGGACATGGTCATTTCTTAATTCTATGTGGAGTGGGAACTAATACACAACTATTCACTACTTTGCTGCCTCCTGATTTCTGACAGTTTCCATCTCCTGAGAATTAGGGATGGCTCTGGGGAAGAGGGAAATCTGTGAAATGTCAGAAAAAAAATATTTTCCATAGTTCAGCTTGCTTAAAATATTCAAGGCTGCCAACATTGGATCCTGGCTACAATTTAAGATCTAGGATAGGTATACCCCCATCATCTGTTCAGATTAGCCGTCCAAATACAGATATGTGAATGGATGGATGGATAAATGAAAATGTCGTAATTAACTATTTCCCTGTCTCTCCCCAATCAGACCCTTAAAGGCAGGCATCATAGGCCATTAATCTCTGAATCCCCCAGTGCCTGATTCAGAACAGATGCTTAACAGCAGTTTATCGAACCAACCTGAGAATTAACAAAGATAGTTGGCTTCCAGTTATCCAGGATCTGGTACCTCAGTCCTTTGCTTCTCCTCATTTTTTTTTTTTCTATCACTCACTAGTCCCATCAGATGACAGCATCAGGGGAGAGGAACTGGGGACAAACTGCTTTCCCTGTGCGTGGGCAGCTTGAGGGAAAGGTCTGTTGGAGAATCGATCACTAGCTATTTACTGGGTGATACTTCTCAGGGACTGTACCTTAGCCTCGCTGCCCTGGTACCTCATGGAGGGTTAACTGCTATGACTTCCTTTTACCTAATTCTGGAGTTTCTCACACTAGGAATTTCCATTGTGCTTTAGGCAGCTTGTAGTGACTTAGGAACGTAATGAAATCGAAGCCCCTCATTTTTCAGAGGAAGGATGCTAGCCCCAAGGAGTAGGAGCAACCAGTCCAGAGATGCTCATAGTAAGTGCCTTGGCTCATTCATACATCAGTATTTGTGGAAAGCCTGCAGTGTGCCAGGCTCTGGAAGGCAGCAGTGCCCAGCATGTCCCTGCCCTCATGGAGCCCATAGTCTTTGACCAAATAATCTTCCATCAAACAAAAAGGAAATGTTGGGCTTCCCTGGTGGCGCAGTTGTTGAGAATCTGCCTGCCAATGCAGGGGACACGGGTTCGAGCCCCGGTCCAGGAAGATCCCACACGCCGCGGAGCAACTAGGCCCGTGAGCCACAACTACTGAGCCTGCACATCTGGAGCCTGTGCTCTGCAACAAGAGAGGCCGCGATAGTGACAGGCCCGCGCACCGCGATGAAGAGTGGCCCCCACTTGCCACAACTAGAGAAAGCCCTCGCACAGAAACGAAGACCCAACACAGCAAAAATAAATTAATAAACTCCTAAATTTCCTAATTAAATAAATTAATTAATAAAAGCTTCTTTAAAAAAAAGAAATTTTGCCAGGTGACAAGATTTTTTGAAAGAAAGGCACATGGAACTGTGAGAATATAGATTAGGGCAATTTGACCTAATTTAGGGGGTTGGGCAAGGTTTCTCTAAACAAGCAGTGGATGAATTGAAATGCAAAAGGTTAAGTAGGAGTTGGCTGGGCAGAGAAACAGTCCAGGCAGAAGAAACCACATACCCAAAGACCCTGAGACAGGAGGGAACTTGGTGCCTCAGGGAACCTAAAAGGTGACTATCGTGGCTGTGACTTGTCTGAGTTCACACTTCAAGGAAGTGCCGGATGTGCAGAGTTGACATGATCTAGGACAGTGTGAAGTTCTCCTCATCCACTGAGAAATTACCTATTCTTTCCCCGTGTCACCATGTTTTCCTTTCTCAGTTCTAATTCAAATTACACCATGCCCCCTCCCAATAAAAGAAAGTTGGACTCAGAAATATGACTGAGATAAGACTGAATAAATTACAATCACAGTGCTTGCTTTTCTATCTCATGGACTGCGGTGTTATTCTCTCTCGAGTCCACAGGGCCTAAGGGAAATCCCTACAGGGAAAAGTAAAGAGAAATAGGAACAGAAAGCTAGCACATGGGAAAAGAATTCTAATTGTTTCATGCTTCCCCAAAGGTAAAGTAATAGGGAAACAGATTTTGCTGAAGAATTAGGTAGTACTTTTTAACATTCCAAGGTGTCGCCAAGGTAGAAAGGGACAGCTGTGGGAGCCAGTGGGTTCCCTGTCCTGGACAGTGTTCAGGGAGAGGCAGGACATCCACTTGGTGGAAACGTTCGAACAGTGGCCATAAGAAAAGGGGCCCAGTGACTTTGCAGTTTCCCCCAAAGCTAAGAACTAGTGCTCTGGGATTAAGTGACCCATCGGGCAGTTGGTTCTCTACCATGCGGAATGTCCCTGACCAAGTGGTAGGATTCCAGGTAGAAGCCCAGGGGCTTAGCAAGAGGCCACATAGTCAAAATCACTGTAATACTCTTTAAAACAAACAAACAAAACAAAAAAAAAAAAACACCTGAAATGTGAACTTTGTCATCAGTCTTGTGTAACCAGCCGCCTCTAACAGCACTGTGCTCTCTTCTTGTTTTTCATTCACTAATGAACATTTGAGTTTCTTCAGTGAGCCAGACTCAGTGCAGGGCGGGGGTCAGCAGTGAACTCTGTGGACATACGTTTAAAAAGGTGAACTGAGGGTGTCTGGGAGCAGGGTCTTCTGTAGAAGCGACCTGCAGCTGGGACCTGCTGCCCAAGGGGAAGGCAATGGGGCCAGGCTGTGTGCCCTTGGTGTCCTGCATCTTCCCAGCCTCACTTTGAGGGTGCCGCCAGCTCCCACAGCCCAAGTCCTGCCCACCGCTACATAGCCTGGGAGAGGTCAGAGGAGAATTGAAGTCCAGCAGTTCCAAGGGTGCTACTGGGGCCCAGAGCCATCCACAGACATCTGGAATCACTGAAAAAGCCAAAAAGAAGTGGCTTTGTCTCCCCCTCTCCAGGTCACCCTTTGGCTTTGCAATATGTTTTTTGTGGGGTTTTTTGTTTTGTTTTTTTAATGGCCTTGTTCGGCATTTATTTTTCATTATTAATGCATATGGCTGGAGGATTATACATGTTCATCCCCATAAGACAGGGAAAAACACATTGTCATAAAAGAAACTGAAGATGATTCAAAGAAATGGAAAGATATCCCATGCTCCTAGATTGGAAGAATATTGTTAAAATGGCCATACTACCCAAAGCAATCTACAGATTTAATGCAATCCCTATCAAAATACTCATGACATTTTTCACAGAACTAGAACAAATAATCCTAAAATTTACATGGAACCACAAAAGACCCAGAATTGCCAAAGCAATCCTGAGGGGAAAAAAACAAAGCTGGAGGCATAACCCTCCCAGATAAGACCATCTACAAAGCTATAGTAATCAAAACATGATGGTATTGGCACAGAAACAGACATATAGATCAATGGCACAGAAGAGCACAGAAATAAACCCACACACCTATGGTCAATTAATCTTCAACAAAGGACGCAAGAATATGCAATGGAGAAAAAAGAGTCTCTTCAGCAAGTGGTGCTGGGAAAGCTGGACAGCCTCATGTAAATCAATGAAGTTAGAACACACGTTCTCACCATACACAAAAATAAACTCAAAATGGTTTAAAGATCTAAATGTAAGACATGACACCATAAAACTCCTAAAAGAGAATATAGGCAAAACATTCTTGGACAAAAATCGTAGCAATATTTTCTTAGATCAGTCTCCCAAGGCAATAGAAATAAAAGCAAAAATAAATAAATGGGACTTAATCAAACTTAAAAGCTCTTGAACAGCAAAGGAAACCATCAACAAAAGACAACCTGAGTGGGAAAAAATATTTGCAAATAATGCAACCAACAAGGAGTTAATATCCAAAACATACAAACAGCTCATACAACTCAGTATCAAGAAAACAAACAACCCAATCAAAAAATGGGCAGAAGACCTAAATAGACATTTCTCCAGAGAAGACATGCAGATGGCCAACAGGCACATGAAAAGATGCTCAACATCGCTAATTATTAGAAAAATGCAAATCAGAAGCACAATGAGGTATCACCTCACACCTGTCAGAATGGCCATCGTCAAAAAGTCTACAAATAATAAATGCTGGAGGGGGTGTGGAGAAAAAAGAACCCTCCTACACTGTTGGTGGCAATATAAATTTGTATGTAAATACTATGGAAAACAGTACAGACATTCCTTAAAAATCTAAAAATAGAGCTACCATACGCTCCAGCAATCCCACTCTGGAAAAGATGAATACTCTTAATTCTAAAAGATACATGCACCCCAATGTTCATAGCAGCGCTATTTACAATAGCCAAGACATGGTAACAACCCAAGTGCCCATCAACAGACTATTGGCTTAAGAAAATGTAACATATATGTATATATATATATATATATATATATATATATGCAATAGAATGCTACTCAGCCATAAAAAAGAATGAAATATTGCCATTTGCAGCAACACGGATGGGCCTAGAGAATATTATACTTAATGAATCAGAGAAAGACAAATATTACATGATATCACTTATATGTGGAATCTTAAAAATGATACAAATGAATCTATATACAAAACAGAAACAGACTCACAGACAGAGAAAACTAACTTATGGTTACCAAAGGGGAAAGAGAGGGCAGAGGGATAAATTAGGAGTACGGGATTAACAGATACACACTACTAAATAGGAAATAGAAAAGCAGGAAGGATTTACTATATAGCACAGGGAACTATACTGAATATCTTGTAATAACCTATAATGGAAAATAATCTGAAAAAATATTTATATATATATATATATAACTGAATCACTTTGCTGTACACCTGAAACACAATACTGTAAATCAACTATACTTCAATTTTTAAAAAACTGTCAGATGGAGAACCACCTTAATATTGAGGTTTATCTAAAAAGCAAATTTTTACATATTTTTATTACTTTCAAATAAACTGACAGCATAGTTGCTAAGATATTTTATAATTCATCAATAATCGGATTAAAAATTATTTGTTACAGAAAAATCACCGTGATAAAATCAACTTCTTTTTCTTCTAATAATTTATATTTGATATGCGTTATAAGAGTGTAATATTAATAGGCAAGATAATTCAAGCAGCCTGACTGATCTCATTAACTAGTCATCTTCAAATTCAGAAAACAAAAGAAATCAATAAATAAAAATAAAAAGCAAATTTTTGCCAATCACTTAGAGAGACAGGGTTCAGTCTTCTGTATATGAGAGAGAGGAGAGAGAGGAAATGTGTAAATTCTCACACACACAAGTGAGCTGACTTACCCCTAAGGCTGTAATTTTGCACCTGGCTTTCCTCAAGGAAAAAAGGAAGCAATATTTCTGGAGCACATGTATGCTTTGCACACCTTGCCTGTTGCCCTCCCAGCAGCCGGCTGGTGATGCACTGTGGAGGTGAGGCTCAGGGAGGTTAGGTAACTGACCTCGGCACACAGCTCCGAAGTGGCTGACCCTGGATCCAGCTTTCTCTGACTCCATGGCTGTTTCCTCCCTGCTCCACGGCAGAGACCACAGTCCTGTGCTGAGCTGACGTTCCTCAGCCTGGTTGGGAGAAGGAAAAATCACTCTTTACCCACCTTTGGCCTTGTTTTCCTGCAGTCTTGAGAACTGTTCGCATGGACATCCACCCACAGGCAGCCTCCTTTCCGAAGACGGTGAAAGACCCAGTTTGCTGCGGGAAATTCCGTTCGGAGAGCACAGCGGGAGGCCGGCTGTGGTCCATGTGCACATCCTGGGTGCGTGTGGCTCTGCATGGGATCAGCAGTAAGGCACGTAGTCCTCTTCAGCTGCCCGGGACCGCCAGCCTGTCTTTGAAGCAGACCTGCGCTCTCCTGTGCCACGTGACTCCCTGCAGCGAGCAGCTGTGAACGTAGGGCAAGGAGGGTCAGGTGTGGCGAGAAGCAGTGAAAGTTGGATTGACCGCAGTAGAATCCAGGTTCCACCACTTACTACTTGCCTGACACCATTTAATCTCGCTAAACCCCCATCTCTTCACTGCAGGTGGGCCTTCCTCCCGGGTTACCAGATTACCAAATGAGATGAGCCATATCAGCACTTTGCATTGGGCCTGGCACATAATAAGCATGAGATATATTTAAGCTACTCTCACTGTTGTCACAACCATGATCATTATTGCTTTTGACTCTGCCGCTGAGCAGTCATGTGACCCGGGGCAATCGCTTTTCCTCCCCCGAGCTTCCTTTTTTCTTTCCTCGTGAAATGAGTGATGTTGGCAGCATCACCTATAAGGATCCCTGTAGCTCTTACAATCCGGTGACATTTGCTGGATCACTTTTGGGTGGTACCAGATCCCAAGGACACCCTGGAATCTGGTTTCATCCACAGACGTTTCTTTTGCAAGCTGTTTCCTTAACTCCAATATTCAGTCTTACTGTCGGGAGCGTTTAGGGAATGTGGGTACATTTGACATCAGACGTTAAGAATGACGAACAATATAGATAATCTGCTGCTGCCTTCGGCTGAGAAGTCTGGTATTCTTGCTCTTGGTCCCCTGCACAAGAAAAACACCAAAACTTCTCAGGGCCTTCTCGGCTACTTAGACAGAGAAGTGACCGAGCAGTAACGCAGCCTTACCAGGAGGGAGGCAAAGAAAAAGCCAGTGTCTTCAGGAATCTACAGATCTGATCACCTTCCAGCCTGTCATGGAATCCTGACTACGTCCTTTACAGCCCGGAGCCCTCCCCTTGGATTCGTGCTCAGGATCCTTGGATCCCAGGAACCCACAGAGGAAGTGGAGGTCGGCCTTAGTCTCCTGAGGCTGCCGTCAAGTACCACAAACGGGGTGGCTTAACCGACAGGAATTTATTCTCCCACGGTCTGGAGACTGGAAGTCTGGTGCTGGCAGGGTTGCTTCCTTCTGAGGGCTGCGTGGGAACGTGTGTTCCTTGCTTCTCTGCTAGCTTCTGGCGGGTTGCTGGCAATCCTTGCCTTATAGATGCAACACCCCAATTTCTGCCTCCGTCTCCCCATGATGTTCTCCCTGTGTCTGTCTCCGTGTCCAAATTTCCCCTTTTTATAAGGACACCAGCCCTATGGGATTAGGTCCCACCCTAATGACCTCATTTTAACATTGATCGCCTCTGTGAAGGAATTCCCAAATACGGTTACGTTCTGAGGTACTAAGGGTTAGGACTTCAACATATCTTTGGGGGTTTCAAGGGCACAATTTAACCCATAAGAAGGTCCTTGGACTATTTTCATTACTTCAAAGTACATAAGAATTAAACACGTCTCCATACTGACTCAATAAACACTGTTTAAGGGCACAGGCTCTGGAAATTGCCTGGGTTGGAATTTTGGCTCTGCCATTTTCTAGCTGTGTGATCTTGGGCAAGGTTTTTAGCTTCTCTGTGCTCAGTTTCCTCACCTGTAAAATGGGAATAACAATTTTATCTACACCTGAGGGTTGATAGAAACATTAAATTAAAAAATACACTTAAAATTTCTCATCTTATTATGATTATTTTATATCCTATTTGGAAAGGGTTCCATCTAACAAATGCAACAAAAGCACGTGTAATATTTACCACCCGCCTGGCACTATTTTATATGCTGGTGCATATATCAACTTCTTATCACAACTACTTTGTGGATGCTGCTATCATCCCTGTTTTACAGAAGCAAAAACTAAGCCCTAGAGAGATTTTGACGTGTGTATGGCCCCATGGCCAGTACAGAGAGAACTCCCGACCCAAATCCAGGTGTGTCTGATTCTGGGGCCTTTTAGGAACCACTGGGACTGGCTGCCTCTCCAGGAATAAGAAAAGGGTCTTGTAATGATGAAATGAATCACCTCCTTCACTTGCCCAGAAAGTCATCCTGTTTTCAAAGGCCTTATTCTGAAGGCACTTCCCATAATGTTAGACTGTGGTCAGGAAACAGACTTGTTTCTTTAAAACAGGGTGTTTGTCTCTCCTCCAGGCCCCAGGATGGCTTTGGAAGTGTCTCCACAGGAGAGCCAAGGAGAGGCCACCCCCGATGCCTTGCACCCAGGGAATGATGGTCACCTCCCTGACATCTCTGGTTTTGTGTTGTCCTTCTAGGGAAGTCCACCAGAACTGCTGTGCTGATGAAGGGGACACTCTGTCTTCAAAGAAAGAAGAGAACTTCTGTCACTGGCTGTGGGCCACCCTGGCCAGAGACTCCAAGTGCAACGCCTTCACTCGTACACCCCTCCCTGAGGCCTGGTGGGAATTGTTCATAGTGCCAAAGTCCTACCACTGCGTTTTCCATGGGTCCTTGTAAATAGTTGGTTCCCGTGCCCAGGTCCCCGCCTCTTGCTATACTGGAACCAATTTGTACAATGTGGGAAAATTTTGTTACCTTTTTAACCAAGGGCAACTTCCTTTTCCAGCACTACCATTGTAAGGTATTTTTCCAGGAGGGAGGGCTGATCACACGTGCTTTTCTCTTTTTTCCTTTCTTTTTTTTTTTATTTTATTAATTTGGGGGAGGGGGGATGTTAGCATTAGTGCCATTATATCTACTGGATTTTAGGTAGGGAGAGTTCATTTTTAAAGGTAGTTTGAAATTTGGGAGATTTCTTCAGGGGAAAGGGCTGGGATTCCGGCATCTGTCTTAACTTGGAGAGGGTTTTACAGATGACAGATCTTCCAAATCAAATCCATTTCTATTTCTTCCCCAGCCTCCTCTGGGGGTCCCTGTTTAGCCACACACAAGGCCTTCTGAACTGCCACCAGGCCGGTCTGGTTTTTTTGATGGCCTGAGCTCAGACCTTGGGCCGAGCCAGCACCCGGAGAACTGGGTGGCGGACAGCTACCCTCTGAGCCCCTTTTTAGTGACCAGCAGAAAGGGCTCTCCCGGATGCACTAGCATCATCATTACTTTTGTGAAATTGAAAGAAAAAGAGATCTTCGTGTCTAGATGGTACAAAGATGAACAGCTTTGGTTTTCGTCTCCGTTCCTAGCTGCCTCTTCTCAGTGTGGTATTGGACAAGAGTTCAGCTTGAAGCTTCACCACGAATTGCTTTTTTTGTTTGTTTGTGTGTTTGTTTTGGGCCAATTTTAGTTTCCTGAGTGCACTTTTTTTTCCCCTCAGTTAGTCCTAACTTCTAAAGAAGAAACACCAGGAGACGTATCTGGTGTAAACGTTGCAGTATGAGCTGTGTTTGCAGTCCCCTCCCCTGCCCACACCGCCCCTCGCTTGAGTACACTGCACAAATAAAAGGTTAGGGAGTTTGGGAAAAGAAACAATTTTTCTAGCTTGTTGCTCATTTGTTGTAACTCAATAAAGCGAAGACTACACATTTTTATAACCTTTTCCTCTGCTCCTGGCTCTTCATTGCTGTCTGGCTCCCAGGGCACAGCCTGAGGGTTCCAACTCACCCATCTGTTTCAAATCCGTTATGCCCACACTTCCCATCTTCCGTCCTGGTGAGGCCTGACAGCGCCGGTGGGACTGTAAAAACAGGGGGTAAGTGTCGACGTGGGAACCTTCATCACATCTCTGTGACATAGAAAAGAAGTGAGTGATAGGCCCACGCTTCTCTGGGGTCTTCACACATAGACTCATAAAATGCTGCAGAGAAGAGCACAGGCGTGGGAATGAGACCTGCCTGCAGGCCACCGCTTGCTCTCGGGGGACCTCAGGCAAGTCACTTCTGTCCCGAGTTGCTGGTGACTGGGACACTGCCACTTCTCCGAGAAGGCTGGCTTCTGTGTCTCTGACCCGGTGAGGTTTAAAAAGCCCCTCGTTGTTCAAGGCGACCCTCGTTTAGACCAGTGCCTTTCGAGCTTGAGCAGGTAGCGGAATCACCTGGAAGGCTGGTTAGAGTTTCTAACTGAGTAGGTCTGGGTGGACCAGAGAACGTCCACTGCTCCCAGGTGAGGCTGGTACTGCCAGCTCGGGGTCCCAACATTGGGAATCTCTGGTCTAGATGTTTCATTTTCACAGGGACTTACAGACTTTTGGGCAGTTTATCCACCCCTCAGCCTCCAAACTCTCCCCATCCACCTCCCCCACTGCAAAAAAAACCAAAAATCCAACCTGCGCTTTTCTTATTACAAAAACAAAAGTGCCGAGTGGCTGTAGCTGGCTCATCTCCCGCTTCCTGCCTACGCTGCCTTTCCTGTCTGCGCTCCGAGCCGTGGACCATCCGCAGACCTCATCTCCTCATGCTGTCCTGTCCTTCCAGACCATCAATGAACGTCAGCCCATCCCAGCCCCCTCCAGCTTCTCCCTGGCAGGCAGCTGCCTCCCCCTGCTGCTAGTTACCACCCTTGCCGTTCCGCTTGCCACTCTCAAGCAATATAAGTAAATTCTTCCAGCAAGGCAGCAGGAGATGCTATTAAATGCCTGAAGAAACCAAAGGGAAAACCTTGCCAGAACTTTTGTCTTTTTATTTTTATTTTCTGCACCAAAGAGAAAGCTTTGCTAATTGGTTGCAATGAAAATACACAGGGAAAACAGCTGTGCTCTTTTAAGCACCCAGCAAAATATGACAAGCTACATCTCCCCTCCCTGGGAATGATCAAAGGGTGGCAGAAACTAGGAGAGGGGTTCTTAAGGGGAATACACGGACAGGTGAGGTGGAAGAGAGCTGTGGAGTGGCGTGAACACCTGCTGGTTTTGTCTGCCCCGTACCTCTTTGCACTACATCTCTTCCTTTAGGGTTCACTTGTCTCCCCTTCTGTTCATCTGATTCTGAGGGGCTGCCCATCACGGTGACCCGCTCCCCTCCCACAGGACAAGCCTGGCGCTCCAGCCCCCTGTTCACCGAGCTGGGTGCAGTGTGATGCAGGCGCACTCAGATGCTGGGAGAGAGCTCCCTTTTTCCATTGAGATGACAAGTGTGATCTTAGCCTGGAGCCACCGGCATCCAAACCTCCTGCCCGAGAGAGGAAGCCAGTCTGCAGGTAGCAAGAATGAGGCCGAAAACTCAAGAAAAGAGGCAGAGGAGCAACGGAAGAAGAAAGAGATGATGGTGGCAGTGATGATGGTGGTGGTGATGACAGTGGTGACATCATTTGAGTCCCTGGACCCTGCCATTCCTGAGGCCAGCTCCCTATCTTTCCAGTTTCATAAAAACCAACATATTTCTCTTTTTGACTTAGGCTAAAAACCTTTTGAATTGGGTTTCTGTTGCTAGAAACTCAGCATTGGATGGTTTGATGAGATTATGAGATAAAAAACAAAGGAAAGACAGTAAGTGTAAACAGCCCCATATAGCTGGTGGCTACTATACTGGATGTCCATCTCTAAGTCCTTGCTACTCAAGTGTGTTCCCTGGATCAGAAGTGGCAGCATCACCAGGGTGCTTGTTAGAAATGCAGAATCTCCAGCCCCTACCCCAGACCTGTTGAATCATAATCTGCAATTTCACACCATCCCCAGGTGACTCAACTGTTCATTCAAGTTTAAGAAACTCTGCTCTGAAGGCTTTGAAGGGCTCCTCGCCAGCCTCTTCCAGCACACTGAGGGCTGGGGGCGAGACGTGATACACCACAGAGCGTGTTTTCAGAGTGTAGACTCCAAGGCCTTGGGGAGCAGGAAGGCAGAGGCAGCAACAGGACGGAGATCACGTGGTACCCCAGGTGCGGGTGCCCTTGTCCTTCCAGACCACCTGGTGCACAGCTACTTCTAGCCAACAGCATGCGGAAATGACAGCTCTCACTGGCCTGCCACAATACAAGCTGGAGAGAACCGGGAGAGACGTCAGTTCCCTCCTACTGATTCCTGAAAGCTCCCATCTGGAGCGCCTAACAGCTGGATGTACTTACAAACCACAGTAGAGGCACCATAGTTACCCCTGGGCGCTTGATCAATAAGAATGAATAAAAAAGACATCCAAGTACATCCCATGACATGTTGCAAGTCGGGTATCCTGTAGAGTGTAGGAGGCGCATTGCCCTGGACTTTGAGGAAGGGAGATGACAAAGGTCTCCATCAGTAACTCGCATACCCTCTCCCAGAACCAGCCCCCAAAGCATTACAGACTGCCTCAGTCTGGATCCTTGAGAAAAAGAGACAGAACACTTAAACTGGGAAATTTAAGGGAAGTGCATTAAATGGATGTCCACACGGTGTGGGCAGGGCTTGGGGAAGCCAACAAGGGAGGATGTAGAGATCTTGGCCTGAAGGGGTAAGGGATGGGGCAGTTACTGGAACCTGTAAAGGATACATGCCTTCAATAAACCATGGTGACCCGGCAGGGGGAGAATCTGGGGAACAAATACCCTGACATCATTCTCCTCCTATCCTCTGCCCTCCTGCCACTTCCTCCCAATGGCCAAACCCAACCAGAAGTCAAAGGGTAAGGGGATCTGTTGGTCCAGTCCATCAGAGTCTGCCTCTCAGCACACAGAGCAGGTGGGGGAAGGGTGGGGGGGAGGGAACAGATGGTCCAGCGCACACATCAATCTATGGGCTGGACCAAAGATGACAAATACACACCAAGGATGCTATATGCCCCACTCATGGCAAACATTAATAATCAACTGAAGCGCCTTTGGCTCTGGGCTTGGACAGCCTTCACAAAACTGAACACAGAGCCTCACCTTGAATCTATTAACCTTGGAACATGAGATGACACATTGGGTGGGTGCCCCTGGTTGCCTAGCTAGTATCCATTCCCTCATTCTTCCTCACTAACAGAACCAAGATATTGCCCAGGCACTGACATACCCCAGTCCCAGGTCAGAAACTCAATTTCCCTTGCAGCCAGGAGCGGCTAATGAGATGCACACAGAAGGCTCTTGCATAGCTGGTGCCTGTCTTCTTCCTCCCTTGTTCTTACCTTGTGTGCACTGCTGATCTTGAGACTACATCCTTAATAGCTTCTTTGAGCCCCTGAACCAGTGCCACAGCTGAAAGTTTTCAAACGTCTTGATATGTGAGAAAAATACCTATTCGTTTAATCCACCACTCATTGCATTTGTCTGATACTTGCATTCAAATGTGCTCGTAAGTGACACAAAACTTTTGTGCCATCCTTAGACTGGATAGATATGAATCCTCTCACTCATGCATGAGTTCATTTATACCTGTGCCAATTGCCAGGTGAGAGATAAGTTATGTATAGCCTCCCTCCTCAAGGAAACTTGATATATATATATATATATATATATATATATATATATTTGGTTTTTTGGGTTTTTTTGCGGTACGCGGGACTCTCACTGTTGTGGCCTCTCCCGTTGCAGAGCACAGGCTCCAGACACACAGGCTCAGCAGCCATGGCCCACGGGCCCAGCCGCTCCACGGCATGTGGGATCTTCCCGGACCGGGGCACGAACCCGTGTCCGCTGCATCGGCAGGCGGACTCCCAACCACTGCACCACCAGGGAAGCCCCTTGATCTATATTTTGAAGGATGAGTAGGAGTTGGCCAAATGGATAAATCAGAGGAAGGCACAAGATGCAGAAGTGAGAGTGTATATATACAATGTCAGGGTGTTACATAGTAGAAATCCAACGAGGAGGCTATAACGTGTAACAAAAGGAGAAACCATCAGTTTTCAACAACCAACTTTGAAAAGCAACCAAGTCACACTGATTCAAACCCAGTCATAAAAAAACAGAAGTGATTATCCACTTGGAAAGACCCTGAATAACTGCCAAAGAATTATGCTATTTGCTTGTATGATGGGAAATCAAAAAGTGTTTGGGATTTACCAAGATGAGTAAAATGTTGTATAAAACTGATGTAAAGTGAAACAAAATACATTCGAAGTCTTTTACCTTGGACTTGCTTCCCATGGCTGAGTTTGGGTCACAAACCTTGGGATCAGGTCCGTCTCTCCAAAGGATCTCCCAACTCCTTACCCAGTCTCTTCCTCTGCCCACTCTGGTCTGCTTGCTGATTGGTGAGCACTCCCTGGGTCCACACAGTTTCTCCTCTCAGAATGTGCCCCTTCCCCATTTCTTCCAGTCCCAGTTGAAGGTTCACCAGACCAAATAAAGGTACATCTTGAGAGAGGCTGGATTTAAGGAAGACACACATATCCCAACTGGCTCTCTGGAAGCCCTGCTGCACTGAACTCCTGCATCAATGGGATGTAGTTCTAGATCTAACCACGTATGGGTTAGTTGTTCAGTCTCCTCTTTGTGTTATGCTCCTCCTGGCCAGGAAATGTACTGAACATCTGTGCAGTGTTCCTCCCCCATCTCTTTCAGCAACACTCACACCCCTTCCCACTGGGAGAGTCCTCTACAGACCTGCTCTTTCCCTGTGTCAACTCTAAGATGTTGGTGTGGCACCAGCACAGGACAGGATCCTTCTGTCCATGGGTAGTCATGTGATTCAGGCCTAACCAATCGTAGCACTATCTCTGACCTCAGTGAGTGCCCAAGGGGTACACACATGACCCAAGCTGGGCCAATCAGAGTCTTTCCTGAGGTTTAAAGAAATTGAAGCAGGGGGAGGGGAGAGAGAGAGAAAGAGATAGAAAAAAAGACAGAAGCAAGTAGAGAGAGAGAGAGAAATGACATCATTTTAGTATTTAGATCCAGTCAACCTTAAAGTTAGATACATCTCATCTTCCCCCACTTATGTGTCAACAGATCCTCCTTTTGCTTAAAAATTAGTTTGAGTTGCATTACTTCATTCAGAAATGAGGGACTTCCCTGGTGGCACAGTGGTTAAGAATCCATCTGCCAATGCAGGGGACAAGGGTTCAATCCCTGGTCCAGGAAGATCCCACATGTCGTGGAGCAACTAAGCCCATGCACCACAACTACTGAGACCATGTGCCACAACTACTGAAGCCAGCGCGCCTAGAGCCCATACTCCACAACAAGAGAAGCCGCCACAATGAGAAGCCCGTGCACCGCAACGAAGAGTAGCCCCCATTCGCCGCAACTAGAGAAAGCCCACACGCAGCAACGAAGACCCAATGCAGCCAAATATAAAATAATTTTTTTTTAAAAAATGAATGAGTTATGACTAAAACCCATACTCTTACCCTACTGCCCAGCACATGTCTGCTGAACTGATAACAAGTAAAAATGCAAGGGCAAGAAGAGATTGAAAAGGAAGAGTAGGCTGCTGCTGAAAGGCTGCACCCAAGCAGGAATTTCAGGCTAGATGGACTGCTCCAGCTTTCATGTGTACTGCTCCCCAACCTGAGGTTGCAGACGGGCCTGAGGGTGTGCTTGTCCCCTCGGTTCCTGCGCAGCGATTTCCTACTGAAGCCTGGTCTGCAGCTCCTCCTGCTCTGATGGGGCCTCACCTTTCATGATGAGAATATCTTCCAGGAGAACATGGTGTCCTTTGGCACAGGGCTAACTAAGCACTTGGCCCGGTAAGGATCCTGCAGGAGCCACAGGAGCCATTGAAGCTGCAGGCCGACTGGTGTCTCACACCACCCTGGTGAGCCAGCAGCCTCTGGAGCAAGACCAGCTCACTCACAGTTCCCTGACTCTGCACTTACCGTCATGGAACTTTGACAGAAGAACTGCTGCTCCCCCCTCCAGAGCCCTCCAAAGCCCATCTGTCTCAAGGGAATTTACTCTTCATATCTTCAGGTGGAGTCAACCTCTCTGCAATTAATGCCATGTGGCTGACAGGGTCTTGGTGCTCTGGCCAGGTGTCAGGCCTGTGCCTCTGATATGGGAGAGCCAAGTTCAGGACATTGGCCCACCAGAGATCTCCCAGCTCCATGTAATATCAAATGGTGAAAGCTCTCCCAGAGATCTTCATCTCAACACTAAGACCCAGCTCCACGCAATGACCAGCAAGCTACAGTGCTGGATACCCTATGCCAAACAACTAGCAAGACAGGAACACAAACCCACCCATTAACAGAGAGGCTGCCTAAAATCATAATAAGGTCACAGACACCCCAAAACACACCACCGGATGTGGTCCTGCCCACCAGAAAGACAAGATCCAGCCTCATCCACCAGAACACAGGTACCAGTCCCACCCACCAGGAAGCATACACAACCCACTGAATCAACCTTAGCCACTGGTGTCAGACACCAAAAACAATGGGAACTATGAACATGCAGCCTGCAAAGAGGAGACCCCAAACACAGTAGGTTAAGCAAAATGAGAAGACAGAGAAATACACAGCAGATGAAGGAGAAAGGTAAAAAAACCCACCAGATGAAAACAAATGAAGAGGAAATAGGCAGTCTACCTGAAAAAGAATGCAGAGTAATGATAGTAAAGATGATCCAAAATCTTGGGAATAGAATGGAGAAAATAAAAGAAATGTTTAACAAGGACCTAGAAGAACTAAAGAGCAAACAAACAATGATGAACAACACAATAAAGGAAATTAAAAATTCTCTAGAAGGAATCAATACCAGAATAACTGAGGCAGAAGAACAGATAAGTGACCTGAAAGATAAAATAGTAGAAATAACTACCACAGAGTAGAATAAAGAAAAAAGAATGAAAAGAATTGAGGACAGTCTCAGAGACCTCTGGGACAACATTAAACGCACCAACATTCGAATTATAGGGGTCCCAGAAGAAGAAGAGATAAAGAAAGGGACTGAGAAAATATTTGAAGAGATTATAGTTGAAAACTTCCCTAATTTGGGAAAGGAAATAGTCAGTCAAGTCCAGGAAGTGCAGAGAGTCCCATACAGGATAAATCCAAGGAGAAACACACCAAGACACATATTAATCAAACTATCAAAAATTAAATACAAAGAAAAGATAATAAAAGCAGCAAGGGAAAAACAACAAATAACATACAAGGGAATCCCCATAAGGTTAACAGCTGATCTTTCAGCAGAAACTCTGCAAGCCAGAAGGGAGTGGCACAACATATTTAAAGTGATGAAAGGGGAAAACCTACAACCAAGATTACTCTACCCAGCAAGGATCTCATTCAGATTCGACAGAGAAATTAAAACCTTTACAGAAAAGCAAAAGCTAAGAGAATTCGGCACCACCAAACCAGCTTTATAACAAATGCTAAAGGAACTTCTCTAGGCGGGAAACACAAGAGAAGGAAAAGACCTACAAAAACAAACCCAAAACAATTTAAAAAATGGTAATAGGAATATACATATCGATAACTACCTTAAATGTAAATGGATTAAATGCTCCAAGCAAAAGACATAGACTGGCTGAATGGATACAAAAACAAGACCCGTATATATGCTGTCTACAAGAGGCCCACTTCAGACCTAGGGACACATACAGATTGAAAGTGAGGGGATGGAAAAAGATATTCCATGCAAGTGGAAAACAAAAGAAAGCTGGACTAGCAATTCTCATATCAGACAATATAGACTTTAAAATAGGGCCTCCCTGGTGGTGCAGCAGTTGAGAGTCCGCCTGCCGATGCAGGGGACACGGGTTCATGCCCCGGTCCAGGAACATCCCACATGCCGCAGAGCGGCTGGGCCCGTGAGCCATGGCTGCTGAGCCTGCACGTCCGAAGTCTATGCTCCGCAACGGGAGAGGCCACAACAGTGAGAGGCCTGCATACCGCAAAAAAAAAATAAAATAAAATAAATAAAGACTATTACAAGAGACAAAGAAGGACACTACATAATGATCAAGGGATCAATCCAAGAAGAAGATATAACAATTGTACATATTTATGCACCCAACATACATAAGGCAAATGATAACAGCCATAAAAGGGGAAATCGAAAGTAACAAAGTCATAGTAGGGGACTTTAACACCCCGCTTTCACCAATGGAAAGACCATCCAAAATGAAAATAAATAAGGAAACACAAGCTTTAAATGACACATTAAACAAGGTGGACTTAATTGATATTTATAGGACATTCCATCCAAAAACAACAGAATACACTTTCTTCTCAAGTGCTCATGGAACATTCTGCAGGATAGATCATATCTTGGTCACAAATCAAGCCTTGGTAAATTTAAGTAAATTGAAATCGTATCAAGTATCTTTTCTGACCACAACACTATGCTGTAAAAAATACAAACACATGGAGGCTAAACAATACACTGCTAAATAACCAAGTGCTCACTGAAGGAATCAAAGAGGAAATCAAAAAATACCTAGAAACAAATGACAATGAAAACACGATGACCCAAAACCTATGGGATGCGGCAAAAGCAGTTCTAAGAGGGAAGTTTATAGCAATACAATCCTACCTCAAGAAACAAGAAATATCTCAAATAAAAAACCTAACCTTACACCTATAGCAATTAGGGAAAGAAGAACAAAAAAACCCCAAAGTTAGCAGAAGGAAAGAAATCATAAAGATCAGATCAGAAATAAATGAAAAAGAATTGAAGGAAATGATAGCAAAGATCAATAAAACTAAAAGCTGGCTCTTTGAGAAAATAAACAAAATTGATAAACCGTTAGCCAGACTTATCAAGGAAAAAAGGGAGAAGACTCAGATCAATAGAATTAGAAATGAAAAAGGAGAAGTAACAACTGACACTGCAGAAATACAAAGGATCATGAGAGATTACTACAAGCAACTCTATGCCAATAAAATGGACAACCTGGAAAAAATGGACAAATTCTTAGAAAAGCACAACCTTCTGAGATTGAACCAGGAAGAAATAGAAAATATAAACAGACCAATCGCAAGCACTGAAACTGAGACTGGGGCTTCCCTGGTGGTGCAGTGGTTGAGAGTCCGCCTGCCGATGCAAGGGACACGGGTTTGTGCCCCGGTCCAGGAAGATCCCACATGCCTCGGAGTGGCTGGGCCCGTGGGCCATGGTCGCTGGGCCTGCGCGTCTGGAGCCTGTGCTCCGCAACGGGAGAGGCCACAACAGTGAGAGGCCCGCGTACTGCAAAAAAAAAAAAAAAAATCTTACAACAAACAAAAGCCCAGGACCCAGGACCAGATGTGTTCACAGGCGAATTCTATCAAACATTTAGAGAAGAGCTAACACCTATCCTTCTCAAATTCTTCCAAAATATAGCAGAGGGAGGAATACTCCCAAACTCATTCTACGAGGCCACCATCACCCTGATACCAAAACCAGACAAAGATGTCACAAAGAAAGAAAATTACAGGCCAGTATCACTGATGAACATAGATGCAAAAATCCTCAACACAATACTAGCAAACAGCACACTAAAAGTATCATACACCATAATCAAGTGGGGTTTATCCCAGGAATGCAAGGATTCTTCAGTATACTCAAATCAATCAATGTGATAAACCATATTAACAAATTGAAGGAGAAAAACCATATGATTATCTCAATAGATGCAGAAAAAGCTTTCAACAGAATTCAACACTGATTTATGATAAAAACTCTCCAGAAAGTAGGCATAGAGGGAACTTAGCTCAACATAATAAAGGCCATATATGACAAACCCACAGCCAACATCATTCTCAATGGTGAAAAACTGAAAGCATTTCCTCTAAGATCAGGAGCAAGGGTAGGTTGTCCACTCTTACCACTATTATTCAACATAGTTTTGGAAGTTTTAGCCACAGCAATCTGAGAAGAAAAAGAAATAAAAGTAATCCAAATTAGAAAAGAAGAAGTAAAGCTGTCACTGTTTGCAGATGACATGATACTATACATAGAGAATCCTAAAAATGCTATCACAAAACTACTAGAGCTAATCAATGAATTTGGTAAAGTATCAGGATACAAACTTAATGCACAGAAATCTCTTACATTCCTATACACTAATGATGAAAAATCTGAAAGAGACATTAAGGAAACACGCCCATTTACCACTGCAACAAAAAGAATAAAATACCTAGGAATAAACCTACCTAAAGAGATAAAAGACTTGTATGCAGAAAACTAAAGGACACTAATGAAAGAAATTAAAAATGATACAAACAGATGGAAAGATATACCATGTTCTTGAATTGGAAGAATCAACATTGTGAAAATGACTCTACTACCCAAAGCAATCTACAGATTCAAGGCAATCCCTTTCAAACTACCAATGGCATTTTTCACAGAACAACAACAAAAATTTTCACAATTTGTATGGAAACAAAAAAGACCCAGGGCTTCCCTGGTGGCGCAGTGGTTGAGAGTCCGCCTGCCGATGCGGGGGACACGGGTTCGTGCCCCGGTCCGGGAAGATCCCACATGCCACGGAGCAGCTGGGCTCGTGAGCCGTGGCCACTGGGCCTGCGCGTCCGGAGGCTGTGCTCCGCGGCGGGAGAGGATGCGGCAGTGAGAGGCCCGCATACCGCAAAAAAAAAAAAAAAAAAAAGACCCAAATAGCCAAAGCAATCTTGAGAAAGAAAAACGAAGTTGGAGGAATCAGGCTCCCTGACTTCAGGCTATACTACAAAGCTACAGTAATCAAGATAGTATGGTACTGGCACAAAAACAGATATATAGATCATTGAAACAGGATAGAAAGCCCAGAGATAAACCCATGCACATATGGTCACCTTATATTTGATAAAGGAGGCAAGAATATACAATGGAGAAAAGACAGCCTCTTCAATAAGTAGTGCTGGGAAAACTGGACAGCTACATGTAAAAGAATGAAATTAGAACACTTCCTAACACCATACACAAAAATAAACTCAAAATGGATTAAAGATCTAAATGTGAGGCCAGACACTATCAAACTCTTAGAGGAAAACATAGGCAGAACATTCTATGACATAAATCACAGCGAGATCCTTTTTGACCCACCTCCTAGAGAAATGGAAATAAAAACAAAAATAAACAAATGGGACCTAATGAAACTTCAAAGCTTTTACACAGCAAAGGAAACCATAAATAAGACGAAAAGACAACCCTCAAAATGGGAGAAAATATTTGCAAATGAAGCAACTGACAAAGGATTAATCTCCAAAACTTACAAGCAGCTCATGCAGCTCAATATCAAAAAAACAAACAACCCAATCAAAAAATGGGCAGAAGACCTAAATAGACACTTCTCCAAAGAAGATAAACAGATTGCCAACAAACACATGAAAGGATGCTCAACGTCACTAATCATTAGAGAAATGCAAGTCAAAACTACAATGAGATATCACCACACACCAGTCAGAATGGCCATCATCAAAAAATCTACAAACAATAAATGCTGGAGAGGGTGTGGAGAAAAGGAAACCGTTTTGCACAGTTTGTGGGAATGTAAATTGATACAGCCACTATGGAGAACAGTATGGAGGTTCCTTAAAAAACTAAAAATAGAACTACCATATGACCCAGCAATCCCACTACTGGGCATATACCCTAAGAAAACCATAATTCAAAAAGAGTCATGTACCACAATGTTCATTACAGCACTATTTACAATAGCCAGGACATGGAAGCAACCTAAGTGTCCATCGACAGATGAATGGATAAAGAAGATGTGACACATATATACAATGGAATATTACTCAGCCGTAAAAAGAAACGAAATTGAGTTACTTGTAGTGAGGTGGATGGACCTAGAGTCTGTCATACATACTGAAGTAAGTCAGAAAGAGAAAAACAAATACCATACGCTAACACATATATATGGAATCTAAAAAAAAAGGTTCTGAAGAACCTAGGGGCACGGCAGGAATAAAGACACAGACATAGAGAATGGACTTGAGGACACGGGGAGTGGGAAGGGTAAACTGGGATGAAGTGAGAGAGTGGCATGGACATATATACACTACCAAATGTAAAATAGTTAGCTAGTGTGAAGCAGCCGCATAGCACAGGGAGATCAGCTCGGTGCTTTGTGACCACCTAGAGGGGTGGGATAGGGAGGGTGGGAGGGAGACACAAGAGGGAGGGGATATGGGGATATATGTATATGTATACCTGATTCACTCTGTTATAAAGCAGAAACTAACACACCATTGTAAAGCAATTATACTCCAGTAAAGATGTTAAAAAATGCAAGAGCAGATTAGAATATAGTTTGAAAATATACTGGCTATGATTCCATTTATATGAAATGTTCAGAATAGGCAGATCTATAGAGACAGAAAGTGGGTAGGGGGCTAGACAGAGGATTGGGGGCTAAGAGATGTGAGATTTCTTTGTGGGGTAATGAAAATGTTACAAGATTGATATTGTGGTGATGGTTACACAACTCTGTGAATATACAAAAAGCCATTGAATTGTACGCATTGAATGGGTGAATTGTATGGTATCTCAATTTTACATATACATAAGAATATATTTATATGTTCATTTTCATATATTTTACATTTTTATATATATTTATATAACATAAATATATATGATTATTTATTTTTAACATATAATTTTATATGTATATATATAGATAGAGAGAGAGAGAGTATGTGACAATAGAAACTAGAAACCGAATAAAGTTAAGTCTTGAGTTACAGAGAAAGCTGATTTAAGGAACACTCAAATTACTACAAAATTGTTATCTTTTCCCCCAGAACCTGTTCCGATCTTTCCTATCTTGGGGAAGAGTGAGTGGCAGCAGCAATGCAACTGCCCAAGCCAGAAACAAGGGGGGGCATTTTTTACAACCCTGGGTTTTAACCAAACACCAAGTTCTCTCACCTCTAGCTCCCAAATTTCTCTCCGAATCACCCCTCCACCAGCCCCAGAACTACTGTCATCATTCAGTCCCTCGCCCCCATTTCCCTGCACAGCCTCCTAACTTGCCTCCCTGCCCCAGTCTCTCCCCACCAGCCCCATCTGTGTTCCAGGCTGCAGCCAGAGTAATCTTTTCTACAGTGTAAGTCCCATCATGCCTCTCGTCTGACTGTCGGTGGCTCCCACTGCCTACAGATTAAGCCCAAGCTCCTCTTGGCATCCTGCCTGTACCTCCCAACCTCCAACCTACTGTATCCCCATCTCCTCTCTCCCGACCCCTGATCACACACACACACACACACACACACACACACACACACACACACACACACACACATACTATTGAAGCCCATCCTCAACTACTGTGTCCCACACCCTCCACCTTCTCTCTTGCCTGGCCCAGATGAATAATATCATGTGCTCCAAGAATTCTCTCCTGACCCCTTCCAGCCAAGTCAGGTGCTTCTTCCTCTGTGCTCCTAAAACCCCTTCTGTATGTCTCTATTATAATTCTAGACACACAGTATTATGATTGTCTCTGTGTTTGTCTACCACATAAGCCTGTGGCCTCCTTGCAGATAAAATCCACGTTATCTTCTTTTTTTTTACTTCTTTTTTTCCTTCCAGTTTTATTGAGATATAATTGCCATACAGCACTGTACACATTTAAGGTGTACAGCATAATGATTTGACCTGGGTTTTCTTTAACTTTTTTGCTAACACAGGCTCAAGACGAGCCAAGCATGCATTATATAGTGTGTTGTATGAATAAATCTTCACTGGCAATGTCAGAAGTTTAATTAGACTCGGGATGGTAGTAAGATATTTGAAAACAATAATCATTTGTGGGAAAATACCCAGGATGGGATAAAATAGATTAATGTTCACAAACTTCTTCCCTTTACCCAACCTGCCCAAGAGAACCCTAACTAACAGCCTAATTCTTCTTCTTCCCCCATCACCTGAGAGACCAATTCCTAGACGTTTTTGGTGCAGAGTCTGGAGTCAGCAAAGAAAGACAGCAGCAGAGGGCTTGAAGCAGAAGCAGAAGGACTTAAGGAAACAGGCCAAATCAATCTATGTAATAAAGAATGAAAAGAGAAAAAAAGAGGAAGTTCAGTAAGTAGAAGCCACCGGAGCTGGTGGAGAAGGAAAAAGTTCTTCAAAGTTCTAGGGAGGGAACAGCTTCAAACAGAGTGTGGGATATAAAAAGCTGGGCAAGGGTCCAAAGAACATGCCATGGGGTATACCTGGAAGCCTGCTGAATGTCCTTTGAGGAAGATGAGAAAAATATTAAGTTCTTAAAAATATTAAGTTCTGGCTTCCCTGGTGGCGCAGTGGTTGAGAGTCCGCCTGCCGATGCAGGGGAGACGGGTTCACACCCCGGTCCAGGAAGATCCCACATGTCGCGGAGCGGCTGGGCCGGTGAGCCATGGCCGCTGAGCCTGTGCGTCCGGAGCCTGCGCTCCGCAACGGGAGAGGCCACAACAGTGAGTGGCCCGCGTACCGCAAAAAAAAAAAAAAAAAAAATTAAGTTCCCTTTTCATCATGTTTTGGTTTATTTGGATTATTCTTCCGTAACTAATTCTAGGACTGGACCATGTGGGTCACAGCTTCAACAGGGTTACATGAGGAGTTGTTTCAGTAAATGTGAAATGAAACTGGAAAACCAACTGAAAACATATCCCGCTCCTAAGAGGACAAGCCTCATTACCCATGTCCAAGGACCATGCTCATCTTCACATCTGTTCTTACTGTTCTCTGTCTGGTAGGAATTCTCGTGAGACCAGAAATAGACAGAAACACGGTTAAGCAGCAGAGGACAAGTGACTTTCCACAATGACAGGGAGTATCCATGGCAAGGCCACCCCAGAATTCAGGGGCCCTGAATTCTAGCCCCTGCTTTACTACTAATGGCTTATACGACCCTGGACAAGTGATTTCCGCTCTTTAAGCCTCAGTTTCCTCGTTTGAAAAATGAGGGGGTTTAAACCAGACAACCATCAAGTATTCATTCCAACTGTGAGATGCTACGATCACAGGGATCTGAGCCAACCTCCTCTTAAAAGTCTCCAGGGGCTTCCCTGGTGGCGCCTGCCAACGCAGGGGACACGGGTTCGTGCCCTGGTCTGGGAAGATCCCACGTGCCGCGGAGCGGCTGGGCCCGTGAGCCATGGCCGCTGAGTCTGCGCGTCCGGAGCCTGTGCTCCGCAACGGGAGAGGCCACAGCAGTGAGAGGCCCGCGTACCGCAAAAAAAAAAAAAAAAAAAAAAATCAAACGAAAGTCTCCAAACTCCAGCTCACTTGGCCAGCAGTGAGCTAACGAAAGCTTTAGGGCAACAGCTCTAAAGCTTTTGAGCAAGGTTTGTCAGCACCGCCCTGAGGGAACTTTAAAGGAGCTTGTGTGCCCATAAACAGCATTTAATTAAAGAGCAGCAAATTAGCAGCAGGGAAAACTGAAAAGTAGGCTGGCTGTCCAGGAATATTTCTTTGCATCTCTGCACAACCATAATACACTCACAATGGCCTTTGTTAGAGAAACAGAGAACCTTTGTTTGGGGTCATTTGACCAGCTGCCCTGGAAAGACAGCTGCCCCAGCTCTCTGCCCGGATGCTGTCTCTACCCTGCAGAGGTGAAAAAGCCTCCCAGGTGCCAACGTGGGAATCAGGCTGGGAATTGGGTTGGTCTTAGCAGGATGAAGTTCTCTATAAGGGATTTTTAAATCCGTGCGTGTCCCAGAAGTTTTTTTTTTTTTTTTTTGGTTTTTGGTTTTGGTTTTTTTTTAACATCTTTATTGGAGTATAATTGCTTTACAATGCTGTGTTAGTTTCTGCTTTATAACAAAGTGAATCAGCTATACCTATACATATATCCCCATATCTCCTCCCTCTTGTGTCTCCCTCCCACCCTCCCTATCCCACCCCTCTAGGTGTCACAAAGCACCGAGCTGATCTCCCTGTGCTATGCGGCTGCTTCCCACTAGCTCTCTATTTTACATTTGGTAGTGTATATAACTCCATGCCACTCTCTCATTTTGTCCCAGCTTACCCTTCCCCCTCCCCGTGTCCTCAAGTCCATTCTCTACGTCTGTGTCTTTATTCCTGTCCTGCCCCTAGGTTCTTCAGAACCATTTTTTTTTTTTTTTTTTTTTAGATTCCTATCAAAAAGAGTCATGGGGCTTCCCTGGTGGCGCAGTGGTTGAGAGTCCGCCTGCCAATGCAGGGGACGCGGGTTCGTGCCCCGGTCCGGGAAGATTCCACATGCCACAGAGCGGCTAGGCCCGTGAGCCATGGCCGCTGAGCCTGCGTGTCCGGAGCCTGTGCTCCACAACGGGAGAGGCCAAAGCAGTGAGAGGCCTGAGTACTGCAAAAAAAAAAAAAAAAAGAGTCATGTACCACAGTGTTCATTGCAGCTCTATTTACAATAGGCAGGACATGGAAGCAACCTAAGCGTCCATCGACAGATGAATGGATAAAGAAGATGTGGCACATATATGCAATGGAATATTACTCAGCCATAAAAAGAAATGAAATTGAGTTATTTGTAGTGAGGTGGATGGACCTAGAGTCTGTCATACAGAGTAAGTCAGAAAGAGAAAAATAAATACCGTATGCTAACACATATATATGTCCCAGAAGTTTTACATGCTGCTTCCAACTCCCTGGTGTGGCAGATCATCAGCATGTTGTGTAAGAACGACTAGGGCTCCTAGGAGGAAGGACTTCCATGGCACATGAAAACGTTGATCCCCTGCATGGAGAAATTGCTTACTTTTCCACATCAGAGTAAAGTTTAGACTTCAGAAGGATTTCGTCACGGTAGGATTCAGAAATCTGCTCAAGGCCACAGAAACTAGTAAGTGTCAGAGCCAGGATTTGAACCCAGGTTTCTCTGAGAGGGAAGCCCATGCTTTTACCCACAAGCCTGCAGCCCTTCGTCAAGTGCTCTTCGTGGCTCAGGACCCATTACAACACTGGAAGCAACCCCGTGGGCACATGCACATTCAAAATGGGCTGGTACGTGGGATACACGCCCCGAGGGTCATAGTCCCTGAGGACTCTTCCATCCTATCCCAGGCCACGGATGCAGACAATCCTCCTTGCTGGGAGCCTGGCTTTCATGTCTGTGGTCATGGAAGTCTGGCTGGAACGGGACGCGTGGATTGGGTGCTGTCTTTGAAGGAGCTTTGAAGAGAAAAACAGACTGAACGACTGGGGTATCAAATGATTTTAACTATCAACCCCTGTTGACTCATAAGAATGAAGGACCAGGAGATTAAGGGAATTTGACATCCACGTCATGACCTGTAAAACTCTCTTTAGTTGTTTTTTCCAACTGCCTCCTTGAACCAATTTTTCTTTTTTTCTCTTCTGTTATTTGACAGAAGGTTGCAGACTTGTGGAATACGCAGCGCCTGTCTCTGGCAGAGCTCACACACTGTTTTATAATTATCTAGTCCTGTGACTGTTCCTCCTTCATTAGGCCCTGAGATCCCTGAGGCAAGGACCTTATCTTACTCATCTCTAAGATAATGAATACACAGATGTGTATTATACTATCCTCTCCAGTTTTCTGTACATTCAAAATTTTTCATCACACAAAATTCCAATAAAGCAGTTTTCTAACATAACCACAGTGCCATTACCAACTTCAGGAAAGTATCATTACTACAATCCTACTATCTTACATACAATCCACATTCTAATTTTACCGATTGCCTAATACTTCCCTTTACACCAACTTTTGTTTCCAGGATCCAATCCTGAATCACGTTTTGCAGTTACTTGTCATGCTTCTTTGCTCTCTTTCTATTTGGAACCATTTCTCAGCCTTTGTCTTCTACATTTAAAGACACTGACATCGGGGCTTCCCTGGTGGCACAGTGGTTGAGAATCTGCCTGCCGATGCAGGGGACACGGGTTCGAGCCCTGGTCTGGGAAGATCCCACATGCCGCGGAGCAGCTAGGCCCGTGAGCCACAACTACTGAGCCCGCACATCTGGAGCCTGTGCTCCACAACAAGAGAGGCCGCTATAGTGAGAGGCCCGCGCACCGCGATGAAGAGTGGCCCCCGCTTGCCGCAACTAGAGAAGGCCCTCGCACAGAAATGGGGACCCAACACAGCCATAGACAAATAAATAAAGGAATTCCTTTAAAAAAAAAAAAAGGCACTGACATCCTTAAAGAGTAAAGCTCACTGTGTTGCTGCATGTGTCTGATTGTGTCCTCATGATTTGATTCTTGAATACTACAGGATTCTAGCAGGAATACTACATAAGATGGTGTGGCCTTCTCAGTGCCATGCATCGGGAGGTACCAGATGTCAGTTTGTCCTCTCACTGGCGACGCAGATGTTGATAATTTGGTGAAGGTGGTGTCTGCCAGGTGTCCCCACTGTAAAGGGGCCATTTTTGCCTTTGCAAATAGTCTGTAATCGGTGGCAGACACTTTGAGACCGTGTAAACACCCTGTTCTCCAACGTTTCACCCAATGGTTTTGGCATCCACTGTTGATTCTCGCTTGAATCAATGAGTACTTTGATGGTTGCAAAATGGTGATTTTTGTAGCTCTATCATTCCTTCTATGTTTATTAGTTGGCATTCTACTGAGAAGAAGAGCTTTCCCTTCTCCCCCTAGCATTTGTTTATTTGCTAGTATCAGAATGGACTCAAAATCATGTGTTTTTTTGTAATATAAACATTACCGGGCTTCCCTGGTGGCACAGTGGTTGAGAGTCCGCCTGCCGATGCAGGGCACACGGGTTCGTGCCCTGGTCCGGGAAGATCCCACATGCCACGGAGCGGCTGGGCCCGTGAGCCATGGCCGCTGGGCCTGTGCGTCCGGAGCCTGTGCTCCGCAACGGGAGAGGCCATAACAGTGAGAGGCCTGCGTACCGCAAAAAAAAAACTATACCCCAATATGAAATTAAAATTTAAAAAAACGCATACAGCGCATACTAGGGGCCGAGCTCTGAGCCCCCAAACTGAATCCATGTCCTCACTAGTGCGGAAGACAGGAGGCCAGGTGAGTAACTTCATCCCAATGCAATGGGCGCTGTCACAGAGGTGAGCCAAGTGCTCCAGGAAAGAGCACGGGAGGAAGGAATGGGGAGATACACTGGAACCATCGTGAAGGAAGAATAGTTCTCCAGTAGAAATGGAGAAATGAGCCTTACAGGTGTGTTTGGAATCACTGAGGAGTCAATGGGCCTAAAGTTTGGAGGTTGTAGGATTGCCTGGTTGGATATGGAGATAGAGCAAAACAGGTCAAGATGATTTTTTATAAAAATGGCATTCCACCATGTGCACTCTTTTGTAACCCAACTCCTTTCCTTTCACAACTTGCTCTGGACATTGTTTCCATGTCAACACATGCAGATCAGTTTCAGTGGATTTTGAAATGAGACATTTCCAGTGTCAGACCATGATTTATTTAACCCAACGCCCTGCTGATGGGCAGGCAGGCCGTTTCCAACTTTTTTGCTACTGCAGTCTTTGTTCATCCTTCTTCTCCAGTGTCTGATTGTTTCCTTAGGATAGATGGGGGAGAGGCTTTTGGCTTCCAAGACCAAAGCCAGACCTGAAGGGATCAAGGCCGGAGCTGGAAAGAGCGGTGCTAGATTGCCCGTTGTTTTCCTTCATCCATGCGTCATCCCCACAGCAGAACGCCCCTCCCTAGGAAGCTGACTCTGGACCGAGCATGAAAACGGGGCTTCCACTAACAGCTCTCACCAATTATTGCCAACACATATGAGTTAAGACTCCAGGTGGGCACACTGACTTTTTTTGTTGTTTTTTGTTTGTTTTTTGCGGTACGCGGGCCTCTCACTGCTGCGGCCTCTCCCGTTGCGGAGCACAGGCTCCGGATGTGCAGGCTCAGCGGCCATGGCTCACGGGCCCAGCCGCTCCGCAGCATGTGGGATCTTCCCGGACCGGGACACGAACCCGTGTCCCCTGCATCGGCAGGCGGATTCTCAACCACTGCGCCACCAGGGAAGCCCCACACTGACATTTTTTAGACACAAAAGTTAGAGCCTAGATAGACTAATATCCTGTCCCAAGATGCCAGAATGGAAAAATATGAAGAAGGGAAAGGTTGAGAAGCCACTCTGCCTGGAAACAGGGGAGGAGATGAGGATGAGTACAGGCGGGAGGGGGAACACAGACCTGGAAGCCGGGCCTTCCAAATCCTGTCTTTTGGGGCAAGTCACTGAATTTCTCTGAGCCTTGGTTTTCTTGGGTATAAAATGGGAAGATAATGGCTGCATCGTGGAGGTTTGTGAGGACTGATTAGATAACAAACGTGAAACACTGGTGCAGTGCTGGATGGTCAAAAGCCCAAGAGGAAACATTACCCACCACAGGTGGTTCAACCGAAGAGATTGCATGGCAGGGACTGTTTAGACGGGTGTGGGCAGGCCTAAGGGAACAAGCAAGGCACCCAGAATCTAGCCACAGTGGGAAGCCATTACCACCTGCAGGGCTGAAAAAAACCTCGGAAGAAGAGTGTTACCAGAAGCCAGTGATTGTTAGTGCCGTGGAGAAGGGGACACTAGCTGGAGTCCTAGTTGCAGCTACTGCTGGTGACACAACACCAAAGAGAGAGGAAAAGAAAAATGAAGAAGGAATGCCAGGTTCCCTCTCTCCCCCGAGCCCTCCAATCTCCTGCCACTGCTTACCAGGGTCAAGCCCAACCAGAAGCCAGTGACAAGGGACTCTGGGTGATGCAGACCCAGAGGTGGTCCAGACTGAGAAAGGCGAACGCTCAAATGGACTCAAGTGGATTCTGGCCAGGAATCCAGGTAAACAAGCCATCGATTCAGAGACACCAAGATGCAAGGTGGTGGAGTTCATCTAGCCCAGGCCTCCTTGTTTCGGAGATGCGGAGAGAGCAGTCCAACATAAGTCATCTGCCTAATTAGTTACACATCCAGGACCAGAACCGAAATATTATACTCCAGAACCAGCTTTTTCTGTCCTTTATTATAAGCATTATTATTACAGCCATGCACCAAAGTTGTCTTTGGTAGAGCCATCAATGCACTTATTCCTAAAGCCTCTGAGCCGTAAAAGGTCCATTGTCCCCTGTAAACTATGAGAAATCAGAGGAACCGCCTCTTTTATAGGCTCAAGAAAGTAAGAAGTACAAACATTCTTCAGTTCTCAAGGATAATGAAGGACGAATCTTCCTCCAAATTCAAATTCAAAACAGTCCAAATTCAAACCGAAGCTTGGTAAGAAATGAAGCTGAGGTGGTAGTGATTGGTCGTTGATTCATTACTGATCCATTCATTTCATTCCCACACTGCAGATTCTAGCAAGTTTCTCAATATTTAATGAGCACCTACTATATACTCAGCACCATACTATATGCTGGGGATACCAAAATACATTAGACAATATTCTTGTCCTTAAAGTAGTTATCTGCCTATTTCTTTATTCTCCCGCTCCCAACACATGTACACACACACACACACACACACACACACACACACACACACACACCACACACTTTTACATCTTTCTGTTGTTGATATTGATGACAAAAGCATTCCTCAGTCCCAGAACATGATCACTGGCATGAGTTTACATCACACCAAGTATTTTTAGAGTTGTCACCTGCAGACATAAGCCTGTGTTTCTTTGTCCTGCCATGGAAGGGACATGACCCTTCCTTTGATTTCCCATGGCCCTTTATATATACCTCTGTTATAGCATGTATCACCCTGTCTCCACCATCAGAGTCCCTCAAGGACAATAGTCAAAACCCAGGCATCTTTGCAGCTCAGTACTCTAGTGCCTAATACCTAGTATGTGCTTAATACATATTTATTGATTAATGGAATGGTAAATGGATAAATTGATGAATGGATGAATTATGAATATATGAATTTATAGGTGAGTGAGTGTATGGGTAGGCAGATGAGTAGATAGATAGATAGATGTTTGGGCGGATGGATGGTTGGATGTTGGGTGGAGAGATGGATGAATAGACAAATGGATGGGTAGGTGATGATGGTTGGGTGGCTGGGTAGATGGATGAGTAGCTGGTGGATGAATGGGTGGATAAATAATTTAAAAGATATTTATATTCCTTGTGGCTTTAGGAAAACAATACCTACCCTGGGGATTTCCCTGGTGGCACAGTGGATAGGACTCTGTGCTCCCAAAGCAGGAGGCCAGGGTTCGATCCCTGGTCAAGGAACTAGATCCCGCACGCATGCCGCAACTAAGAGTTCACATGCCACAACTATGGAGCCCACCTGCTGCAACTGCGACCTGGTGCAACCAAATAAATAAATTTTTTAAAATAATAATACCTACCCTGATAATCTCCTAAAATAATGCCATACTAACAGAGAGGTTATAATAATAGTTGCATAGTGTAGTAGGAAAAAAAACTTGGGGTCAACAGGCCCGGGTTCTACTCCCAATTTTGCCACTTAGAAGCTGTATTGACTTAAAGAAATCCCTAACTTCTCTGGGCCACCTTCTGTTCAGTCTAAAGTGACGGTGATACCCACCATACAAATCTAGTGGTTATTATACGAGATTATACTGTACTGATATAAATGATAGTGCTTTGTCACAGCCAGCGATGCTGGTTATGATGACAGATAATGTAAGTAGCTGTCATCTGGCCATTGTCCATTGGTGGGAATATAACATTTCTTCCATTAAGCTTTGCAGTCCTGGACCCCAACTCTCTGGTCTCAGCCTTCCCGGTCCCCTAGACTAGTGATGGTCCAGCTACTGCCAGCCACCTGCTCATTTTCCTCCTAGCCAGCTGCAGTTCCACGCCACATCCCACAGCACCTGTGCCTACGGGCAAGCAAATGCCCAAGGACCTGAGCCCGCTGTTAGGAAAGAACGCAGGGAGATGGCTGGGGAAGGGCAGCTAGGAGAAGTGCTCTAGGCGAAGGCTTCACTGATGAGTTCCTTTCCAGAGTGCCCTTGTAATTTCTTTTCTTAGAACTTTCATAAATACCTCCACAATACCAAAACCATTCATTCAATATTCACTTATTGCGTGCTTACTGTGTGTCAAGCACTGCACTTGCTGGGGAAACAAAGCTGAATAAATGCTGGCCCCTGCCCTAAATGAACCCCAGTCTGTGCCACTAGATCACAGGCCACTGCAGGACCTTGTCCAGTCCTGGAGTTTGAGTTCATCCCTGACCACCCAGGACCTGGCAGAGCCCAGCACAAAGGAGGTGTTCATTTCACTTCTGTTGCACTGAGGGAGCTCAGTCTAATGGGTGAGGCAGACCAGTCAACAGCAACCACAGCTGGACACCTCCAGAGACAGCTGGAAAAACAGAGGAGGGGCATCAACTCAAACAGAGGCATGGTGGGCTTCCTGGAGGAGGTGCCACCTACGCTGAGTTTGGAGACAAAGAAGAATAAGGCACAGGAAGACGTAGGTGGGAGGAGACAGGGTTAGGCAGAAACACGCTGATAACAAGCTTTTCCCGCTTCTCGCTTTCTCTCCTACTTAGCTTCCATCTGCCTCCCCTTCGCAGAGCTGATGGGGTTTTTAACTCTCCGATGGGAAGACAACCTAGAAAACACCTGTGTGAGCCCATCTGGTCTCCTCTACATGAGGATCACCTGTCTGGAGGGCCGGTGGGAAATCACAATGCTCCTTCCTGCCTGGCTTGACGAACCGAGAAGACAGAGGACCTCAGATTTTATCAAGATCAGGGACAAGAGGTGAACAGAGGGTGGAGCGGGTCCTGGGAGGGATTGCTTCCACTCCTGCAGCTTTCCTCCTGCGGAGAGCCGCAGCCAGAGTCCACGGGGCCCGGAGGCGGCTCAGGGTAACACCGGACAAAGTAGAGAGAGCGTTTGCCCCGGCGCCTTACGTGCCTAAGATTTCAGAACAGGTGACGTGCCCACTCTTGGCACTTGGAGCTGACAAATCAGCCTGGAGCTGGGCCCACGGCTAGCTGGGTCTCTCCTGGGGCAGAGAATGTGCCCAGTAAATCCAAACCCCTTACTTAGCAGGATGTGATAGGCCTCACCCTCCAGCCCCATCATCCCCCAGTTCTCAACCTCTGCCTCCACTGGCCTCCAGCTCCCCAACCCTCCACTTCTCTTGCCTTCAGAACTTTGCACACGCTGCCCCTCTACCTGAGACTCCCCGCTCCAACCAGCCCTGCTCCTGTAGCTGGTTAACCTCTCCTCCTTCAGGTCTCAGCTCAGCAAGTCCTCCTTCTAGAATATTCCTGTGATTCCACCCCCAGGTCCAGGGGAGCTACCTCTGCTTCAAGCTCCCATTGTATCGTCTACTCACCCCTTCAATGCATCTCTCACGCTGGCTTGTGATCCGCCGGGTTGCGTGTGTCTCCCAGTAGGGCTCCTTCAGGGTGGAGACAAGTCTCTTCCACCTTAGTGACCCCAGTACAGCACAGCGCCAGGCCTATGCACGTTTCGGATCAAACAGACATGTGCACGTTCACCCTCTCACGGGAGCCACTGACTCCCATCAGGAGGACGAGAAGGTCCCGGTCGCTCCTCAGCTGAAGTGTCCTTCTCTGAGGCCTAAGGGCACTCCCTCCGCATGAAAAGCCACTCCCTTCTTTCAGTTTGCAAAGGGCTTTCACGTGCACTTTTCTACATGGCTTCCCCACCACCCTCGGGGTAGGTATTAGTCTACCCACTTTATAGGTGGGGAACCTGAGGCCCAGAGCAGCTACAGGAGCTGCCTGAGAGGGACACTGGGAGGTGGCGACGAGAGGACCGGCCCCCGGGTCCACCTGACTCCGGATCAGCACTGGTCCCCAGCACCTTTGTTCTCCCGTCACACGTCCTGGGCTCTGGCATCCCCGGGCGGAGCCCACCAGCCTAAGATCCAGACGAGCAGACACTGCTCAGGCCCCTCCAGTGGCACGTTAACCGCTCCACGACTCCACGGGGGGGCCCTTGGGGTGGTGGGAAAGGCTTGATTCTCCCCCAGCCTCACGGTTCTTCAGGTGTCTGTGGGTACAGGTCCATGTCCATCGGGAACACAGGGCTAGGGTGACTACAGAGAATTCATAACAAGTGCGGGAGGGCTGAAGACACACATGGAGGAAAGTGGTGTTACCCAGAGCCCAGGAGCCCAGGCACTGCAAAGCTGCTGCCAGAGGAAAAACAAACGTCTAACTTCTGATCTCACACAGGTGCCTTTCATTGCAGTAATTAACTGAAACCCAGCTAGCAAGGGAGTCTGGAAAATACAGTCCCTCAGACATAGTAGTACAGGAAAAAGTACCAAAGGGCAGGTATCAAGCTGAACACCAACAGACAAAACCTGTACATCACTAGGGTCATCCAAGACTAAGGTGCTGTTCCCAAAAGGCCCTGGCTCCGGCCTTGAGCACAGTGGACACTGGCTTGCTTTGTGGCCGTCCCACGCCTCTCGGCGGTCTCCATACCTCTGCAGCGTTCCTCGCTTCTACCTCAACATGGAAGTTACGCTCTCACTTTGCCAGCCTCCCCTGCAGCTGGAAGCAAGCACCCCCTCCAGAAATCAAGTACAGCCAGCGGGAGCGAACAGAACAGAAGCAAGGGGGAAGTGAGGGAGACGCAGCGCCCATGCTCTGGACGAGGGGCGTTGGCAGTGGGGCAGCGTTCCCACTACAGTCAGACCGAGTTCCTAGTGTGGAAGGGGCTGGGGTGGTGCAACTGCTACAGCAGGTGCCCAGCGGGGACAGTTTCCTTATCACATCAATTCTGCAGCAGAGTTATGAATGTCATTGCCAGGAGCTCAGCCTCAAGCCTGTTTCTCCAGCCTTCCCAGTGGTTCTTCCAGTTACCCGATAATCTTTTTAAACAAGCATTAAAGCTAAGGTATAATGTCCTGACAAAACGTGTATCAATCATGAGTGTACAGCTCAATACATTTTTATAAAGTGAACCATCACCCGTATCAATAAGTATATTACCAGTACCCCCAGGTGCACCCGCAAGGGCCCCTCCCAATAACTTGCCTCCTCTCTAAATGTACCGATTTCTAAGACCATGGATTCGTTTTGCATATTCTTGAGTCTTATATGAGTGGAATCATTTTGTATATCCTTTTGCACCTGCCTTCTTTCACTCCATATTATGTTTCTGAGATTGGCCCCCGTTGCTACCTATGGCAGTGCTTTGTTCGTGTTCCTAGCTGTAGAGTATTCCATTGTAGGCATAGAGCACAATTGACCCATTCTATTGCCAGAGGACACTGGGTGGTTTCTAGTCGAGGCTTATTATAAATAATGCTGTTCTCAGCGTTCTTCACACCTGACCTTCATTGCAGTGTAGACAGTCATACGAGGGAAGGCAGAACTGGGGCCAACTGAGATTTTTATAGGAAAAATAAAGGGTAATTTTTTTTGGAAAAAACGTTTCCCCAAACTGGCTTTAAAGCAAGTAGAATCATTTCCAAAGGTGGAATTTAAGGTGACTGCCTGGGCCCACAGTCTCCCCTGTAATTAACACCCCCTTGGTGGCAGGCCGGTCCTAAGTGCCACAGCTGCTGCATCACTGCAGGACACGGCAGAGTGATGGTCAGCACCTCTCTGAGCCTCAGTTTCCACATCTATAACAGCGTCAACCTCATCGGGCTGTTGTGAGGGTCAAATTGATGATTGATCTGAAGGCAGGGAAACTAATGTTTGCTGTGGACAGTCTCCACACCAAATGCTCCCCGAACATTCGCTCACTGAATTCTCACACGAACCTGATTCTCATCCTTCAGAAAGCTGAGGAAACTGAGGTTCAAGGAGGTTTAATAACTGGCTCGAGGTTCTAGGGCTGGTAAAGGGCAGTGTCAGTGGTACCCAGGTCGGCTGGACTCCCCAGTCTACACTGAATACACAGAAGGTGGGGGTTGGATCCTGCCTCTAACTGGGAAGGGGCAGTGGTCTCTGGCTTTCTCTGAGCCCCAGCGTCTTCATTTGCAGCACGAGGACAGTGCTACCCTCAGAGGGTAACCATGAGGATTACATGAGTTCATGGCTGGGAAGGGAAGGAGAACTAACATTTCTGAGCAGAGCTAAATGAACATTTCTGAGCAGAGTTAAATGATTACACGTCCTACCTGATTTAACAGCCTTCCAAGGTGGGAGTTGGATTATCTCCTTCTAACTCGGGCCTTCCAGGTGTCAGGACCGACCACGTGACTCAGAAGTCAGAGAGAGAAGCCAGTCCCCAGCTGCCCTCACCATTCCTGGAAGTTCCAGCTCTTACCCAGAGAAAGGCGCCCCATCAGAATTCAACCTGCCGGGTGGACCGTCTCATCTCCTACCACGAAGGCCAGGCCCACAACTCCTCCAATGGGCTTTGTTCCTCAGGCCCCGAAGCCAGGCCTGCACTCCCGGTACACACACACACACACACACAAACACAGACACTCAGGGCCCTGCATTTGGACTCCCCTCCGAACCCCCCACCGCTATCAAGAAAGCCATTGTCAAATGCACACACTTAACATGCTAAAAGGCTGCGTTTTTCTTTTTCAAGGGCCCATTCCTAATCACAAGAGGCCACTTAGTCTGAGTGGAGCCCGGTGATGCTGATGAATGATTACGCATTTCTCCAGAGAGCAGGGGATGCTCAGCTGCCTCGATGCCCACCCCCCCAACTTGGACATGAATCAAGGCCACCGAGAAGCTCGAGCTGCAACCGGTGACCTTTCCCAGCACAGGGCTGCTCTTAGGTTCCAGTGGCCTCTGCTCAACACCCTCTTCAGCAGGCCCTACTCCCCCCAGCCCCCTGCCTCACCCTGCCACGGCTCTACCCTAAGGGGCTGGGCTGGGGGGAGGTAATCTAGAGGAGTTCACTTCCTCACTTTAGCACCCGACTCTCCCCGCCCATCACACACCATGTGGATGTGAATGTTAATAAGAGCCCACACTCCTGCAGACTGTTCATCTCAATGATTTCGAAGGGTTTTCTTTAATTCTCTTTCTCTGTGTGACAGATACAAAAATTATTAATGTGTGAGTGTTGCCAGCTCCCCCCCACACACACCCCCTCCATCTCTAAAGGAAATTTTATCTTTAGATTTTCAGTTCCTCCCCCAGCCCCGTCCCACCACCGCTTTGCTTCCTTTGAGCCAGGCCTATTCCCACGTCTGGGGGGTAGAGAATCGGAGAATGATGGCCGAGAGGCACCAAACTAGAAACAAGAAAGCGAAAGCGGGGTGGGTGGAGGAAAGTTGAGATTCAAAGAGTCCGGTTTGGGAAGCAGTTTTCTTGGAGGTGGGGAGTCAGGGGTTCTACTACAGGTGTAGGGGTCAAAATGAAACAAAGCAGAGCGAGGATTTTAAGAAACTCTGGGGAAAGAAACACATTGGCACCCTCATACCTCACACCACGGTAGAGAGGGGGTACAATCGCTTTGCGAAACTGGTCGTTTCTACCAGAGCTGAACTTGCACGTACTCTGTGATCCAAGGATTCTCACTTCTAGGAACGAGGTATAGGAGGTGTCTATGCAGCAGATAACGTGTCCCCGCGTTCACCAAAAGATGTGCACTAGAATGTTCACAGCTGCACAGCTTGCTTTATCCTAAAATTACCCAAATGCCCATCAACAGTAGCATGAATAAATCAATCATGGCGTGTTTATACAGAATACTCTACAGCAACAAGAAGGAAAGTGGGACAATTAGACACAACAATGTGAATGGCTCCCGCAAGCGTAACGGTAAATGAAAGAGGCCAGACACAAAAGAATTCATGATTCCATTTATAGAATATTCGGAACCAGGCAAAAAGTAATCTTCGTGGTTACAAGTCAGGACAGTGGCTCACCTGGAGGTCTTGTTGACTGACAGGGAACTCTAGGCGGCTTCTTGGGGGCTGGTGGTGTCATTCTGATCCAGGTGGTGGTTATACAGGTATGCTCAGTTTGTAAAAACTCATCAAGCCCTATGCTTAGGCTGTGTGCGATTTTCTAAATGTACCAAATACAATGAAATAGTTTTGAGAAGCAGTAGCATTGTAGTGCGTCTGTTCTTTGGACTTCTCAAAGATTGGAATCACTGTGAAATTGCTTTGGTGGTTGGGTTGTGTTTATGTGAATGTGATACTGTGCTGAGGCAACGCTTTGTGTTCTCTCAAACTCTTTGATGTACCTTCTATGCCACCAGGAAGATTGATGTTTCTGAGCTTCCCTTGGGGTTAGTTGGGACCCCGTGACTGAGTGCTGACCAATGGAATGTGGGCAGAAATGAAGAATCCTACTTCCAGCCTGGCCCCTAAATCTCCTACACGATCCTCCACTTGTTCTGTTTCTCAATCTGTTCACCACTGCAAAGAATTCAGTGGAGGGCTCTGAGGTCCCAGGAGGGCACGGGGGTACTGATAGTCATGGCACTAACCAAAAGGAGACTGAGTCCCTGAATAAGCGCATGGAGCAGACACCCCTCCTCATTCCTGCCATCGCACCTGCCTACCCACAGTGGGCTGTGATGTGAACGAGAAATATGCCTCTGTCGTGATGTGCAATGGAGACTTGGGGATTGTTGGTTACAGCCGTTAGCCTGACTCTAATACACAATTCGTCTTCCTAAAAGATGCCATTTGGGTCCTGGGTTTCCAAGTGGAAACTTCTCTTGTCTTGTCAATGGGAATGCAAGTGAACATGCTCAAGGAGAAATACTTATTCCTCCCTCCTGGCATTTCCCTGGAGGAGAGGGAATTTCCCAGGAAGGAAAAGTAAACAAGAAACTCTTTTTCTCCCAAGGGAAAGAATTATGTGATTGGTGAGCAGATGTAGGAACTGACCTCAGCCTGTGTGAAGCCAATCAGGCCTCGGGAGGCCACCTTCTCTGTTCTTCCCTGTGGTCAGCAGTAGGCTGTCCTGTCCCTGCCATGCTGTGCCAGGGACCAGGGACTCTCAAATTCTGAGGTTCTGTTTTAGGATGTCCACATGACTACACCCCCTTACCATGTCTTCCAACCTAGCTTTTCTCAATAATGAAGCTAACATTTTTATCTCTATCTAATAACTGTAATTACCTCTTGGTCATTCCAAACTGAGAAGGAAAAGGGGAGAGAGATTTACTGGTCCCTAAAAAACCAACAAAGACTAGGAAAGGACCTGTTCTCTGTAGCCATGGTCCACAAATGAGACCAATTTAGACAAATCATTTTTAACAACAGAAGTCAGGGATATTTCAAGGGATTTTTTTTTTAAGCAGGAGCAAAAAGGGACTGAGATAGGGGGTGGGTTTGAGCCAGCACTAGCTGTGACCCTTCTCTTCCTTCCCAATTTAGATCAGCTTCACCTTTGTCTTTTACATATAAGATTTGGATTTCATTAAGGCAGAGTTCCATGCTTAAAAATCACTGGCAAAATCTGTGATTTAGATAATCTTTTCAGGAACCCCTAGCCTAACGGATCTTTGAGCTTATATAAGAAATCCAAAATTGCATTTTTGCAATGTTTTGCCAATGATTTTTGCCTACGACAAAAGTAGACAGACACTAGGATGCCGAGAGAAGCCTCGTGGTCAGCTTCTAAATTAGTTAAAGCTTTCTCAGGAAGCAAAGAGATGCATTCAGGTGACCTTAGCTGGTGGGACACTGGTGGTCAAACTTTCTGTCTTGGACAGTGCTTGACTGGTTCACCTGAAGGGACGAAATATGATTTCCAATACACCTTGCTAGGTCAGAGATTCTGAGAGTGTTCCAGGTGTGAAAGGCAGGAAGAGGCACATTGCATTTAAGAAATTCAGAGAAGACAGTTGGCAGTTTACTACAGCACTTTATAGGAGGTGTATGCATTTCCGAGGGCTGCTGTAACGAATCACCACAAACTTGATAGCGTAAAACAACAGAACTTTATTTTCTCACAGTTCAGGAGGCCAGAAACCCAAAATCAAGGTGTCAGCGGGACCGCACTCACTCCAAAATCTGTAAGGATTCTGTGCCTTGCCTCTTCCAGCTTCTGGGAGCTTCAGGCGTTCCTTGGCTTTTGGCCACATCATGCCCAGCTCTGCCTGTCTTCACATCACCTTCTCCTCTGTGTGTCTGTGTCTTCTCTTCTTTGTCTGTTAAATATCCCCTGTGTGTCTCTTATTGGACACTTGTCATGGGATTCAGGGTTCATCCAGATAATCCAGGATGATCGCCTCATCAAGACCCTTAATTACATCTGCAAAGACCCTTTTTCCAAATAAGGTCACATTCACAGGGTCTGGAAATTAGTCTATGGACATATCTTTTGGGGGCCACCATTCAATGCACTACAGGGTGCGTATCAGAACTTGGGGAGTTTGTACGTAATGAAATGATCTTAAATTTTTAGCAGCAGAATTCCCCTGCTTCACTGACCAAGAGTCTTACTTTTTATCTATTGAATAACTTTGATAAGCCTTTCTGAGGTGAGTAGGTCTGATTTAACTGCAAGGCTTTTATTTTGCTGAGTAAAGCGTTTTGGAGGCAGAGCTAAACTGACCAAGGAATTAGAGGGGACTGGAAAAGCCACATGAGGAGAGGATGAAGAGAAAGGCAGGGAGCCAGTTGATAGCTGAAGGGAATTTAGGTTATGAAATGGATTCACTCCTTCAACGAATATTTATGTCAAGAAGCCTGGGGCTTCCCTGGTGGCGCAGTGGTTAAGAATCCACCTGCCAGTGCAGGGGACACGGGTTCGAGCCCTAGTCCGGGAAGATCCCACATGCCGCGGAGCAACTAAGCCCATGCGCCACAACTACTGAGCCTGTGCTCTAGAGCCCCCAAGCCACAACTACTGAGCCCGAGTGCCTAGAGCCCGTGCTCCACAAGAAGAGAAGCCACCGCAATGAGAAGTCTGCACACCACAACGAAGGGTAGCCCCCGCTCGCCGCAAGTAGAGAAAACCCGCATGCAGCAACGAAGACCCAATGCAGCCAAAAATAAATAAGTAAATAAATAAATTTAAAAAAAAGAAAAGAAGCTCTGCATGCCAATCTTTGCGCTAGGTACTGGGGATGTGGTGGTGAACAGACCGACACAGTCCCTGCTCTCGAGAGTGTGGGGAGTCACTTTCCCTAGATGTTCCATGCCTATCCCCCAAAAAATCTTCAGCAAAATCTACACTGCTTATGCTCTGTAGACAAGCTGGAGACAGGAAATGGGAGGAGAGACTGAAGCAATAATATGGATAATATGAACGGCAAGTGTTTTCCTCTTTATAAAGGATTGGGCAATCATTGTTGAGTTAAGAAGAATAATTTACAGGAGGTATTACAGAATCACAAGATTGGACAGGAAGAAGCCGGGAAAAGATACTTTATCTAGAGACTGATTAGGGAATTTTGGGGGGTAGTTAATTTAGAAATGTCTGTTTGTTTTCATCATGCCTCTTACCTATTCCTTTCCGGTCATTTAGCTACATTACACATAGTAATAAAATAACATTATTTTCTATAAAATAGAATACCTAATTCATCCTAGGTTCCATTTTGACTGATATTAGTAATTTATGTAATTTACTTTTTGATTTGAAGTCCTTTAATGGCTTCATATTGCATTTAGTGTGGAAAAAACACAAACTCCTTTCCATTTAAATTTTATGAATTTTATATTTACCTTTGTTAGTTCAGTATGATATCAACAAACAAGCAAGAACTTACAGTCAAGCAGAATTGGGTGGATCTGAACCCTGGCTCCATCATACCCTGGACAGATAATTTAACTTCTTAGGACCCCATTTCTTCATCTGTGCAATGGTTTAAATAATAACCTTCAAAATGAGTAATTGTAAGGTTTAAATGATCTAGTGAATAGAAAGCATTTTAATACTGTTCTCATCCAGGGCACCCGCCTTCTTCCTGAGAGAAAGCCAGACGCTCCTCCAGGAGGTCACACGTGTGGTTTACATGCACCAGTGGGCCAGCCAGGGCTTTTCAGGCATCCGGCACCCTCTTCCCCCTTATGATGCAACAGCGCTTTGCTTTGCTTTTGAAAAATTACCTCTCCCCTCTTAACAGGGAGACTTAAGGCCAAAGTGAGGTCACTAAGACCCAGGAGTTCAATCGTAAAGGGAGAGATGCAAGCACAGAATAAAAGGTGGAGCTGATTTAGGTAAGATCGGTTCCTGGTCCCTGGATCCCTGATACACTCCTCTCCGTGTCAGGCTTCTCAGCAGATCCTTGGAATCTCTGAGATAAGTCTATACCCTTCCGATAAATTCCCTTTTGCTTAAGTTAACCAGAGTCCTTTTTGGGTACCTGAAATCAAAGAACCCTAACTGATGGAAAGGATCATGAAAAGTCCCAGTCCCTCCTCCCCCGCAAGGGGGCAACTTCCAGGGGACAAGGGCCTGGTTATGGGGACAGATGCATCTTATATCCTAAGCACCAGGTTTACAACTTCTGTATCAGGACAGTTTCCATCAAAATCCAAAGTCTCCCTTAAGCTAACAGTGATTGCCCATCGTTAACAAGGATACTCGCTCTATCAGTGCCAGCCCTCAGGAAAAGGCCAACACACTGACTGAGGAGAGGGATCAAGTTCATCTGGGTCAGGCTGAGGCTTCAAATGACACATCGCGCTTGGTAAACACTTCCTAAGTGATCCTGCAGCCTTGCACCTGAATTCAATCCCGCACTCCCTGGGGGTCTCTCTGGCCCAGACGCCATGGCAGGGGTTTCTCCTTCTCGCTAAATGCAAACGCATTTGTACAGGCCACAGAAGTCCTCGAGGGAGAGAAAGCTAAATTTATACCTTCGATTAATCTTCCCAAATGTTTCTGCCTGCCTTCGGTCTACACTGAGTCTCCTTTTGCCCAAATCACCCCAAGTATCCACACCCATTAGCAGGCAATTACACAACTGCAAACAAAAGCTATTAACTGCCGTTTTAAAAAGTTTCTCAACTTTGAATCCATTCTTCCCAGTATCTCCAACCTCTTCCAACATCCTCTTTCAGGAGGCTTGATTCCCCTGTACGACAACCTCCCCACACCCCCCAACCCATTAAGGCTCCTAGGAGGCCAGGCCATTCGCTCTCTCCCTACACAGGCCAAATTCCTACGCAACCTCTTACCCGGTCCAAATTTTAGTTCAGTGCCTCGAACACAGAAGCACCTGTCTGTGGCAGGCACCGTGCTACGGACTGGGAACACAGCCTTGAATCAGGTGCAGTCACTGCCCCCAAGATGCTAACAGACCACAGGAGAGAGACATTAAGCAAATGATTATAGACGGATGAGTCTCATCAGAGAGCAGGGTGCCAGTGGACCCTATGGGGAGACATTCTACCTCGCCTACAACCCTAGATAGGCCTCTCCTTGATGAAATGATGTATAAGACGGGGAGACCTGAAGGAGGGGGACAGGGTGGACAACAGGAATCAAGAGAACTGTTTCTCTTTCACTTGGGGCCTTCTGGACAGCTGTCCCCAACTCAGGAAGAGGTTATGTTCGAAAAGTTTATTTTCCCATTCATGGATTTAGAGCTCATAATAATAAAACTTTATTTTTCCACAGAAATACACTTAGAAATAGTGGCTAGGTTTCCAGGCTGGTCCACTGGCACCCAATTATCTATAGTGTGCTGCACCATATATAGCATTTTTTAACCAAACTCGTTTCTATGGGAAACTTATGCTCAGTCCTGATGTCCTGTGCTCCCAAGCCCCACTTTTCCTCACTAACTCCCAGCACTTCCCTCACAGAGGTCTCTCCAATCCAGCCCCCAGCCCCCAATCCCACGGCCTTGGTTCAGGCCAACCTCATACCGACCCACGGCCTTGCGTCTGCGCCACAGCAACAAACTCAAAGCTCAGTCACCTGATCTTCAGCTGCCGCTCTCAGCCCCCTCCCCGCCTCCCAACGCTTCAGCCAGTCACTTTTTAAGGAACAAATGTGAAAATCTTTCAATGGTTCCCACTGCTCATTCGTTCTCCTTCTCAGCCTGGAATTTCCCATCGATTTTTCAAGACCTAACCCCTCTATCCAATACAACTTTTTACTTATTTCTACTCTAGCAGCTTATCAAGTTGTATTATAATTTGTGCTCACCTATTCAACAAATACGTGAGTACCTACTACCGGCCAAGCTGTGTGCCTTCGTGGAGAGAACACACTGTGAAGACAGAGATTAGGTTCTATTTGCATCTGCCCAGGCACCACTCAGCAGACACTATATTACACTATATTATATTATTTATTAATATCATATTAATATATGTTTTTTTCTTCCCAGGCTACAAGGCAATTCCCCCCCAGGGATGATAGCAATTTATACCTTCAACTAATGTTTCCCAACATGTTGGCCTGCCTTCAGCCTGGCAAGAAAAGAATCTTTTTCGTCACTTAATGCCAGATTCTCAACGTTGGCTTCCTCAACTGCAGCAGCAGAGGTCTTAACTTAGAGTTGAGTTCATATCTTATCTTTGGTAACTTCTAGCTGCTTGCTCTTAAATGACTTAATCTCTCAAGTTTCCTTATTTGGGAAATGGGGATAATACTACTTACTTCACAAGCGGGTTTAAACATTGATTCCCAAACCCAGCTGAATATCAGAATCACTGGGAACTTCAAAAAGATGCAGAATGAAAACGAAACAAGAAATCTGCATTTTTCAAAAGCCCCAAGTGATTCGCACGTATAGCCAGATTGGAAACCAGAGATTGGAGGCTTAAATTATTCGTGAAGTACCTGTCACATTAACGCTCAATACCCAGGTGAGGGGACTTCCCTGGTGGTCCAGTGGGTAAGACTCTGTGCTCCCAATGCAGGGGGCCCGGGTTCCATCCCTGGTCGGGGAACTAGATCCCGCATGCATGCCACAACTAAAGAGTTTACATGCCGCAACTAAGAGTTCGCATGCTGCAACTAAAAATCCTGCACACCACAACGAAGATCCTACATGTGCTGCAACTAAGACCTGGTGCAGCCAAAATAAATCAACAAATATGTAAAAAGAAAAAAGAAAGGGGAGAGGTTAATTAAAAAAAAAAACAATACCCAGGTGTGCTGTAGAAAATGGGATTCTACCCTAAGGAACAGTGGTGGGAAAAGAGGAGGAGCACGGGGAAGCATTCTGGGCATAAACCGTACATGGAAGGAATTACATGACATGATATTCCCCTCAATTCCAATTAGAATCACCAGAGCCACTCTGGAAAGCAAGCAAACTGCCAGGAGACACATATTCTCTCAGCCCAGCCTTTCAAGATACTAACGGTGAGAAGTCCAAGCAGACAGGGGTGAATTTTTCCAAAGGTTAAGGTTTGTTACGTGAATGTTGAAAATTTCAAAGGGGCCGGGACCTCAGAAAGAGTTGGCAACAGATGCAGCTGTTGGCAGCTGCAGCATCACCTATTACATCCGTGTTCTTCAAAAGGTAGCTTAGAACACAGTGATACTGGCAATGTGCTATCCTCCAAAACAAGCAGGACTGTTCCTATTTTCTCGGTGTTTCTCCAGTACCAGAATAGGGGTGCACAGCCCTGTTCCTTCCCATCACCCAACTTGTGATGAAGGAAGAGAGCCTGCCTAAGGCCGGGGCTAGACTTGGATGGTTCAGGAGTGTCACTGCACCTGCCTTTCACGGTCCATGGATCCTCAGAAAGAAAATACAGAAAGGGGATTAAACTAATTCTGCCCAGTTCCAAGACTCAGACCCATGGGTGGAGGTGACAAAAATGCTATACAGCATACTACAATCAGATATAACCCCTTACCCAATGTTCTGAAGCATCCTGCTTCCTTATAATGAAAACCTAAAAATCCTGCTTCCAAGAATTAATCCTACAGGTATTTTCCAACACGTGAACAGAAGGAGGTACAAAAATGTTTGCTGGGACTTCCCTGGTGGCGCAGTGGTTAAGAATCCGCCTGCCAATGCAGGGGACACGGGTTCGAGCCCTGGTCAGGGAAGATCTCACATGCCACGGAGCGTCTAAGCCCACACGCCACAACTACTGAGCCTGCGCTCTACAGCCCGTGAGCCACAACTATTGAGCCCGCATGCTGCAACTACTGAAGCACACCTAGAGCTTGTGCTCCACAACAAGAGAAGTCCCGCTCACCGCAACTAGAGAAAGCCTGCGCGCAGCAACAAAGACCCAACGCAGCCAAAAAAAAATTAAAAAAAAAAAAGTCTGCTGTGCGGCTATAATAGCAACACACACTGGACACTCCTCAATGCCCACCAAGAGATGACTAGCTACATAAATTACGTCATATCTAAAAGAGGCAGCAGAGTAGGGATACAGAAACTTAAGACATACAACCATGAAGCTGTACATTTTAATTTACAATTCTTACCAATAAAAAGGATTAGTTACAAAACGGGAATTTCTCTATACAAAATTAGGATTTATTTTCTTTCACAAAGAGAATCTGCTGTCATGTCTTGCCTTGCCAAATCAAATCTCAAATAGCTTGCTTAGCTAAAGTTATTCCCCAAAGATAGGTAATCCAGACAAAATTAATAAAAATTATCAGCTTCTTAAATGTGTTTAAGAGGAAGAATTTAATGAACATTTTGCCTTGAACTGAAGAATTCTAAGGAATACTTGTAACCTTCAGAAAGACTACTGCTCTCAGGCAGTTGAGCTGCTGTGACAGCGTGTAGGAGACTAGCTCACTTACCGTGAGAATCTTCTTACACATACAATGAGTCTCCACTCCTGCACAGTGAGTGCAAGTATGACGTAACAGGAAGAAGGGTTTCTAAAATCTTACAAGTAAATTTTATTCTGGCCACAGGTCAACAGCAAACATATGACAGTTAGGGTTCAGATTCTCCCCGCCGCCTATTTTATCATATAAATTAAATATGAAGAGGTACACTCGAACAAACTTCATGAAAAACGAGGAGCGGATTTCAAATCCCCACTTCCTAGAATAACACACGTCACTGCTTCAGAGCGGGGCAAAGAGTCATACTCTTAGCACACAGTGTCTCCTGCACAGAACTGCTGGTCAAAATGTTCAAAGCTTCTCTAGTTGACTCAAAGTATGGCAGCCACTCAGCACTGCTCCTAGCAGTTTGCTTTCAGAATAAAAATATAAAATAAGAACCTGTGTGAAACGTCGCAGCCTTCAAAAAGCTATCCGGTGACAAGCCTAGCTCTGATGGAAAAAGCCCACCTGTAAAAAAAGGAGCTGTGGGTGAAGATGGTCTGATGTACCTTCATGACTCGAAATAAAAAAGCTCCTCAAACACAGATGACTCTAAAGCCATTACACCCAAAATCACGTGATTCACTTAGATGTGCTTACAACAGCTTCTAAATAAGATCTACATACAGAGGAGCTGCACCCTCCTCACAAGTAACTGAAGCATATGGCCATGGGGGTGGGGAATGGGGGCTCGGTTTAAAAAAAAGACAACTTAAAGAGGGTTTAAGGTTCTCCCTCCACTCTACTCAATAAACATACACCCAGAAGGAGAATGAAGTCAAATCAATCAATGCCCAGGCACCTCTCAAAGAGAGCTTCTCCCTGTGGCCAATGTGCTTTGGAACTTTCTAGCACAATACAAATCCACTACTCTGGGTACACACAGAGCCAGTATGCCCTACACGAGATGCATTGGGATTATGCCCACGGTTAAACACAGCCCCTGTGTAAGATGCAACTCCACTAGGGTTTTGATCACTTAGGATAAAAAATGCCTAGCAAGGACATTCAGGCCTCATTAATACCGATCTGTGGTCCTCACTGACTCAGCGGTGCTTTTTTATCAGAACAGCTGAAGAGGTGGCAAACGGTGGCAACTGATATCAGGCCACGGCTATCCCAAAAGCTGAGGAAGCTCTTCATCTGCTGTCCGCCTTCTGCACTACGGTTACGGTTCTGCCACCGTAAAACGCTGGGAACAAGGCCTCTGTGGCCAAGCCTTGGCAAAAGCCAACAAATAAAGCGAGCTTGTCAGAGGCAGGACCAATTCATGGGCAATCTCCTCTAGCTGGGAGTGTGAGGCTGGGGAAGGAGGAGGCAGGCGTGGGTGCGAGAAAGAGCTAAGAGCCCCCGGGACAGGGGTCTGGTGACCCAACGCCGGATACCCAGCTTGGCACCAGCAGAGCGGGACCTGCTGAAACCCATGATTCAGATGGAAAAGGAAGAGAAGACACCAAAAACTAAGGTCAGTTCCGAAATCTGCCCAGTTGATATTTGTTCTTCTTAGCAGTAAGGACTTGAATGAGAATCACGAAACTCGAGGAACATGTATTTTTTCTTCAGGATTTAAAAAACTGTTGTCTTGTACTGAAAGACTACATTCAGTGTGGGTCAGGTCCAACAGCGTTAGCTAGAACTCGGTGGTAAAGGTCACCCGGCACTGGGAGGAAACGTCATCTGAGTGGAGGGCTGGTGGGCAGGCCAGAGGCCACTCCGTCACTGGTCCCCGAGCCTAAAGCCCTGTCCCCAGTTGTGTCTCCCGCCTCCGCCGTTCTGGTCGGCGGCTCGCCTCATGCTAGCAGGGGGCACACCAAACCCTGACACCCCTCCTCTCCTGCTGGGCAGCCAGCGGTACCTAGAGCAGAGGGGGGAAGAAACAAAAGGAGAGAAAAGCACAGTCACTTCTCCACGCAGTTGTCCATCCCATCTCCCTTCCTGGGGTTCCCACGGCATCTGTCACATTGAATTACGTTCGTCTGTGGCCACGGAGAGGCTGAGGACAATGTCTTATTGCACTTTGCCTTTTCAGCACTTAGCTCAATGCCCTGACCACAGAAGTCACTCACTTTTTATGTTTTCTTTTTAATTTACTAAGCTTTCGCACTAACTTCACACTCTAACTTTTTTTTTCCCTGATTATAAAAGCAATTCGTGCAGGAACAGTATGGAAACAAAAATATTACACCCACGAGCCCAACAACCAGAAAGAACCATCTATATAGCATTTTAGTTTATGTAACTATGGCTCTAACTGGCTCAAAGGATACAAAATAAATTCAGTTCCAAAGGACAAATCTGCAGCCAGCGTGTTTGAGCACCGCCCGGCATCACCACGATGCTGCTGGGTTCTTCGGCGTCCATCAAGGGACAGCGGAGAAGACAGCTTTCTGTCTTGGAATTTGGGTGTGTTTTAAAGTTGATTCATAGTTTGCCCTCCAACTGCAATCTTTCTCTCATAGATGGTGGGAAAGCTGAGGCCCAAAAAGGTTAGCTGATTTCTCACCTTACAAATGAATAAATTAAGTCCCAGAACCGCTAAGAAAATGTAAACCCAGGACTCTATGTTCACAATAGTTTTTCTAACTACTTCCCTTCTTTGACTATTAGTAAACTGAGAATGTATTTTAACCTATTCCACTAATCAGATCCTGATGGTTCAATTTTTGTCTTGAAGGCAGAGACCGTGATCTGATACCTCTTTTTAAACCCCTCACGGCACCAAGAGCAAACCAGGAGGGGTGACTTGCCCACAGCAGGAAGCCTGCAGAGTTCAACCTTATCATAAAGCATCTCCCTTACACCGGGTGCTGCATGTTTATAAGTGCCTCTCATCTTCACGACTGCCCTATGAGGTTGGCACCACTATTACCCCATTTTATAGATGGGAAAACTGAGGCAGAATTGAGCAAAGCTCTTCTAAAGTGACAGACAGGATTCAAACCCAGGCAGCCTGACTCTGGAGCTCGTGCTCCACACCACTTCCTACACCTCACACTTCCGCAGGACACACAGCATGAGATTCAGGTGACAACAGTTAGTGACCGGAGTCCTCAAGTGTTTACATCAACCCAGTTAGCTGCACGCTGCCTCCCCAAAAAGACAATTAAACCCCTTGTAAACAGAAAAATAACTGTGCACAGAAGAGGATCTGTCTACTTTTCTAAGTGGAATGCAAAATAGTGATACGGCTTAGAATTCTATAACTCGCATCCTCCCTTTTAAACAAATACAGTTTTATCATTACATCAACATGTATTTCCAAGCGCTGGTTTCCCAACATTCGTGACGTTCTGGCACAATAACATTCCTCCAAAGTATGTAATAAATTGGAAGACTTAAAAAAGGCAACACCAAGGCTGTCTTGCTTTGCTTCTTACTCTGAGACAATATGGAAGCCATCGCCACTGCTTAAACAGATAGTGAAATTAAATGCAAGTAATTAGTATAAAAAGATACCCAATTATACATAATCAACAAAGATTTATGGTAATTTCAAAGCAGTTACTGCTTTTGCAAGGAGCTACATTTTGTCATCTGATCTTTATGCAAAATTTAACAGAAGGGCTTCCACCAACAGGGAAAGCTCAAGTGGAAGGCAGGCTCCAGTGGGATGTCGATTTTGCCACTAGAATCCCATACACGTTGTTGCCCACAATTGAGAAATCTCTCCAAGCCATTAAGTCAGAATATGGCTGTTTAAAGTAAAATAGTTCTTGGCTGCCCCCCAAAGCAACGAATTTTCTTTTTTAATGATGCATCTGCCATCCGACTTGATAAACCTAGATCAAAAATCCAAACCTGCTGTTACTGCGACCTTTGATAATTAGAAAGCAGACTGGTCATTTGGTTTTTTTTTTAGCCTGAAGGCAACTCAAGGCTCACAAGAGAAACAAGTTTCTTCTTATGCTCTTAACGAAAAAAACAGAACAAAACAAAACAGGGTTTCCCTGGTGGCGCAGTGGTTGAGAGTCCGCCTGCTGATGCAGGGGACACGGGTTCGTGCCCCGGTCCGGGAAGATCCTGCGTGCCGCGGAGCGGCTGGGCCCGTGAGCCATGGCCGCTGAGCCTGCGCGTCCGGAGCCTGTGCTCCACAACGGGAGAGGCCACAACAGTGAGAGGCCCACATACCGCAAAAAAAATACAACAATAGTGTACTTCTCTGTTTGTATACTGTATTTCACCATAAAAAACCTTCCTCTAACCTATGAAAGTAGGGGGAAGGGGTGCCTACTCAAGTTTACTGCCCTCATTGACCCCCTGGAAGAATGACAAACTGGAAAACATTAAAATGAGCAAGATGTGAAAAGGGTTTCTTGCTTTTTTTTTTTTTTTTTTTAAGCTTCTAAGTGCAAGCTATTATTGCATACGCCCGACTGGAGATTAAGCGTGATTGTCAGGCCGGCTGTGACACCCAGATGGTGATTTCACTTGTCCCGTCTTCGACAGCCTTTTGCTTCACTGACAGAATGGTCACACTACTTGAACGCTTAAGTGTGTCAGCATCTCTGGGGGCTCATCAGAATCCCGCCCCCCGCCCCAACTTCAGGAGCAAGGCTGAGAGCTTGTATTTACTGAGCATTCGCTACTGTGCTGCTAACGGTAAACCCCACCTCCTGCAGACCCGTGAGACAGGGCCTCCCCCCAACACACAGACTCGCAAACTAAAGCTCGGGGGATTTACTAAGTCACTTTCGCAATATATGAACTGGTAGACGACGGGAATGGGATTCCAACCCAAGTCTGTCTCGAAACCAAAGCTGTGCCCCTGGCCTCCTCACTTTAGTAAACTCTGCAAACAGAGAAAGAACACGCACATCCTCCCAGGGGGCGGGACTATACAAGCCTCCCATCTCTCATTTTAACGCTGAAAAGTCCTTTAAACATTCTGGTCTATAATATTGAATATAAAAATGTTTTAAACTGCTAACCAATGAGACTACTTACCCTCTTACCCCTTCCTCAGGCAAAATCTTGGGTAAAACTGATAACCCTGTCACCCTGGCCCCCTGCTGCACACAGGCGTGCCGCCCGCTCTGCAGGGCCCACGGCTCCCCGGGACGCCTGAATCTAGGCTCAGCGGCCCCTGGCTACGAGGGCTCCAGGAGAAGACCAGGCCTTGGCTTGGAGTGACCTGGGCAAGTCCCTGGTTGGCTCACATTTCTCCATCAGACTGAGAGGGAAACCTCACCCCTCACAGAGTTTTTATCAGGATGCTGACAAACACGGACAATAAGATGATTATCAAACGAGAGGGGGAAGAAACACTTACAAAAACTGAGGCGTGGATAGAAAATTCCTTCCTCCCAAGTCCATTGGGTATCTGAACATGAGGAAGAAATAAAGATGTCCAACAAGATTTCCAATTAGCTCATTGATGACCCTGCAAACAGAGAGCCAAATGAGTTTAAAGACATTCAAGCAGTGAAGTAAGACACAGCAAGTTTTAGCTAACAGCGGAGGGAAGAGATCCTTCGTGGCAGCCTGTTTCTGGTCGCTGGGAGGCTGTGACAGCTCGACAGCGAGCCCTTGTATAAAGTCTGAGAGGCACACGCATTCTGAATGAGAAGCAAACTCCGTCCTGCTGGACCAGTGGGGCCTGTGCTCTTCAAGGCCAGCTGCCCCTCCGACATCTCTTTCAAGCCCCTGCCCATCCTCAACATGTTGTTTTTGCTACTTCCTGCCTCAGGAGTTGGGGCAAGCCGCAAAGCAAGCTTTTGAACGCTTTCAGTCACGAATACCATATTTGCAAAACGTGGGTAAAACTGAAGGCTGGCAAGAGAGAAGCATGGGAGTGAGGAAAGGAGGGATGAAAAACGTCCACTCCCTCGTTCCTGGAACCATGGATCACGTCTCCCTCACCTCTTGGGTCCCTGACTGTAAGACATCACAGAGATCACTCTGGAAAGCCGACCTTCACCTTGTAATCCTAAAATAAACACTGCCCTTCTTCAATCTTCCCATGGCTGACACACAGGCCACTTCAAGGTTTTACAGATCAATTCTTACTGTTACATATCCTTCTCCGCCTCCGCCTGCAACATGATTCCTCTTAGGGACAAATCACCGTCTACAACTGCTCCCAGATTCTGCCCTTCTGGGCGGCAGGGCAGTTTTACCAAGCCCCGGACTTGCTCTACTCTAAACAGAATCTGTTTACTCGATTCATTCCCTTCTCCCTGTGGATATGCAGCAGAAGTTAGGACCATAGAGAGCAAAGAGGTCATCGCATTAAGAACTAGCACTAGCAAAATCCGTTTAAAAACGTTAAAAATATTTTGTGGTGTAAGAAACAGGAGTTCTTAGAATAACTGCATCTTGAAATCCTCCTTCCAAAATTCTGACTGGATGCATTCAAGATTTTCCTAAGTCTCAGGTCTAATTCCAGACTAGAAATTTGACCCTGTTTGGCCCAAACTTCTACACTATTAAACCACTGACAAAACTTCCCATCTGAGAATCTGTGCATTTCTGTGACTGGTGAGCAGTTTCCAAGGCATTCTGGAAATGCCTTAAGAATTAAAAAAACAGGAATTTTACGCACAGAGTTGGCTTGGATAAAATTAGGTCTGTATTTGCTCAATCTGGACAGTGAATCCAGAAATAAATATTTATTCAAAAACACATATATGGAAGCATACTATAACAACAAACAACAACAATAATAAAAAACCATTCAGTGCTAAATGTGCTTAAAGCCCTGCAATTTTAATCAATTACATCCAAATGAAATTATTTCAAAAGTATAAGGTACCAAGGTATCAACGTTGAGATTCTTTGAAGTGTTATAAAGATTAGAGAAGGAAGATAAAGAATAATGGAAGTCTTCCAAGGGTTAGTCTGCAATTAAATAAATCTAATATCACTTACGAGCCTCCGATGATATAGTTGAATCCAAGGATAACCCAAGGTAAATAACAAGCCTAGGAAAGAATACACACAAACATGAATACACCTACAGAGGATACAGCTGCTAGGGGGCTGAAATGGGGAAGGTTCTATTGAGAAGGGCTTTTATAACACACCATTGTAAAGCAATTATACTCCAATAAAGATGTTTAAAAAATAAATAAATAAATCCTTTGGAAATCACTGCAAAAGTTCCTTTTAACAATCTAGCGTCATTCCTACTGTTTCAAGCCTTCTTATTTATTTATTTATTTATTTATTTATGGCTGCATTGAGGCCACTCTTCACAGCGGTGTGAGGGCTTCTCATTGTCGTGGCTTCTTTTGCTACGGAGCATGGGCTCTAGGCACATGGGCTTCAGTAGTTGTGGCATGCAGGCTCAGTAGTTCTGGCTCGCAGGCTCTAGAGCGCAGGCTCAGTAGTTGTGGCGCACGGGCTTAGTTGCTCTGCAGCAATGTGGGATCTTCCCCGACCAGGGTTCAAACCCATGCCCCTGCACTGGCAGGCAGACTCCCAACCACTGCGCCACCAGAGAGGTCCCTAGCATCATACTTATTCAGATATTAGCAATTGGAGACAGAGTACTTTGCCCATAGTTTTCAGATCCAATACATACCCTGCTGAATTATAACAAATAGCTTTAGAAAGAAGATGAGTGTCTGGGACTTCCCTGGTGGCACAGTGGTTAAGACTCCGTGCTCCCAATGCAGGGGGCCCAGGTTTGATCTCTGGTCGGGGAACTAGATCCCACATGCATGCCACAACTAAGAAGCCCACATGCCGCAACTAAGGAGCCCACCTGCTGCAACTAAGACCTGGTGCAAGCAAATAAATAAATAAATACTAAAAAAAAAGAAAGCAGATGAGTGTCCTATGGATGCTAATAAAAACATGGTCCATAACAGAGTCACATTAAGACTCCTGCCAGCAAATTGTTACCAATCAGCTATAAAACACCCCATCTTTTTAGGTTCTCCTTTTACATATTTCACAAAATTACTTTGAATCTTTATCACATTACACATTGATCTCTTGAACTAACACTCTCCCAAGTAAGACAGCTCTCCAGATGAATTCAACATTTGAGCCCCTGTAAAAAAAAAAAATTAGCAAACAGAACCCTCCCTTAAGTAGGGTTGGGAGACCAGAAGGGGGAGCTCTCATGCCCTGTTTCAACAGCAGAGCCCAAGAGGAAGAAGACAGACTTCTTTCCCTGCAAGGACTCAGCCAATGAAAAGCTTTGTTTACCACACCTCTTGACTTCCTTTTCCTCTTTATAGAAAAGCGCTCTCCTTCCCTTTGCATGTAGGGACTTGCTCGTGGCTCACCATGGTTGCAGACCCCGAAATGCAGTTCTCCACTGATCCCAAGTAAACCCATCTTTGCTGCAGAAGTATCTGGCAGCTATTTACTTGAGGTCAACACCCCTTACCAGTTTCAAGACATCATACTAAGAGCTAAGGGCGTTGCAAAAAACATCGCAGACTGGTAAAGAAAGGGTTACACATCAATAGCTTGAAGGCAGAATGCGGTGACTACTATAAGAACACAGCAGAAGCCCAAGGGCAAGACCAATTCCAGGGAGGAGAGGCAGGAAATACGTTTAGTCCCCCACTCAAATTAAGAATGGGCAGGATTTACATCAGAAAGAAAATAAAAAAGATGTTACAGGTGGAAAGCTGTGAGAGAAGGCACAAAGGGAAGTGTTGGGGGGGGAGACCAATCTGTTTCAGCTTAAGTGTAAAATACATAACAGGCAATGATAAGAACAGACTGAAAGAGAGGGTTCCACATGAGTGTCCTTCCTCCCCTCCCCCTACCACACACACATACATGAGATCACTCAGGACACATGCCTAAAGGGCCTGAGCTCCAGAGGGAGTGAGAAGTAATAGTCAGCAAAGGCCTCAGGGTTGGCTAAAGAAACCCAGGGGGACTGAGGACGGGAGAAGGGGCTTGCCTATGGTTTACTGCTCTGTAGTGACCTCTTCTGCACGTGTCAGAAAGTACATCTCTGGGCTGAAGAGAGGGATTTCTGCAAAGACAAATGAACAGGAAATTTTCCCAGCTAGGTTAGAGTACCTTAAATCGTGTTCCAAACCAAAATGATACAATCATGTCTCTGTTCAGCTGGGCCCAGACATAAAGTACTGACATGATCAGAGGAATCATCAGCAACTGCAAAAGAAACGAACACGTAAAGGCTCCAGAGGCACTTAAAACAGAGGCTTAGCGTAAACCTACCTTTTTTTGCTTTTTAACCTCTCCCCTCCAAATAAATTCTCCCATGGTTATTCAAAAAGCAGAAGGAAATTCAACTCATCAGAATTACTTAATCATGCAATGCATGCTTTAAAATCCTCTAATAAAATACAACACAATTATATTATTTGGGATGGATTCAGAAATATCAGGGTCAAGCTCTGTTACTTGGAAAAAGTATGCAATAAAGCTTTACTTACCATGTATTCTCCATTTTTTAAAAATACATATCCACACACATGCACAGAAAACACTGGATAAACCATCGTTCTCAACGTTCATACATTAATACAGAAGCCAGAAATGAGCAAGGACAGTAATGATTTAGGTAACTCACATAAGAGCTTCAAAATACCATATAATTAACCACGCAGTTAATGCAATTTAAACTTCTGTCAAAGGTCATTAACAGTAAGTCTGAAACACATGAAAGGCCAAATAGTTTCAAGGGACACTTACCTGCATATCCATCGCTAAGCCAGTAATCTGGGTTTGTAAAGTTAAAGATCAGACACAAACAAAGCATTCTACACCTAATAAAAGTTCATTTCATTCCAGTTTTCTGAAGGAAAACACTTTTCTATAGTTCAGGTTGCTTAAAACACCCCGGAACACAAAGGTATCTAATAATCTTCACTGTGAACACGCTATTAAACTATCCGATGACGAGGAAATAGTAGAAATTAACTGCTTTGGCACATGACTCAGTTTGGTTGCCTGTGTCCTCCGTGCCCTGCCACTGTATTTTAGCAGCTCTCCTTCAATTAGGAGATGGAGGGGCATGTGAAACATGCCTCTGAAACAAATAATGCGTCTGTTCACATTCAGGGCTCCACAGCACAGGTGAAGTCCAAAACAATCTTTTTATCTTCCCTTAAAGGAGGGAAAGGGCATCCAGAGTGCCACAATTTTCTGGCTCTTGGCCAGGTTTCAATGGACACTAAACCCCAAAGCCATTCTGAGCTCACCAACTGTGCACAGGACTTGAGCCACCAAGCCCCTTCTGCTGCTCTCACTATCTGTAAAGGTCTGCGGCCGGAAGGCTGCTGACAGCTGTGGTTGACACACAGCAAGCAGAGAGGCATGCTGTGTCCTTTCCCAGAGCCAGGCACTTACAGAGGGACTGAATTACCATTTAGGACCTCGAGACAAAGACAGCACTAAAGTCAGAAAGGATGCTGGTTGTAAATTAATTTTCTGATAAGGACCACAGCTTTCAAAAGCTATCTCATGGCACGGAATCTCTCTGAGCGAGAACTGGGAACAAGAAGAGGGAACAGTAATAAAACTCAACCAAATGTGGAAAAACCCCACCAAGGCAACGGTAGGGGAATGCATCACTCCACGGCTATGTGATTTACTACTGCTTTTGACAAGAACTTTCATGATTCTTAACTATTAACTATAGTAAACAAAGATGCAAATACTATCATTTAAAATATTATGCAGATTACTGCCCATTTCCCCAAACCTGAAAAAAAACCTGGTTATTTCTGGCCCAAAATGACAGACGGAAGGATACCACGATGCAAATCCAGTTGAAGAGGAGCATGAATAAATAGTCTGCTGGCCTCCCATCAAAAGCTCCTGGAAACAAAAATAAGCCAAATGTCATGGTTCAGAATTTCGGAACAAAGAGACTTCTATGTTGAGAAATACTTCAAAAAATTGTAGAGAAAACACAAAATGAGAATATTTTAAAACCACTCCTTGGAAGTAAAAGAAAATTTTAATATATAAAACCGTGTCCACAATTAAGCCCTAAAGTAAAGTTGCCCGGGTGTCAAGGCTAATAATTTGTGTTCCCCTAACTGAATTCCAGTCCATAAAATGCTCTGCTCAACTAGCATGAGCCAAAAGAAACCCAAAGGGAGGACAGTCAGGTCCACAGCTACTGAGACCCCATCCGCTGAAGCCCCTCACAGCCTGCTGGCCTTTCCTTCATGGCTCTCATCATGAGACGGAGACCTATTCGTGATTACCTGGTTAATCCCTTCTCCCTCCACTAGACCGTAAGCTCCGTCAGGGGAGGAACCATGTCCGTTCTGCCTACCACTGTGGCTCCTCCACACAACTAGGCTGGGAAGCGCTTACTGTTGTTATGACTGGAGACACGCGCACACGTACGCGCACACACACACGCACGTGCACACACACACGCACGCGCACTACCGCACAGTCCAGCACTGGGCTCACCAAGAGGATTCGGTCTCCGTCTTCCAGGACCTCACATTCTAGCAAAGGAAAACAATGGTGGGGGAGTAGGGGGCAGCCACACCTTTCCATGGCCCTGACTCTTCCTACCATATCTGTGAGGGACAAAGGAAAGACCTACACCCTCTTTTGGCAGATGAGGAAGTACAGTTACATGACCAAAGTCACATGGCTTTTAGAAGCAGAGTGAAGTCTAACTACTAGTTGAGTGTTCTTTCTGCTGCGCCACATACTGGGCTTTGTCTTATTACTGGGCAGAACAATCAACATTGGCCCAGCTCTCCCTTCTAAGGATGATCCTCTTGCCTCCAGCTGCAAGACTAGGAGAGGGGCGGAGAAAAGAACAAATGTAAGTTCCCTCTATCTCAAACGGTTACCTCCCCCCGCTCCACACCCCATCACAATTACATGATATATATAGCCCATTTAAAAAAAAATAATCCTGGGCTTCCCTGGTGGCGCAGTGGTCGATAGTCCGCCTGCCGAGGCAGGGGATGCAGGTTCGTGCCCCGGTCCGGGAAGGTCCCACATGCCGCGGAGCGGCTGGGCCCGTGAGCCATGGCCGCTGAGCCTGCGCGTCCGGAGCCTGTGCTCCGCAACGGGAGAGGCCACAACAGTGAGAGGCCCGCGTACCGCAAAAAAAAAAAAAAAAAAGACTGGCTATGGGATAACTGTTAAAGATGAGTGATGATTAAAAGGGGCTCATACTGACACATGCTACAACATGATGAACCTCAAAAATATTATGCTAAGTGAAAGAAGCCAGTCACAGAAGGACACATAAAATGTCCGAAATGGGCAAATCCATACACAAAGTAGATGAGTGGTTGCCAGAGGCTGGGAGGAGGGGGAGGGATGGAGACTGCTGGCTTGGATTTTTTGGGGGGTGATGAAATGCCTGGAATTAGTGGTGATGGCTGCACAACTTTGTGAAGATACTAAAGACCACTGGGTTGTACACTTTAAAATGGTTAAAATGAGGAACTTTATGTTAGGTGAGTTTTCTCTAAATGAAAAGGAAAAAAAATAAAGAGGTTCATTAACCTTTCTCTCTACTTTCGTATATGTTTGAAAATGCCCCATACTACAATTTTTAACAAGTGGTCACGGATCATCCACATTTAATCTAGAGTTTACTACTGATATAAAAAAAAATTCCTCCCACAGCTTAACCCTCAATGAAATCGTATCAGAGGGGTAGAATGCTAAGCAAGTTGGCAAGGGAGAATGAATATCATATATGCTGGTAGATTTAAGGATCCAATCCCTGATATGGAGGTCAGAGTCCTGGTTGTCAGTTTCAACTCAGCCAAGTCACTTTACTTGCTTGAATCTCCTGTTCTTCCTTTATAAAACTAAGGGAATGGGCTAGGTCCCTTCCAGAAGTAATAGTCTATTACCCAAAACTTTGTATTAACACGGTGATTTCCCTCTTCTTAAAAAGCACCTAACAGCAAATGCCAATTTAAGGAAAAATGATATTTGACACCGAATGTCCAACCTTCTATATCCCTGCAGTTGTGAGACTGATTCACAATTCTCAAGCATATGAGCACTGACTTAGATTTAAGGGTAGCTCAGAATTTTCTAACCTGAGCTAACAGCCATCAGGTTTCTAGTCTCTGAAGTCAGACCACATTTTCAAAATCATTTAGGCTTTGCCAAATTATATTTTGACACAGCAGTCTATCGAGTTATTGCTTCTCAGTATAAGTAACTCAGAAAAGCATATAAGGTATTGTAGAAAATAAATAACAATTCAGTAAGAAAGTTTTAAGAAAAGAATTTTATAGCTTATCCATATAGGTAGTCATATCTGAAAAACTACCATGCTATTAAAATCCTGGCTATATATTTTTTAAAACTTGAGTGCTTCATATTGAGTATAAATGCTCTAACACAGTGAATAATAATTAAAAAAAAAAAAAAAAGAGGGACTCCCCTGGTGGCGCAGTGGTTAAGAATCCGCCTGCTAATGCAGGGGACACAGGTTCGATCCCTCGTCCAGGAAGATCCCACATGCCACAGAGCAACTAAGCCTGTGCACCACAACCACTGAGCCTGTGCTCTAGAGCCCACAAGACACAACTACTGAGCCTGTGTGCCACAACTACTGAGGCCCGCGCACCTAGAGCCCATGCTCCACAACAAGAGAAGCCACTGCGATGAGAAGCCCACACACCTCAACAAAGAGTAGCCCCCGCTCACCGCAACTAGAGAAAGCCCACGCGCAGCAACGAAGACCCAACGCAAACAAAACTAAATAAATAAATAAATTTATTTATTAAAAAAAAATTTTTTTTTAACTTGCATGTTTCAATTACAGAGACTAAGTCTAGGCTTTTACTTGCATAAAGTAGTGTTTTTCAACCCCAATTTAGGAGATATATACACTTCAGCCCAACTGTGCTTTAAAAAACAGGGACTGCTGTGTGACAAATGAGGGAGACGTCACATGAAGTGAGAGGCACACACAGGAGATGGACAGGATGTGTAAACCTCTGCTCTTGTATTTTTGTCACCTATAAAGTGGTGACACTGCTGCTTACATCTCATGATGACGCTGTGAGGATTAAAACACGAATAATCTAAGCGCCTGTAGACTCCTGGCACAGTCACTACTTACTGCGCATTTACACCATTATGTCATTTCTTTATATACGCCATCTGCCCTCAAAATTCCTCCAGTAAGTAAATACATGGATTAGTAAATCAGACAGAAACAATACTTAAAACAACCACAGATAACATACCTGTTTCGAGTCGTGTAGAGTACTGATATAAGAAATACAAATTGACCAAATAAAGAAATCCAGTTCCTGGACCCACAGGGAAATAAAAGGTGGCAGTAATCGGCCTCCAAATCTGTCCAGATCAAAATAAACACGGCTGTTAGTTTCTCTAAGCTGGGTGTTTTGTTTTTTTTTTCTTTTAACTAAACAAAATTAACCCTTGAAAAACATTCTCCTCAGTGATGAGAGCTACCAAATGGACATCACCAATATAATTCAAGAAAACTGAAGAAAAGTTCATATTAGCTACAATGACTTCAATGTGCAAGTCAATGGAATGAGATGGCATCATAAAATAAACAATAAATATTTCTAAACAAGTTGAAAAAAATCAATACTAAAGACATATATGGTTAATCTTTACTGGGATCAGGCTTATAGTTATGCCTATCAAAAACGAATTACAGTATAACTGAATCACTTTGCTGTAACACCTGAAACATTGTAAATCAACTACAGTGGGGAAAAAAAAAGAAAAAAGATGTATAAAGATAATTTCCAACAGTATAGTAATTATCTCTATTTAGGAAAAGAATACACTGGGATGACAAACCTTGTCAAAATAATGTCATATTCAAAAGACAGAAGTAAAACAGGAACTTTCCATTCAAATCAATGTGCTATTTAGGCAATATGGATACATAACTTAAAAATATTCCCTTCCCCCCAAAAAACTACAGAAGGTCTACAGTGAGAAGTAAGCCTCCCTCCTGACCCTCAGTCTCCCAGCTCCTTTTCCAGCAAGAACGGATCCATTTATTGTACTTCTTTCGAGAAACAATCATTTCTATTACTATTATTCCTCCCTTTTCACCCTAACTTACCTTGCACTGTTCTATACCTTGTTTCACTCCCTTGAAAAAATATTTTTATAGGCTTCATAATATTCCTTCTGTGTGGATGTCCAAACTTCACTGAAGCTATTACAATGCTACAATGAATAGCCTCTTTATACAGGTACATATAGGATAAATTCCTGTGAGTCAACCTGCTAGATCAAACATTTGCATTTAATTTCAGCAGATATTGCCAACTGCCTACAAAAATGTTTAACCAATTTATACTTCCTCCTAAAATGGAGATTAATGCCTGTCTTCTCTCCACAGCTTCACCATTTAGTGTATTTCACAGTCACCAATCATGTTTCTAAAGCTTTAGCATTTTCTTTCTTCATTTTTCTACTCAATTTGCATTTCTTTACACATTATGGAAATTGCCCTTTCTCATTGTTGCAATTATTTTCTGGTCTGTCATTAGTCTTATGCTTTTGTGGTATTTTTGCCATATAAAATGAAATGTAAAAGTTTAATTTTTATATAGGCAAATGTATCCATCATGTATCACGTTTACAAGTACTTCTTCCCTCCAAGAATACAACAGTGCTCCCAGTTGTACTGTGGTTTATGTAAGAAGTGAGAAAGAGAGTCAACTTGTTTTTCTAGACGGTCACTAGTTTTCCCAATACTATTTACAGAGTGACCCATCTTCTCTCCATTGATTTGAAAAACTACTTTCATCATATATTGATTCCCTTTTATAGGAAAGTCTACTTTTAGACTATTCTGTTTGGAATCGAATGCCAATACCAATACCAAGCTATTTTAATTTCTAGCTTTATAATGTATTTTCTTATCTGGCAAAGTGATATAATTAAATAATCCCCCTCCTGTTTTTCTTCCACATATGTCACAATCTTCTTGGTTAGTCTCCATATTACTTTTCTAAATGAACGAGAACCAACACCTTTCTTATTTCACTGTGATAAAGACAGTTTCCAGACAGAAAGTCTTTCATACCTTTCTATTGAGCTTTTGATTTCTATCTTTTTTATACTCAACCACCAAAACTAAATTATCTAATTGTTTGTGATATTTGAAAACTCAGCCTCTTGCACTTTCCAAGTATACAACTCTATCTGTAAATAAAATTTTGTATCTTCTTCTTGCCTAATTTACTGGCTAACACCTCCAGAATAATGTTAAGTTATAGAGGTTGAAGAAGATGGCCTTCCCAGACTTGGAAATGCCAACATCATGCTGGCTTTTGTCTTGAGAGCTGTGTCTTATCGCGTGAGTGTGAAAGATATGGTCCCTACATCAAGGAGGTCTCGATAATGGGGAGTCTGTCCAAAGAAGCAAGAGTAGGGACAGGAAGGGGAACTTGTGGTCTTGGAAAAATGAGTACAAAGTCCCAAAGAACTGCAAGAGCACAATAATGAATGGGTATTGCTCACGATTTGGGTGTGGCTAGAATGGAGGGCATTAGCTGTGGGGCTGGCCAGGCATAGCTGACAAGTCAGGTTCTCCAAGTACAGAACTGTACCCCTCAGAGCTTAACTCCCTGTGGAGGAGAATGCACTTCACATATCCCAAAAGTCACTTCCAACAACCTTGAACTAAACCAGTAAAACAAAATAGGTTAAAATTCATTTTGGTTTATTCACAATTTTATCTCAGAAACAGCTGGGTCTGATGGAAAGAGCGCCGGAAAGGATTTGAGAAGACAGAGACTTCAGTAGGGGCTTACAAGTCAGCAGTCCTGAGTCTCAATTTCCATTTGTAAAAGAGGAGTGATATACTAATACTTGCTCCATTTTGGTTAATGGTTTAAAAAAAAAAAAATAGTGTACTATTATGCTCATTTACATGTCCTAACTCAGGGGGTAGATTGTGTAGATGAGGAAGCAGAATGAGAAAAGGCCAAATAATAGCCAGTAAGTGGCTGAGCTAGAATTTTGTCCCAGACAGCCTGACTCCAGAGTTTATAATACTAATAAGTCCCTATTTTTACAATGCCTCTCACAAGTGACATCATTACTATGAGATATAATTAAAATCAGTAAAAACTTTTAGTACCACTATACTACTTGTATAATCCTGAAATGAACTGAGCGTAAGCTCACAAATTCACTCTCCCCGCTTTAAGAAAAAGCATTGGGGGTAAAAGACCAGAAGCAAGCAAGCTGTGGCCGTGGCTCGGGGCCTTGGAAGAGTCTGGACCTGTGAGTTTGCATCTTCATCTACCCAGTAACATCTGTCCTTTGACTCCCGCCTTCCTCATCTCACAGATTTTGTAAAAGGTTGGAATTAAGAATCAGATTAAGAAGGTGCTTTGTAAAAAAAATTTGTGTGGGCATACAATTATTACAATCTTTTAGGAGACACGTGCTGACCTGGTTTTTACAAATTCACATTTTAAACTCCCCCCGGATTCCTCTCAGTTACTCCACGCCTGATTTTGGAAAAGAAACCTCAGGGGTTTTCTGACTACACTTTTCACTAACACTTGATGCCATGATGCTATTTTTAGCCACTGTGTGCACCTGTGCTTTGGAAATCAGTGTCTGTCAAAAAACCGCACACTTCTTTTCCCAGTTCATTATGCTTACCCTTGAGGTACACTTGCTCTCACTGATCTAAGGGACTTAGTATTATTTTTACATCACTTTAAAATTATATTCTGAAAACACCAGGAGATAGCTCATCTCTTCAGAGGGACACAGTGTAATATATTTCTGAAATCCCCCTTGTAGGTAACCAACTAAATCCCCTCCTCTCCTCTGATATGTAGATAGTTACGATAAGGAAATGGCTTTATTTTCGGGGCTGGGAGTGGTGAAGGCACCTTTCGAGCCTTCTTGACCCGTAAGAAGCAGCCAGGGGCAGTGCAAAGAGCCTGGGACTTGCAGGCAAGCATCTCACTTTAACCCCACAGCAATCCCAAGGCCGGAAGCTTAATCACCCACCTTTTCACGAGGAACGCTGGGCCCTCATCAGAGTTGAGGTAACCCTCCCAGAGTTCCTCACTTAGCAAGAGCAAGAAGCCCACGTGCTCCCTGGCGTAGAGGCCTTCAAAGAAACATCAGACACTGCTCGTCGTCAGCTGCTAGTCCGACAACTTCTGTTGAGTGTTTAGTTCAACCATCCTTCAACAAAAATCTCCCAAACAATGTGCTACTGAAATCATTACAAACGCCACCCAGAGTCTAGGGCAGGTTTTTTTAACTATCAAAAACAAAGATTTTTCTGCAACAATACAGACTGGTTGATTTGGAGTTAAAGAAAGTCTGCCTGGGTCACCAAGCAAGTAAGAATGAAGAGCACCAAACGCTGATGTTAGCAAACTCTGGCTTTTCTCTCTCTTTTTTTTTTTTTTTGCAGGAGGTGGCGGTGTGGGGGAGAGGAGCCGGGGGGTGGGGCTGGGGGGACACTAGACAGGCAAGAAAATCAAATGAAAGGCACTCAGTCTCAACTGAAGACGTTAAACCAGCTATTAGGAGCCATCAATTCTACTCCTAGGTACGTATGCATACCTATGTTCACCAAGACGTGTTCCAGAATGTTCACAGCAGCACTACTCATTCTAGCCAAAACTAGAACTACCCAAAAAGCCCGTTACCAGCAGAAAGGGTAAATAAATGGTGGTCTGTTCACACAAGGGAACAATATAAGGATGAGCAATCTATAACCACATGCAACAATGTGGGTGACTCTCAAACTGTTGAAAAGAAGCTAGACACAAAAAAATACATATTGTATAATTTCATTTATAGAACAGTAAGAAAACTGGCAAAAACCATCTATGGTATTAAAAGTCAAGACAGTAGTTACCCTTGCAGTGGGTAGTGACCAGAAGGGAGCAGCAGGAAGGTTTTGGGGATGCTGGCTGTGTCTTGATCTGGTGGCTGGTTATATACTGATGTTCAATTTTTGAAAATTCAACAAGCTATAAATATATAATACATACACTTTCCTGCTTGAATACTGCAACTCAACAAAAAGTTTAAAAATGAAGCTATGAGCTCACCCTTAGCTACAGACCACAGCAGAACTGTCTTATGTGGACAGGATTGCAAAGGAAAGATTTTAAAGCTGTACATACCAGAACACTTGCCATAAAGTTCTAAATCCAAACCCTGAGGCTACTTCTATGCTCAGCCCACAGACCAAGTTCATTCCCCTTCCAGTTACGGGTCTATATGACTCTCTTTCCCAACACACTCAGATGAGTCTGCGAGGGCTGCTGTCATCAGGCTAAATGTGAGAACATGAGCAAAAGCTTGGCAAATAAATATCAGCACCAGGCCTGGTCACAGACTCGGTTGGTGCTATTTCTTTTTGTTCCCGGAAACAAATCAGAGAAATTGAGAGTACATATCTTCCCATTTCTAGTCAGGACGCCTTTAGTGGGACAAAAAGAAGGATAATAATCCAGCAGTTACGTTTTAATTTCAATTACAAATTAAAATTAGAATATTACTGCCCAAGGAGAGAAGGCAGCAATGGCAGGAATTATTATTGACTAATAAGTAAAAATAGGCACTATTTTTTTAATAGATTATCTACCAGATTATTTACTGGGCACCTTACATTCTTTATGTTTTTCTATAATAGAGGCATGAAGTGGGTAACATTTCTCCTCAATTTGAAGATACTCATTTTCGTGTTCCTGAAATTCGGACGTGCCTTACCGTCAATATATTCATTTAATGTAATCTGTACTCTCCTCCCCTTCCAAAAAATTGTATTAAATTAAAGGAGCATCTTATAACCAATGGAGTTACAACACAGTTAACTCTTAGAACAGAGTTAATATGGTATTAAATTCTCCCCACTTTTAGGTGGGGAAACTGAGGCTCAGAAAGGATAAACAGCTTGCCTGAGGGCTTACAGCTTGCAAGGGGGCTAAGCCAGGCCTGGAGACCACGACTCAACTACCTGAAATCCCACAGTATTTCTACTCTAATAGAAAAGGAACAATAATTTGCTACGACTGGTTTGAAAGAAATCACCCTCAAGAATGTTTCGTTAAACACTTAACTATGTGTTTGGGTAGACAGGATGCAAAAGAGTGAAACAAGAGCGCTTAGAACTATCTTGAACTCACCAAAATAGAAACTGAAACTGCAGCTGTCTATCAACTGGTGTAACGCTGACCTCGGGATGTTTATGGGGGTTAAGTGAGGTATCACATGGAGAAGCCCAACACAGATGTAAGGCAGTGATGTTATTTTGTCCAAAGAAACGAAATCTCCCGTGTGGGCAGCTCTGGGAGACATAATCTCAGAAACCACGAGGGCAGCAGCAAAGTGCAGCCTCTCTTCTCGTTAATCAGGGACCAATATGGAGGCATTTCATCACTGTGTGCTATCTGATCAATGAGTCTTAAATATAAGAGATGAGGAACTTTAGGCAATAGTGGAGTGAGTCTTAACATACACCTACGCCTTTCCACTTACCCAAACTAAGGAAATAACATTTTAAACTTTAGAGTTCCAAACCAACAAGCTACTCAGAGGAAACCCACAGATAAGGAGGAAAAGTAACTTTTGTCACTTCCAGCATGAATCCACAATTCTAAATTGATCACTTCCAAGTTGTCCAAATATGCAGCTTTTAAGGAAAAGAGGAGCCTCTAGCAGAAAGCACACCACAGGCTGTGTGTCCTCACCCATCAGCCTCTCAGATGCAGTTTTTCCTTTAACTGCTTCATTTGCAAATGAGTTCTTCCAGCTTCTGAAAGCTAAACCTGTCCAGAAAGAGTAGGAGTCAGAGTAGCAGAAAGAAAGTATAGATACTGGTCTCTCCACACCCGGGCAGTGAGCACACTGTCCTGCCTTCTACCAGCAGCTTCTCCCCCATTTCAGGAAAACAAGCCCTGCCTTCTACCAGCAGCTTCTCCCCTGTTTCAGGATAACAAGCCCACAAGAAGCAATGCAAGGAAGATGGGAACATTATGGAAGGTGTGACATGAAAGATGACCTTTCTAATCAGTTCACCACTTTTAATATTATACACATGTAGGCTATTAGAAAGACTTACTTTTACTAAGCTGACTACAGAAACAAGCAAGATTTTGCAAGTAGGGCCAAAGAGCCAGTTTTGACCAGGTCCTTCTCATTGACGACCATTGATGATTTACAATCATTTATGACCACTGCTCCTCAGGCGCCGCATTACCTAACATGCCACAGGGCACAAAGTGCACAACATTCACTGCAACAAATATTTTACCAAAGCAAATAGAAAAGAGTCTGCCATTCTGGCTGCACACCCAGATCATATTCTAATACTCAACTGCCTCCTTAACTTCTCCACCTGGATGCCTAAAAAGCCTCTCTGGACTTAATATGGTCAAAATATAACTCTTTATTGATACCTTCCTCCACCCCCAAACCTAAGCCTCCCTAAACATTCCCAATCTCAGAAAAGAGCTGCACCAGGCACTCCATTGCTCCTGTGAAAACAGTGACATCTTCAAGTCCTGCCCCTTCACATCCATTAAGCTGCAGTGTAGTCCACTCCAACTCCCAAATCTATCCACTTCTATCTTCACAGCCACTCTGGTCCAAACCACCATCTCTCTTGCCCTCTAACTTGACTCACCTCTCTGATCCTGTTACCTAGCCCACCCTTTCCCCCATTCACATACCAAGTCCATCCCACAGAGTAGCCAAGGCAATTTTTCAGTCCTTTGTTCAAAAGGCTCTGAAGCCTTTCTAGTGCCTTCAAATTAAAGTTCAAACCACAAAGCCCTACACAGTCTAGCCCCAGCCTACCTTTCCTCTTTCACTTTATTGCAGTCACCCCTGGCTATCTCTCTGTCCTCAACTACCAATCCTCGTCCCTACAGCTGACTCTGTACTAACTATCCAGTCTTCTTTCTGTTTCTAATTCCTGCTTCTAAGCCTTTCCCTTATTACTCCTTCTTCTTGGAAGATTGTCCCCAGAGCCAGATCTTCCCAAAGCTGGCTCCTCGTCATTCAGATTTCAGTTCAAATACCTTCTCTGAGGCCTTTCTGGAACACTTCATCAAAGTCACTCTCCGTCACACACCCCTCTCTTATTTTCTTCATGTGAGCTGGGACTTTTTCTGTACTATTCACTATTGTACCCCTAGTGCCCAGCACTGGCAAGTACCCAATTATTTCCACGCATTCAACCCATATATAAGCACCTGCTATATGCCAAACACTAATCTAGGTAACAAAGACAGTGGTAAACAGACAAGTGGCTCTCACGGAGCTTTATTCTCTGAAGGGAAGCAGGCTAACAAACATCAAGGGGTGATATGTAACCAAGAAAAATTAAGGATAAGGGAGACAGAGTGAAGGAGAGGTACTATTTTACATAGGGCAATCAAATAAGGCCTTGCCAATAAGGTGGCATTTGGGCAGACTTGAAGGAGGTAATGAGATAAACCACAGTTATCGTCCTCAAGCAGAGAAATAACATGTGCTAAGGGCCTGAGCAGGGATGGAGTTAGGTGCTGAAGAAACAGAAAGGATTCCACTGTGGAGCCTAATATACAAGGTGGAAAGCGGTAGGAGATGAGGTCAGAGAGGCAGTAGGGGCCTTGCAGGCCACTGAAAGGACTTGAGCTTTACTCATCCAGTTGAGAAGACATTAAAAGGTTCTGGGCAGAAGGCTGCCAGGATGTGATTTATGTTTTAAAAGGGTCACTCTAGCTGTCTAGAGAAAAGATTGAAAGGAACAAGGCTGCTATGATAATGGCTTGCAGTAGAGAATGAAAAGGGATTGCATTCTGGACATCTGTCTAAAATAAACAGAATTTGCTAACAGACTGTGGGATGTGAGATAAGAAGTCAAGGATGAGTCCATGACTTTTAGGGTGAGCTCCTGTAATAATGGAATTGCTATTTACTTCTAGGGAAAAGGGTATTGTTTTGGACACATTACGTCTGAGATGTCTATTAGTCATCTAAGTGGTAATTTCAAGTATACAAGTCTGGAAGTGAGATAGATCTGGACTGAAAATATGTATATTTGTATTTGAGAATCTTCAGTTTGTAGAAATTATATAAAGCCATCAAGCTACATGAGATCACCCACAGCTAGGGAGAATATGGAAAAGAGGTCCTGGGGTACATCACAATATTTAAGGATCAGGAAGATGGGGAACCAGCAAAGAAAACTAAGAAACAGCCAGTGAGGAGAGAGAAGACAAGAGTGTGTTACCCACAGTCCAAACAACGTGTCGAAATTAATGTCAGATCTTAGTATCCGACCTGCCACTGATTAAAGATTTAAATCACAGAATCCAGTGAATAAAGATAACCTCCAGAAAACTAATATTCTCTTGCCAGGAATGTTACTCTGGGCTGTTTCCTTCATGCTTCAAAAAATAAAGACTTCCATTTCAGGAGCAATTTACTCTTTACTCACTCCTTCATAAATACAACTACTACCTGCCAGATACTAGATCAGGATCTGGGATGCACACAAATAAACTCCCTCTTTGCACCTCGGGCTTCAAATCACTCCTACTGGGAAGAAACTCCATTAACATAAAAAGAACTCAGCTGGTAGTTGAGCAAGGCGACGTCCACATGCCATCCACTTGGGTGGCAGAGGGAGGTCAGAGGGCAGCTGCTCCAGGTGGCCCCAGGTTGCTACTCACTGGCGTCCAATAGATTGACAACTATCAGACTTACCTTCCCACTGCCGCCTTCTCTGAGTACAGAGGGCGAGGAACACAATTTTAATGAAGGACAAAATCAATCCTTTCCCACCGGGCCAAACCGTGTGGTCTCCCTCCACGTCTCCAGCTACCCAGGCCCACGCTCAAACCCCTTGGCCTCCACCCTACCCCCTGGCCACAGGACCTCGCCCTAAACCGCTGGAACCACCGCACTACAAGTCCCACCAGGCACCGCGCGTCCGTAACCAGCCGGTCTACGCTCCGCCGCTGCGGGACCACCTGGGGCCTGTAGTCTCCACTTCCCCAGTCGCCAGTCAGTACCTGGAAGCGATAGAGGAAGGCTTCGGGCCAGAGGAAGAAATAGGCCGGGCTGATGAGACCGAGTTTGCCGACTAAGGGCACCGCGACGGTGGCGGCGAACCAATAGCGCGTGATGGCCGGGATGCTCCTGAACCAGTCCCCGATGTCCGACATCTTCGCCTCTTCGGTGGCCGGGATGTGCAAAGCCGCCCGACTCCTGTCCCGGCCCCCTCACGACGCGGTCCGCTGGGCGAGTGGGAGGTGTCGAGGCGGAAGCCGCCCCAGCCCCGTTGCAGAACGCGGAGACCGTCAGACGTGGCGCCACCGAATTCGGACGAGCGAGGGAGAATTCGGCAGCGAAACTTCCCCTTCCGGCGGCCGACGACGACGTTAACCAGAAGTCCCGCCGCTTAAAGGGCGAGCACCGTTTTTACCACTGGGCAGAAGCTCGGTGGTTCGAAGGCGGGAGGGCGAGGGACGGGTCCAGGAGGGGCCGACCTCACGACTGGTGGGGAACAGTGGTTGCCAGGAGCAACGACAGATACTCCAGCCAATAGCGAGGCTGAACGCCCTCTACCCAGTTCCTGCCGGATTTATAGCCCAGGTGGCTCCACTTGGAGGGTGTTTAAAGGGGAAGGAGGAAAATAAAGTACAATGTAGCCCCTCAATTGTCCATCCTTTCCACAAATGTTTATTGAGGGCTTAGTAAGTGCGAGATAGGGTTTTAGACTCTGGAGGTGCTGCAGCTATCAGAGCTGTTGTAGTACCTTCTCTCCTGGAGCTTCCATACAAAGGTAGGGAGGTAATGAACAAATAATTGAATAAGATAATTTCAAGAGAGTGGTAAGAAAAATAAGGAAGATAAGTTAGGATAGTGGGGATAGAGTGATGGAGTGGGAGTGCAGAAGTGTGGGGAGAGATGGCCACTTTCGATGAGAAAGGTCAGGGAGAAGCTGGAGGAGGTGATCTTTGAGCTGAGCCCCACACACACACACACACACACACACACACACACAGATCTGGAGAGTTTTCCACACAGAGAAAACAGCCACTCTGCACACACAAAATGTTGCCTGCCATTTCAGTAAACAGAATGTTGACTTCTATTCCAGTAAACAGGGAATGTTGCCTGCCATCAGGCCCTTAGCCACTGCAGCCACCCAGATGGTGTGCCCTGAGGAGAATTCAGGGCGGAGAAAAACAGGATACTGGCCCTAAATAGTTAAGGTGCATATCTAAGGAATAATTTCAATGAGCCAGGTTATTGCACCTTCCCATACAAAGAAAAGCACTAAAATCTTTACCTTGAGATGTCTGATTTTTGCAATTAGCAGTAATCTTTTGACATTTGACTACATGGTTTTTTTGTTTGTTTCAGCAAAAACTCCTATATATCTTGGCTTCTCCCTTACCTCTTTGGAGCAGTTCCTCAGAGCTATCTGAGAGGCTATGTCCTGGGCTATAGTCCTCAGTAAATTCCTCGAATAAAATTTAGCTCACAACTTTTAGGTTACGTGATTTTTCTTCAGTCAACAACTCCAACTGGCTTGCAATTTGGAGGAACTGAAAGCAGAAATGATCATGACTCTTAATCTAGTTTGCTGGGTACGACCTAAATTACAAGTAGACGAAAATCCCTCTTGTTTTTAAAAGAATCTATCAAAGGATACAGAGTAGAACTTTTCCTGTTGTCTTTAGATATAGGACTGTTGGGCTGCACCCTGCAGGCCTGCAAGCCCTGCACTTGCCCAGCTTCAAGACCAAAGAAAGAGCCCAGAGTCAGCCACAGAGACATCAAAGGTTTAATGGATAGGGGGAGCTTACACATCTGAAGCAAGGTCCTGGAGCGACACCTCACCATGTGTGGCAGACAGTGGGCAGGATATGGCAGCGGTCTTTGCTACCTGGGGGAGAGAGAGGTTACCAGTTATAGGGGGAATTGACTTCAGGTTGGGTTATCGGTTACCAGGGAAACTATTGGAGGAGCATGCCCCTCACCGCCCCTTTGATAAACTATCCTGGGGGAAATGTTCTGATCTAAAGATTAGAACAATCACTAGCTGGGTCATGGGGTAGGAAGGTCAGTCATGTGAGTAGGGTGTAGGTGAAGTACGTACGTACTGGTCCAGCAGGGGATGTACAGAGACAAGAGAACAGTCATCTTGATTGGCCTGATCATATAAGGACCTACAGTTTAAGACTGATGAGGCCATCCAGTAGAGACCGCTAGGAACACACCTATAGTCCAGAAGGTTAGATTTCTTAACTTGCTAGGAGGGAGACTGCACTCCAGAGGAAACTGAAACATCTCACCAAACTAAAGAGAATAGGGTCATTATTGGATTATAAGGAAGGGTTGAATTGTGGTATAATTTAAATGAAGCAGTGTTTTGATAGGCTCAAAACAGAGCAGAGCTGTCTGTAAAAGTGTTAACATCAGGCCTAAGCCTGAGCTGAAAAGCAGACCCAGGGTCCTCTTTCCTTAGAAATCTCAAAATTAAGATAAGTGTGGGGCTTCCCTGGTGGCGCAGTGGTTAAGAATCCACCTGCCAATGCAGGAGACACGAGTTCGAGCCCTGGTCCCGGAAGATCCCACATGCCATGGAACAACTAAGCCCATGTGCCACAACTACTGAGCCTGCGCTCTAGGGCCCACGAGCCACAACTACTGAAGCCCGCGTGCCTAGAGCCCGTGCACGCAACAAGAGAAGCCACCGCAGTGAGAAGCCTGCACACTACAACGAAGAGTAGCCCCTGCTCGTCGCAACCAGAGAAAAGCCCGCGTGCAGCAACAAAGATGCAAAAGCAGCCAAAAATAAATAAAAATAAATTTTTTAAAAAATACAGTACTCCTATGATTTAAAAAAAAAAAAAAGATAAGTGTGGAATGTTGGGTCTGAAAACTCCTTATCTAAAGCTTTGCACCTGAATTTAAAATCCTGTGTCAAAATGACCCGTATGCCTCAGGTCCTTCAGCAAGAATGGGGTGTTCCATCCACACTGATTTCAAACAGCAAAGTTTCTGCCAATCTGTTATTTTGGAGAACATTTCTTAGCACCATGTCCTTGATGTTAATTAACAAAAGCATTTTTTACAGAACAAAAAGGCACTAAATATTCCATAGTCTAATGAGACTATACAATATTCGGGGATCTAAGAAATATCAAGCATAGTAAATATATGAAGAAACGTCTCACCTGTACAAAGCTGGTGGGAGTGTAAATTGGTACAACCTTATAAGCTAATTTTGATATAAAAGAAAAGCTAGTACGTTGTATAAATAGATATTTAGAAATCTCGCCTAAGTTTCCTTCTCTACATCTCCACCCATTTTCTTTTACCTACTACCCATTGTATCCAAGGTACAGTGAGAAAAAAATGGGTTATCTACCTTAGGTGGAGGGATAAATAAGGTTTCTCTGATGAAATCGTAAGTAAGGTACGTGAGAAAAAAAACAAGGATAAAACAACATACATCCAGTGTTTGTCAGTATTTATTTCTAGGTTGTACTCTAGAATTCACTGAGTGTGTGCTCTGGAATTCAACTTCAGAGTTTAGAAACACAAGTTTAAATTGTGACTATGCCACTTATTAGCAATATCATGTTTTTAAAATGAAACCTCAGGACTTCCCTGGCGGTCCAGTGGTTAAGACTCCGCGCCCCCCACTGCAGGGTGTATGGGTTCGATCCCTGGATAGGGAATTAAGATCCCGCACGCTGCATGACGCAGCAAAAAATAAAATAAAATAATCTCTCTGTGTCTCAGTCTCTTCATCTGTAAAATGGGTGGGGAGAAGGTAACTCATAGGATTGTTGTGAAGATGTACAAGAGACAAATTCATGTCTAGTGCTTGAAGCAGTATACTTATTACAATTCTCTTTGTGCTTATTTCTCCTTTTGAAATGTTTAAAATGAAAATGTATCTATCACTTTTGTAATTTAAACAAGTTAATCGGTAAGAGTGCTTGTCTGCCTTCAAATTGTCCTACCTTAATGACAGAGCAGTGTTTCCAAATGAGAGTGAGTATGAGGGTCACCAGTGAGAACTTGGCCCATCCCCCAGAGACTTCAAGTTTCATAAGCTTGAGGTGGTCCTAGAAATCGGCATTTTCAAAAGCCCTTCCCCCACCCACCATGTGATTCTGATGCAAGTTATCTGCAGACCATTCTTTGAGAACCATCAGACTAGATGGACATTCAGGATTTTCCCATTTCTCTTTATTATAAAATCACTCTACATTGTGATAAACTATTCTGGGCATAAAACACAAAGGTGTTTAATTCTTAGTTATCTTAAATAGAGGATTTCCCCAGTGCTCCAGATAGCGTGCTCTAGAATTCAATCACTCAGCTTGTAAGAAAGTTCCTGTGTTACTGTCATCAACACAAGTCATCATTTAAAAACATGCAGGTAATGATACCAGGCTACGTTCTAGGAAAAAATGTGGAGGTTTGAGGGAAACAGGCGCTCTCGTGAATTACTGATGAGAATATATATTGGTACCCCTCCAGCAAGCAATTTGGCAATATTTAAATTCATTTCTAGGAATTTAAATTTTAGGTACACTCAAACTTTTTTTTTAATGTGCAGGGATAATCATTGCTGCATTTTCTGAAATAGCAAAAGACTAGAAATAGCTGATTATCTGTCAATAAGAAACTGATTAAATAAACTACACTTTATCCATATAATTGAATACTATACAAACTTTATTAGAAAAAAATAATTTTGTATGCCCCCCACATGGAATAATCTCTAATAACATACAGCATTAACACAAGAGTAATAGTACAAGACACATGCTACGCCATTACACAGATGAATTGTACAGAAGGCACACACAAAAATATACGCACAGTATTTGCTTGAAACAGTGGTTACCTTTGGGAAGGGAAACTCAGAGGCTGGGAGACAGGAGTGGGAAGGAGGCGTTTCATTGCATATCCTTTTGTGCCTTTTAAATTTTATCCCAATTATATGTACTTGTGTTTTGAAGTTAACTTTAAAAATAAGTAGAAAGGAAGTTTCTTCAGAAAGGAACAGGTTCAATGTCAACATCTTCAGAAAGATTGAGAAATAGAAAAGATAACCTCAACAATGTCTCTCCTGCTGTAATTGAAATATATTTCCTATTGTTTCTCTAAAAAAAAAGAACTTAAAAAAACTGGAGGGAGACCAACAACGGAGAACACATTATTGCCTGGTGATAGATCTCAGCACTATGCTGCTGAGTGATGCTGACAGACAGGGAACTGATGATTTAAATACCTTTCTGTCACAACAGTTACATAGGAACACCATCCTAGTGGGATGCCTGCCACGTTAGTGCCGTCTAGCTTCAAGAAATCCAAAGCACGTTGCAAAGATGTAATTAATCTTTATGTTAACTAGTAGGCGGTTTTGTTAGCCCCATCTTGCAGATGAAGAAGCTATGGCAAGAATAATAATTTATCTCTATTATGCCTGGCGGAAGCAGTCCATATTTGTAGTCCTAAGCCTGGGCAATTATTTTTATTTTGGCACACGGGGCTGGGAAACAAGAGGATTAGTAAATAGCATATAAAGCATTTCCCATTTGTTATTCTGATTAGTGCACGTGTGTGTGTGTGTGTGTGTGTGTGTGTGTGTGTGTGTGTGTACTAAAGAGCCTTCTACACACTGTAAAGGAATCAACCTGGATTCCAGTCCTGCCTCTGTCCTCTGCTGATTGTGTGACCATGGGCAAGTAACTAACCTCTTAGCTGACTTATCCAAATGGGAAAATAGTATTTACCTGCCACCGACATCAAGGTTGTTGTTTGTTTGTTTTAATTGAGAGCCTGCTGTTTACCAAGCTCTGTGCTTGTGCTTTCTGGGCATCATCTCTCTCTCTCTCTCTCTCTTTTTTAAATAAATAAATTTATTTATTTATTTTTCGCTGCGTTGGGTCTTCGTTGCTGCACATGGGCTTTTTCTAGTTGCAGTGAGCGGGGGCTATTCTTTGGTGTGGTGAGCGGGCTTCTCAGTGCGGTGGCTTCTCTTGTTGTGAAGCACGGGCTCTAGGCACGCGGGCTTCAGTAGTTGCAGCACACGGGCTCAGTAGTTGTGGCTCAAGGGCTCTAGAGCGAAGGCTCAGTAGTTGTGGCACACGGGCTTAGACGCTCCGCGGTGTGTGGGATCTTCCCGGACCAGGGCTCGAACCCGTGTCCCCTGCACTGGAAGGCAGATTCTTAACCTCTCCGCCACCAGGGAAGTCCCTGGGCATCATCTCTCTTAATGTTCACACTAATGTTGCCGAAACTCGGCCTCTGTTCACCAGTGCCACTAGAAACGCAGAGATAGAGTTTTGGGTGAAGTTGAAAAGAATAGCTTTATTGCTTTCAGGCAAACGGGACCACAGCGGGCTATTGCCCTCAGAACCGTGTGTCCCACCCTGGAGAGGGTAGTGAGTTTTATAGTGTTCAAGGAGCAGGGAGTGGTCAGCTGGTGGACATTTTTCTGATTGGTTGGTGGTGAGGTAATCAGAAGTCAGCATCATCAACTTTCTGGTTCCAATCCATCTGGGGTCTACATGTCTGTGGGCAGCATACAGTTAACTTCTTCCACCTGGTTGGGGGTTTCAGTATCTGCAAAACAGCTCAAAGGCCATGGCTCAGAATATTATCTATAGTCCTTGAGGAAGAAATAAAGGTCCTTAACTTTGTTTAATGGCTAAAGTATTATTATTTTATCTTGCTTGACTGTTTTCCTTTCTGCATTTTCTCACTTCTCTGATTAAATTTATTCTTTGACTAAATTATTTCTACAGACAAAATGTAGGCGGAGGACATGGGTGGAGGTCTATTCTGGGAAGGCTTCATAGAGTCCTGCTCGGTTACACTAACCCCCATAGGCAGGTACTATTATTACAGAAACAGAGATTAATTTATCGAAAGTCACATAAGTGTAAGTGGTGACTCACATCTAGGTCTATCTGACTTGAGTCAATCTTTTAACCACTCTGCTGTACCTCTGTGAAAATAATGAAGGCTTTTTATAAACTCATAGGTTTTTATAAACTCATAGGTACTGGTTGTCCTATGCATTGATTAATTTTGTGTGTTGACAATTTGAAAATCTTTATGCATATACATCTTTGTATAAAATAGCTAACTGTTTTTTCCACTAATAGCTAACATTTACTGAGTGTTAACAGTTTGGCACTTTATCCATTAGTCTTTGCAAGAACACATCACCCTATGAGGTACTTTTATTTCCATTTATAAACGAAGAAACAGGAGACTTCCCTGGTGGTGCAGTGGTTGAGAATCTGCCTGCCAATGCAGGGGACACAGGTTCGATCCCTGGTCTGGGAAGATGCCACATGCCGCGGAACAACTAAGCCTGTGTGCCACAACTACTGAGCCCACGTGCCACAACTACTGAAGCTTGCACACCTAGAGCCTTTGCTCTGCAACAAGAGAAGCCACCACAATGAGAAGGCCACACACTGCAACGAAGAGTAGCCCCTGCTTGCCGCAACTAGAGAGAGCCCGCACAGCAACAAAGACCCAACGTGGCCAAAAATAATAATAATAAAAATAAACCTTTAAAAAAATAAAGAATAGAAGGGAAAACATATTTTAAAAATAAATAAATACGTGAAGAAACAGCCTCAGAAAAGTGAAGTCACTTGCCACTTGCCAGCAGATGCATAGGTAAGATTTAAACCCAGGTCTATCTGAATTCAAAGGTGGTGCTCTTCTTGTTTTTGTTTTTGTTTTTGTGGTACGTGGGCCTCTCACTGTTGTGGCCTCTCCCGTTGCAGAGAACAGGCTCCGGACACGCAGGCTCAGCGGCCATGGCTCACGGGCCCAGCCGCTCCACGGCATGTGGGATCTTCCCGGACCGGGGCATGAACCCGTGTCCCCTGCATCGGCAGGCGGACTCAACCACTGCGCCACCAGGGAAGCCCAGTGGTGCTCTTTAATTCGGCCCTTCAACAAGGTTTTTGTCAAATACTTGTGTCTTACTCTGAACCAGCTGCTATAACAAAGTTCCATAGATTGGGTGGCTTATAAGCAACAGAAATTTATTTCTCACAATTCTGGAGGCTGGAAGTCCAAGACCAGGGTGCCAGCAGGGCCAGGTTCTGGTGAAGGCCCTCTTCATGTTGCAGACTTCTCCATCACATCCTCACACTGGTGGAAGGGGCAAGGGAGCTCTCCCAGATCTCTTTCATAAGGGTGTTAACCTCATCATGAGGGTGGAGCCTACAAAAGGCCCCACCTCCTACATCACATTGGGCAGTAGGATTTCAGCACTTTGGGGAGAATTTGGGAAAAACACCAACAATCAGACCACAGGAGCTTGTTATTGTACCGGGTACTCTTGTAGGCATTGAGGATCCAGCTGTAAACCAAATTGACAAATAATTCTGTCCTCTTAGAGGTTACATCTTACAGGATGTAGAAAGACAGTTGAAAGGGGTAAAAGTAAGAAGTTTAGTAGAAAACTGTTGATAAATGCTAGGGAAAAAAATAAAGAGAAAGAGATTTGGGTTGGTCAGGAAAGGCTTCACTGTGACCTCAGGAGCTATTTTAGTAAAGGTCTTAAGGAGGTGAAAGAACAAACAATGTGGATATCTGGGGGAACAGCAGTTCAGGTAGAAGGACCAGCAAAGGCCCAGAAGTGGGATGGTGCCTGGAACGGAGGCGGTACAGCACGAAGACCAGCGTGGCCGAGTGGAGAGGGAGTTGGGCAGAAGTTCAGAGAGAGAAAGGAAGAATCAGACAAGACTTTGTAGTTTACTGAAAGGACCTTGCATTTTATCTTGCTCTTAACTACTGTGCCACACTGCCTCTCAATAATTCTACGGAACAGATTTCTAGGAGTGGGATTCTGAGATGAAAGGATACAAACATCCTTATGACTATTATTCCCGGAGATCACCTGATTGTAAAGCTAATCAACATTAGGCTACCGGACCCCTCACACGGCTCTTCCAAGGATTTCCCTTAATTTTGTATTCATAATTTTACTCTTTTTCCTTCAAGAGGGCCCCTCAAATTGTATAAACTTCAGGCCCAACAAAACCTGGATCTGCCCACTTTCTGCATATTGTCATACTGCTTTTCAGCCATAGAAAGCTTAGGCTACAGGGTCATTTCCCTTGAGCTCTGCATAGCGTTGGAGAAGAATCAGATCCCCGGCACCTCCAGCTGAGTTCCCAATCAAATTCCGGTTTCCACGTAGGGACAGGCTCTGGCTCTCAGCCTATCCACAACCCAGATGGCCAGTCCTCTTCACCAGCCACTGGTAAATGATGAACAGGTTTAGGACACCAGCAAAGCAGGGCCTCAGTGAATTTATCTATCGATAGAATCGCCCAATCAGATAATCTGTTGTTTCTGATTTTGAATTACAAACGGGAGTAGGTACCTTCATCTTTTTAGATTTAGGGTCTGACTCTAAAGGTGTCGATCCAGCCCTACCTGCCCTCCCTCCCTCCCACTCCAGCCAAAACTCTCCCCTCCTCTTCCTTTTCTTTCCCTCTGAAAACATTCAGGTGCCTCGAGGGAATGGCCTTCCAGAATCCTGTGACTACAGTTGAATAACACCAATGAGTCATGTTACGTATACAACAAGTACTGATTGCTTCCACCAAAAAAGAAGAGGGTCTCAGACTTGTGAGCTCTAGCAGGTGAGCTCCACAAGGATGGAGACTTTGTTTTGTTCACTTTTGTATCCCCAGTGCTTACATCTGTGCCTGATACATAATGGGTGCTCAAGAAATACTTGCGGAATGGATGAATTATGATTCATTCTAGAAATTTTCCCTGACTCCCCATCCTAGGTCAATGCTCCACACGCTTCCTCTATTACTCCTAGAACACCTTACACAAATCACCATCATTGCACTTAGCTCTCTGTTTTATAATTACGTGTGTGTGTGTGTGTGTGTGTGTAGCTGTCTCCTCTAGAGTATAAGCTCCTTCAGGTGGAGGCTGGGTTGTATAACTCTTCACACAAGACGGAAGAAATTTCATGAGCAAATCCTGGCCTCTCCAACTTCAAAATATATCCCCAATCCAACCACTTTGCAACATCTCCACTATGCTACCCCCCATCCCAACTATTCCTTAGTGACTGAACTTCTGCAGTAGACTTCTAAGTGGTCTCTCTGCTCCCTGCCTCACCACTGCACCATCATGGAAGTCCAAAATACACACTTTTTAAAACAAATATTTGGGGCTTCCCTGGTGGCGCAGTGGTTAAGAATCTGCCTGCCAATGCAGGGGACACGGGTTCAATCCCTGGTCCAGGAAGATCCCACATGCTGCGGAGCAACTAAGCCCGTGTGCCACAGCTACAAAGCCTGTGCTCTAGAGCCCGCGAGCCACAACTACTGAAGCCTGCGCGCCTAGAGCCCGTGCTCCACAACAAGAGAAGCCACCGCAATGTGAAGACCACGCACCGCAACGAAGAGCAGCCCCTGCTCGCTGCAACTAGAGAAAGCCCGCACACCGAAATGAAGACCCAGTGCAGCCAAAAATAAATAAATTAAATAAATAAATTTCTTTTTTAAAAAAACAAATATTTGCTATTCCAAAATGAAAATCATAAGTTATAAATTACAGTTCCAATAAAATCAATATAGTGCCTAATTATCATATAAATGAGAAATAAAAGAAAATTGATTTATACTATAATATGTATTTTAACATATAAATGTTCAGGCACAACTACATCAGTAGGTGGAATGAAATAGTCTGCTGCTTGCAGTTACACATAAAGTCATGATGAGTGAAGAACTACAAGTGCAGACATACCCACATGCTATGTTTGTAACTCAAACATCACCAGCCACACAGGTTACAGGATTGGCATTGGTTACAGGATTATCTAAAATGGTGGACAACTCAGGAAAGTTCTGAATATAACAAAGGGCATCAAAGTTCATAGATAATTAATAAAAAGAGAAATTGAACTTTGTAAAAATAAAATGTTTACTTAACAAAAAAGTTACAAAGTCAAAAGGCAAAGTGGGAGAAAATAGTTTCAAGGTATATCACAGATAGAAGACTAATATCCCCACGTAAATAAAGAACTTGTAAAATCTGAGGGGAAAAAAGACCAAAAACCCAACAGAAAGTGGACAAAATACACAGATAATTCACCAAAAAATATATTAAATTACCCGAAAACATATTAAAAGATATTCAACTTTTCTCATAATAAGAGAAATGCAACTTAAAACCATACTCAGATACTATTTCTCACCTATTAGACTGGCAAGAATTAGTATCCCTAGGGAAGGAATTTATTACAATAGAAACAACGTATGCATTTACCCTTTAATCTGACAATGTCAATTTTAGTAATTCAACCTGAAGATAAACCTGTAACAGTACAAAAAAAATTGTACAAAAACTTAGATACAAGGTTATTTATTGTGCTGTTTGTAACTGCAACCTATCGGAAAGAACCTAAGTGCCCATACATAGAAGATAGATTGAACAAACTATAATACATTCACACATTAGAATAATATGCAGCTGTAAACAAAGAATAAGAAAGATCTCTACAAAACCATATGGAGTGATATCCAGGATACCTTGATAAGTGAAGAAGAGTGCAAAATAGTATAAATATATACAATGCCATTTTTCATGTAATAAAGAAGAGGAAATAAGAACACATCCACACATACATTAGAAAGAACAAGTACATACACCTTAAATTTACACAATTTTATATGTCAAATATATTTCAATTTTTAAAAAAGAAGAAAGAAAATAAGTACAATCTTGCCTCAATGAGTACGGTAGGTGCATTCTAGGAAATTTTAGTGAATGTAAAATCCCTGTAAATATCCTTTATGTTTATATATATGTAAAACAGAATTCAGTTCTAGTTTAGCTATTACAAACAGGGTTTTCATTTACAGGAATATCTTGGTAACATTCAAAAGGGTTTGGGACCAGTTTATACACTCCAGGATGCCTACCTAGCATCCCTGCCCCCTGTTCTAAAGGCCAGTTGTGCCCCTAGTCATTGTGAGAACCCAAAACAATCATGGTATGGGTTGAATTGTATTCCCCCAAAAGATATATTAATGTCCTAACCCCCAGTACCTGTGACCATGACCTTATTTGACAATAGAGTCTTTGCAGATGTAATTAAGTTAAAATGAGGTTAGACTAGATTAGGGTGAGCTAAACTACTGGATTAGCAATGACTTGGTTTCCTTATAAAAAGAGAAAACAGACACAGACACACACAGGGGAGAAGGCCGTGTGAAGACAAGAGCAGAGATTGGAGTAATGCGTTTACAAAGCGAGGGACACCAAGGATTGCCAGCCACCCCCAGGAGTTAGGAGAGAGGTAGGGAACAGATGCTCCGTAGAGCCTCCAGAAGGAATCAACCCTGCCAGTACCTTGACTGCAGACCTCTGACCTCTGGAGACATAGAGGATACATCTGGTTGTTTTAAGCCACCCAATGTGTGATACTTGGTGACAGCAGCCCTGGGAACCAAATACTAAGCTCCCACACTGTGCAATGAGTACACTGTGGGGAACCTGTCATTGTGTCTCCCTCCCGCTCAGCGTCCAGTTCCCTGATCAGACAGCATCCCTCAACAGTGCCTTCCCTAAACCCCTTAATCAGAGTATCACCCCACCCCCATTGTTCTCATCCCTTTACCCTGCTTAAAATTGTCTTCACTTTTCATTACCTAACATGATATCATCTATTTATTCCATTAGTTGTTGTCTGTCTTCCCAACTAGAACGGCAAGCTCCATGCAAAGGCAACTGTGTCTCATTCCCTGCTGCACCCCAGCACCCAGGACAGCCCTGGCCAGCAAGATGCGTTCCATTGACATTTACTGAACTAATGAGTGAGGATTCTTTTGCTCAGATAGGGCAAATGTAACCTTAGCATAATGAGGAACAGAACAGAATAGCTTCCCTGGAGAAGCGAGCAAAGAGAGGTATCAAGAGCTTCTGAGAGCTGGAAGACTTGGGGGAAAAGTCATTTGAGATATTTTCCTGGAAGTTGGAGGTGTGACCTCTTTCAGTCGCGGAATTTTGCAGACGTGATGTGCAAACATGCATATGCTTGCCTGGCAAGGCACTGGATCCAGAAAGGCTACATCTGTCACATTTGTTTGAAGCCAATCCAAGTAGGCTAAACATGCATTTGGAGAGCTGGGAAAGAATTTTATATCTTGCACGTGCTGTCAGAGGCAGTAGGGAAAACATGTTGGGAAGAGAGAGCACATACTAAACAGCGAAATTGGTGCTGTGAGGTTACACACAGGGTTTCTTAGCCTCGGCACTGTTGACACTTTGGGTTAGACAGTTATTTGTTGGTGAGGGGCTTCCCTGTGCAAAGGGTGATTGGCAGCAAATGACAACCTCACCAGTTATGACAACCAAGAACGTCTGCAGATGTGGCCAAATGTCCTCTGGGGTTCTGGGGGCAAACTCACCGCTGGTTGAGAACCACTGAGTTATATGTGGTGCTTGTCTACTCCCCCTCCTCCATTTGCAATTCCCCATACATCCTACACACACGCACACACATGCGCATGTGCGCACACCCCACACATGTCCGGTAGGACAACACTCTCAACTCCCCTCAAAGGAAGCTTTATTCCTATGTGTACTCCCTCCAAATGTGCCCTGGGATTTCCTGATGTCATCCGTGGTCAACCATTATATTAGTAGCCTATGACAAAATACATCTCTCGGGATTCCTGCACATATGTAATTCCCATCTACATTGAGTCTAGACTTGACCATGTGACCTCCTTTAGCCAATGGGACATTAGCGGGCATGGTGATACAAACAGGCTTGTTAAACACTGACACATTCAGGCTTGTCCTATTGGAACATTTCTTTCTTGAGAGCCAGTACCATGTAAAGAAGATCAGGCTAGACTCCTGAAGGCCCAGAGGCCACATGGAGAGACGCACTGGTAGATGAGAAGCCATTGTGGATGTTCCAGTTCAAGATGAACTTGGGCTGAATGCAACCGTGAGTGATCTTGGCTACACCATGTGGAACAGAAGAACTGTTCAGCTGAGCCCAGTCAACTCACAGGACTGGAAAACAGGAAATCAGTTTTGTTTTAAGCCAATAAGTTTTGAGGTACTGTGTTACATAGCAAGTCAGCTGAAACATTAGCAAATGTCCAAGTTGATGAAAGTAAGAAAGAGTGCAGAGCTGGAGCAGGCTCATGCTAGCTCACAAGAGCAAACTGTTAAATTTTCTGAGTCAATTATTAAATATTAAATTATATTAACTTAGGTAGAAATAAATTATATCTTTTAAAAGGTAATACTCAAAACATATCATTTTTTAAATTATTTTAATTCATTTTACTATTATCCGTGCTCTTGGGGTTGTGTCTATTGTATCCGTATGGTGACCATACTATATAATAGTGTGCTACGGCTCATCTCTCTCCAACTCTGCATTCAATGACATCACATTCACAGCTTGAAATTGGCCATAGTAGGAGTATTTATACCACAGAAATTGCCAAATTCTACAAACCAGAGTTTTTTGTCCAAACAGCCAGTTGTTAACTATATCTGCATATCACTGGTACTCTCCCTAGAAGGGCTTAAATAATAGCAATAATAATAACTAGGAGACGACTTCTATGTGTCAGCTGCTGTTCTAAATTCTTCACAACTCTATGGGGTTGGCACTATTATTGGCCTGATCTTACAGATGAAGAAATCAAGGCACAGAGAAGTTAAATACTTTGCCCAAGGTTATAGTACTCGTAAGCTCTAGAGCCAATGTACTTAGGCATTCTGGGTACCATGCCTTTACACATAGGCTGCCCACATTTTCCAAACCACTAGTCAGGGTACAAGATCTAATAAGTGCAATGTACTTGGGGGGAGTATAGGGCAGAATACTTGAAATTAGGACTCTATGTTCACAGTACTTATGACTTAGAGGTTTTAATTTTATGCAAAATTTTAATTTTACGCAAAATTCAAATAGGAGCTTCTATAGGATTAAAAAATAAAAGCAAGCAAGACCAAAGAAGAAACTATGTAATAACGAAGTGAAAAGTGGTTACCTATGCCAACCCGCACCTGTCCACGTCTGCGTCCTCGCATAGAATTCTCTGAAGGGTCAAGCAGATGGAACCAGCGTCCAGCCCACTACTTCACTAACAAAGACAACACCCTTCTAAGGTCTATAGGTGAAAGAGCCCGCCCCACTGTGCATCTCTATCTTATCTTTCTCTTTCCTCCCGTGGATAGCTGCTTGCAGTAGTTTTCAAAGCCATCTATATAATGAAAGTAACAAAAATACTTAGAGAGTTAGAGAGGGGGGAGGGATGAATATAGGTGGAGCACAGAGGATTTTTAGGGCAATGAAAATGTTACCAAATCAGGTCGGGCTGCTCGCTGCTTGAAAAAAATCAATACTCGCAGAATTTGGTAGAAAGGAAAGTTGCCTTTAATCAGAATGTTGGCAATCTGGGGAGACGGTGGACTTGGTGTCCCCCAAAGACCATCTCCAAAGATTTTGCTCTGCCATGAAAGTGTTCATCCTCACTCGGCTCTGTGGCCTCTCTCCACACACTGCCCAGAGCGGGCAGGAAGGATGCCACGCTGCCCTAGAATACTTCAGTGGACAATGAATGCTTAGCCCAATCAGTTTGCCTTCCTCCCTTACAGCACTTAGAGGCATTTTACTCATGGTTTACTGGCATCCTGTCACACGTGATGGATCGTCTGTCCTCTGAGCCCACAAGTTATTAGGAGCCTGTGAATCAAGAATAGTTATCCAGTCCTATGGGAGATATTCCCAGCATTCTCTGACTCCACAGCCCTCTGCCCAGGGAGGCCTTTGGAATAGGCCACTACATGCAGAGCATAATTTGGAAGGTTTAAGCTTCCCTATAGAAGCTTCCTGAGCTGGCTTATACCAGTGCCTACAATTACACACTTAGATATTAATTTCTCTGGCATAATGTTTGCATATAATTTTTTTAAACCCAACTGCCCAAAATAGGGGAATTATTAAATTATGCTGCATCCATAAGATGGGATATTATGCAGTTGCAGCTAAGGCAGAGGTGGCTCTAGGCTGTCCTTGCTTCTTAGGACAGCTTTGGACGAGATAGAGATCAAGAATTCTAAGTCCTACTCCTCTCCTGGCCACACGTAAGGGCTGTAAAGATGAGAAACTTGCAACCACTGCCCACTCTGCCGTGGAAGAGGGAGCTTCACCCTCTGGTCTCCTCCTTCCTTTAGTCTGGAGGAGGCCTTTTAGAAACCCTAGTTTATGTGAGTTGTTTCTCACTGTATGTGGGACTGATCTTGCTGCCTGTCAAGATCAACATCACATTTTCCCCTCTGCTTTGATACTGTACCATTTCAACTGTAGGTGTCAAATCCTTTTGATTCCACATGAAATACTACCCTTGGTTGCTTTCATGTATGTTTTATGAGAACCCCTAGGCATGAATATTTATTTAAGCAACTTGGAACACAACCCTTTGATTTTCCTTTTCTGTTCTGATTCATGTTTAAAGGTTGGGGGACATGCACTATGTCATAGTTCACCTGTAATGGCTTTGGCCTCCTCACCCCTTTCCTTACAGGGCCAAATAGTTGTCTAGGAAACGGAAAACGTTGCCTGGGTTTGTGTCAGTTAGCAGCATGACAAACATTTCTGTTTTACTGATGAAACAGAACTCTTTCCTGTGCAATGTCAGCTTTTCTACACAATATGTCAACGGACCTTTGTCATCCAACTGTTGCCTGTTTGGTTTCCTTCCACGGTGACTGACTTGGTCAACCCTTCATCCATATTAATAGTTTCTGTGCATTCAAAGACATGGTCAAGAGGATGAAAAAACAAGACAAAGACTAGGAGAAAATATTTGCAGAACATAAACATGATAAAAGGCCTATATCCAGAACATATACAGAATCCTCAAAACTCAATAATAAGAAAACAACCCAATTATAAATCAGGCAAAAGATTTGAGCAGATATATGCAGAAGGCAAAAAATCCCATGAAAAGATACTGAGCATCATTTGTCATTCCAGAAATGGAAATTAAAATCACCATGAAAGGGAGTTCCCTGGTGGTCCAGCACTTAAGACTCCGAGCTTCCACTGCAGGGGGTGTGGGTTCGATCCCTGGTCAGGGAACCAGGATCCCACACAAAATAAACTCACCATGAAGTACCACCACACTCCTAGAACGGCTATAATGACAAAGACTCATCATAGATACGGAGTATCTGAAACTATCCTACACTATCCAGTATCGGTGGGTATGTAAAATGACAACTACTTTGAAAATGACTGATACTTTCTTAAAAAGTTAAACCTGGGCTTCCCTGGTGGCGCAGTGGTTGAGAGTCTGCCTGCCGATGCAGGGGACACGGGTTCGTGCCCCGGTCCGGGAGGATCCCATATGCCGCGGAGTGGCTGGGCCCGTGAGCCATGGCTACTAAGCCTGCGTGTCTGGAGCCTGCGCTCCGCAGCGGGAGAGGCCACAACGGTGAGAGGCCCGCGTACAGCAAAAAAAAAAAAAAAAAAAAGTTAAACCTACACTTACCATACGGCCCAGCCATTCCACATCTAGGAATTTACTCATCAGAAATGAAAACATATATTTATACAAAGACTTGAACAGGAATGTCCATAACAGCTTTCTTTGTAATAGCCAAACACTGGAAACAATCCCAACGTTCACCAACAGCTGAATATACCACTAATTGTGGTACATCAATCCCATGGAATACTACTCAGCAATAAAAACATATGCACCCCTGATATACCCAACAACATAGTTGACTCTCAAAATAATTATGCTGAATGAAAGAGACCGGATCAAAAAAAAAAAAAAAGAGTACCTAGTTTAACACCCATTTGTATAAATTTCTAGAAAATATTAACTAATCTAAGAGACAAAGCAGATCAGTGGTTGCCCATGGACAAGGTGGGGTAGGGATAAAAAGAGATTGCAAAGAGGCAGAAGGAAAATTTTGGAGGTGATGGATATATTCATTATCTTGATTATGGTCATGGTTTCACAGGAATATATTTACGTTAAAACTTATAAAATTATACACTTTAAATATGTACAGTTTATTAAATGCGAAATTATACCTCAATAAAGCTGAAAAATATCTATGTACAGTATGCATCAGTTATTGACTACGTAATGATTCAAGAAGGAACTAGAAAACGGTCTACCAACTTGGGTTACTAAACTGGGCGATTAGAGACTTCCCTGGTGGTCCAGTGGTTAAGACTCTGCACTTCAAATGCAGGGGGTGCAGATTCGATCCCAGGTCGGGGAACTAAGATCCCACATGCCACATGGTGCGGCCGAAAAAAAAAAAAGAGAAAAAATTGGGAGGTGGGCAGCCATGGGTGCACATCTCTTCAGTTGCCAGCCTGACCTTCAGATCTGGTCCAACTAAATCCAAAGATAAGTGAAAAGTGGGTGTCCAGAAGATCTGTAATATGGAAACCTCTTTACCAATGTATCTGAAATTGAATAGGATGGTCACAGAGGCTGTGACAACCCATACAAGCTGAGCTGCAGGCAGGTTAAACCAGAGTAGTTAAGGAAATCATTCAACGGATTTGTCTCTGCTACTGATAAAAAGTTGTATGGTTACCTGTGTGAGACACAAATGTGGGAAATAACCTGTTTCAAGTTAGGTGCCCTTAAGCTTAACACCTTAAATTTCCTGAATAATAATGCAAACATTCATACATACAGTTTATTACCATCTCAAGTCCAATAAATAAAAATAAAATTAAAATATTGAAAAATAAAAATCTCCTCTGCAAAGGGTTACTAAGAGTTGTCTCTCAGGGCTACCCCTTGATAACAATACAAAAGTTTTAAAATTCAGGGCTTCCCTGGTGGCGCAGTGGTTGAGAGTCCGCCTGCCGATGCAGGGGACACGGGTTTGTGCCCCGGTCCGAGAAGATCCCACATGCCGCGGAGCGCCTGGGCCCGTGAGCCGCGGCCGCTGAGCCTACGCGTCCGGAGCCTGTGCTCCGCAATGGGAGAGGCCACAACAGTGAGAGGCCCGCGTACCGCAAAAAAAAGAAAAAGTTTAAAAATCCACACTGCTAAATTTTTGTGAGCGTTTTGTATTTCTGCTAGAGTTTGCGCTTTTTAAATATCATGGTCATATAATTTTGTAAAAAGTCATTTTTCTACCCGTAGTGGGTTGAATGGTGGACCCCGGAAATATATACCCAGGGAGTAATGCCCAGAACGTGTGAATCTTACCTTATTTGGAAAATGGGTCTTTGCAGGTGTAAGTAAGTTAAGGATCTTGAAATGAGGAGATTATCCTAGATTATCCAGGTGGGCCCTAAATCCAAGGACAGGTGTTCTTATAAGAGAAAAGCAAAGGGAGGTTTGAGACAGAGATTAGAGGAAAAGACAAGGCTTGGTGAAGTTGCAGGCAGAGAATGGAGTGATGTGGTCCCACGCCAAGGAAGCCAGCAACCACCAGAAGGTGGAAGAGGTAAAGTAATCTTCCCTAGGGCCTCTGGAGGGAGTGACCTGCCAACACTTTGATTCAGACTCCGGCCTCCAGAACTGTGAGAGAATAAATTTCTGTTGTTTTAGCCACCAAGTTTGTGGCACAAAGCCTCAGCAAACCAATACACTACCTCATAAAGCACTAAAGATGAAGGTGACAGTATCACCAATGTTGTAGGTTTGTTATGAGGATTAAAAAACTTAAATGAGTTAATAGTCCTAAAGCACTTAGAAGAGTGTTTGATACCAAGTAAGCACTATACAAGTTCTAAGTAAATATTTACCAAAAAGAATTTCTCTGGCGTCAACGCAGCTGGTTGTTCATGACATTGCTTTACCGGTGCATGACTGGTGGATCCGACGCCATAATACTGGAGCCTCTTGTTAGACTACGGAATTAAAACAACATTCATGACGATGATGAAAAGGCCAAGAAGAGTGGACTCCATCAAGGTTCTTTTTTGAACCCGAATGTTCTATAAAAGGAACCCTTCAATTCTCAATGCATTTGGGTCCTTGCTTCTCTATTAGTTGTCTGTACAACTCCTCAATCCCTAAACGCAACGTGAAACGGGATCTGGGGGCCCTGGGGAAAAATCACTTTTATTGCTTCCGTTGAACGCCTAAAACCCAGCGAGGGCCCCAGCAAGCAGAAATCCCAAGCCGATTCCGCGCGCCAGGTTACACCTGCAGAAAACTACGATTCCCAGAAGGTTTTGGGGGGGGTGGGGAGGGGAGAACGGACCGCGAAAGGGGGCGGAGTCTAAGGGAGAAGGTCGTAGGCTGATTCCATTGGTCTGAGCGGGAGGGGTCGCCTGGGCGGGGTTTAGCGCCGTCCGATCGGCGGCCTGCGCGCTGTTGGTACGGTCGGCGGGGATACGGGCAACCACGGCCGGCGCTCAAGTTTCCCGGGCAGGAAGCGCGGGGCGAGCCGGAAAGGCGCCGGGACCGTTGTCCGCTGGACAGGCGACGGTCGGGCGCGGACTGCGATATGCAGAGCATAAACCTGGGCAACAAGGAGAGCGGCAAGATATGGCACCGCAAACCATCCCCGGCCACTCGGGACGGGTAAAGGCCGCGGCGGGAGGCGCGCGCTGTGGAGGGGGATGGCCGCCGGCGAGGGGCGGGTCCGCGTCTTTGGCGAGGCGTTGGAGGGGCTGTTGGGGAGGATCTCGGGAAGGGGTGCGGGGGGCCGGATGGAGGTTCGGGTCCTGACTCTGATCCTGCCCCGGATACCTGGGTTGGGTGACCTCGAGCAAGTGCCCTGAGTTTCATGATCCTTAGAGACCCCCCTCCCAGTCCTGGGGACGGGGTCTCATTAGAATCAACGTGGAGCGGGAGGTCCTGGTTTATGCCAGGGAATTTGAGTTTCTGGTGAGTACCAGGACTGCCTGCCTTAATTAACACAATCCCTGTAGTATTCCTGGCACGCAGTTGATGCTCAGTAAATACTCATTAGTTATTCCAGCTGGGAAAGAACTCAGGAGGAGGAACTGTTGCGGGAGGAGGAGAACAATGCATTTCTCCCCCTTCCAAATGCCGCAGTTTATCCATCCTTGAATCATTGTTTGTATTCAGGCAAGCATTCGCTCATCGACTATTTGATGAGCACTTACTATGTGCCAAGCTTCTAAGCGCTGAGGGACAGCTGTGGACCAAAACAAACTTCTGGTTCTCTTGGAGTTTACGTATTAACGTGTATGGTGATGATAGCGGTGGAGGAAGGGGTTGCGGTTCACAAGGTAGGGCACTCTTTCTAGTAAGGCTATAGTTGCTGCTGCTTTTTTTTTTTTTTTTTGATAACCTTTGTTTCTTTAGGACAGTTTTAGGTTCACAGCAAAATTGAGAGGAAGGTACAGAGATTTCCCTTATACCCCCTGCTCCCACACATGCCTAGCCTGCCCCTATTAATATTCTCCATTAGATATTTGTTGCAATTGATGAACCTGCATGAAGACATCATTATTACCCAAATTCCACAGTTAACATTAGGATTCAGTCTTGGTGTTCTACATTCTGTAGGTTTGGACAAATGTATAATGACTCATCCACCATTACGGTCTCATACAAAGTATTCTCACTGCCCTAAAAATTGCTGTTGCCCTGCCCATTCATCCCCTCCCCAACTCTTCTTTTCATTCAGTCCCCAGGTATCTGTCCTGTTTGAGGCTCCTGGGTGACTTTAATGGAAGCCTTTATCCCAAAGTGGTACCATCTTGGTTCCAGTTGCTGCACACAGATTAACCTTATTGCTTCTAATTCCTTCGGATCCCGTGGACTTTGCTGCCTCACTTGCACTCATATTGCAGTGTGTTTCTTGTTCTCATGATTTTTCTGTTGATCCTTTGCTTGCTCCTCAACAAATCAGTGCCAACTACAGATGCCCAAAGCACACTGCTGCACATTGTACCATTAGTTTCTTTGGTTTCTGGTTGCTATCAGTCCCCTAACAATACTGCTGTCCCGTCAACTCCATTGAATAAACATTTTATCTAGAATAGGGGTACTTCAGTAGAGGTTTTCATTTTCAAATTTGGAGTTTATGTAAATAGCACCCTTACTTCTCACATTCTCTAAATGTTGTAAAAGTTATGCCAACCCAAAATAATTCTCTTTCTTGCTGTTATAAAATATCTAGATACACATGCAAGATTCAAAAAATGAAAGAAACGAGTGCAAGTATCCTCATTTGTTTCTTCCACTAAAACATAGCTTTCTTTCTGTTCAATAAAACCCGTTGTTACGGTGTTGAGAGAAGCAAGGAGCATTGACTGCGGAGTCAGACGCACTTTAGTTGAAGTAAATGTCCACTCACTAGCTCTGTGACCTTGGGCAAGTTAATCTCTTAGGCTGTAAGTGAAAATAATCATACTTAACAGCAAGATTGTCTTAGGGAATTAGTGTCTCATGCAGCTTGGTGTTCAGTAAATATTTGATGTTTTTACTATGTTTAAGGACTGAGGAACTCTATCAGGCAAATTGTGAGCAATTGAAAATCCGTTTTAAATATTTGCGTGTGTGATTTATATGAAAAATCAGAAGGACAGAATTTTGCTATTAAATGTGATTATATCATGATGATAGGGTTATAATCAAATTATTAGTGTTTTTCTGTATTTTCCATATTTTGAACAGTGATCATGTAATCCAGACACATAATAAATGTTACAGAAAAAAGACTGGAGGGAAAAGTCGTTTGCTTGGTCTGAGCTTAATTGCCAGGGAACATTTTGATGTTGTTACTTATTATTTCAATACATTTATCCCCCCATCCCCCTTTGGGAATGTCAAACAAAAACCAGAGCTGGACAGTAGTTAACGTAAAAACAGACTGTATTCAGGACTGTTGCAATAGAGGAAACAAGACCACAGGGTAGAACTGGGCTCAGTTCTGAATACAGCCTGGGCAAGTGGGAAGCTATAGCCAAGGAGAAGGGTGGGAGGGGTCGCTGGATGGAAAATTACTAAGAGAAAACATCTGGGGTTAAGGGAGTTCTGGCTAAATCTACCTCACAGGATTCCTGCTGAAGACAGGCCAAGGTGATCAGACATCACTTGGGAGATGGTGGAGAATGAGGAACCCATCTGATGTCAAGGAAAGTAGTATTGAGGGTAGGGGGGTTCTGATTAAACTGACTAAGCAGCATTCTTGCTAAAAGTAGATTTTATAAGGGAGTGCACAGAAGGGCCTAGGAGAAGGTTTGGGAACCTGACTAAAGTTTGGTCAAGCTAAGAATCTTTGTCAGGGACTAGATTAAAAATAAGTGTACTGTTTCACCCAATGAGTCTGAAAGCCTTATTTTTAGATACGCTGTAGAAAATGTTTGATATACTTAATTCAATGTAGTGTTTTTTAAATGAAGTGATAATGAGGCAGATGTTTCAAATATTAAAATTCAAATTCGTAGAAAGTCAATTAAGATAAAAAATTTCATGATTTGAAAACTTGTTGCAGGAGAGAATGGGACTTTTCTGGTCTTCATGACCCAAATATAAACACATACATTATTTTAAAGAGTTAGTTAATTTGTGCTACAAGTTTTATAACAGTTTTCTTTTCAGCAGATACATGGTACATGATCTTCCTCTCAAAAAATAATAGCTTTAGACAAATATACCTAAAAATAAAACTCGTGTACACTTGGAACGTTCTGTAATCACAGAAACAAAATCTCATTAGGATATCTTAAAGTTAGGATATTGAATTGAATTTTTTCTTACATGTGGTAGCTTGTGATTTATATAAAACTCTCTACTTGTCACTAATTACTTCATTGTTTTTATCATGGGTCTGTTGCTTGATGTAACAATTCAACTACTCAATCAGAAATACATTTTCTTATCATATCCTGTTGTCTGTGACTTAATCACAGTTTATAAATCTCTTCGTGTGTGTTTATATTTTTTAGTGTCTGTCTTTACTACTAAACTGAAAGCTTCCTGAGGGCAGGGCTCCTGTCTATCAACTACTCTTAGCTCCTGGCTTGTTCAGTGTCTGACACCCTGGGTTTTCAGCTATTTGATAAATAAATGAATGGTAGCTACTTTGACAATAACTTCCAGGACAGTTTTCAGAAATCCTTGTAGGGTTGCCTCTAGGAGAGGCAGAGGAGCCGCAGCAATAGGAGAGGGAAGACGGGGTAGGCAGAAAACTTCAACATTAGTGAGGCATACTACAAAATCCATGGTTTTCATGACAAGTAATGCTTGACATAGAATTTAATGGTTCTTGTTTTTGTTTTTTTTGACAGAATTATAGTGAACATCATTCACAACACTTCTGACTACCTGCCCAAAGTTTTACGATTTTTGAATGTGGCTTTTGATAGCTCAGGTGATTCTTTAATTGCTGGGGACCATCAAGGAAATATCTATGTTTTTGACTTGTATGGAAACAGGTGAGCAGATACTTTGGCTATTTACCAAGTAATTAACTCCTTGACTATTTTAGTACCTGCTATTAATTATTCATTCGGAAAGATTTATTAAGTTCTTAATGTATTTCAGGCACTTTGTAAAACTCTGTCATAAGTGTTGGTAGAATAACGTGAGAAAGAATAGAAAGATAAAATGGTTGGATTACTTTTTCAGAGAATTAAAGTTCTGGTTTTAACAGCATCTCTAGTAGCTTTTTTCCCCTTAAATTTAAAATTTTATTATTGCTAATTTATCAGTTAATGTCTGTTAATTGTTTAGAAAGAACACAGTTTCCTTTGTACATTATTGTCAGTATACTAGATCTAGGAGTTTTAAAGAATTGATCCTTACTCGTCCTCGTCTTCTCTTCCTTTGCCGGACAATTAATGAAAAAGCAATTAGGTGGGATTGATTAAGGCAGGCATCTGTGCAGTGAGGGTGGGTGGATGGGAGGGAAAACTGTGTTAGCCCAGCCAGAGAGTCAGAACGTGTCTGCCTGGGGGCAGGGCAATCATGGGAAAGAGGGGAGGTTTGGTCAAATGAGTAAATAGATTGAGGATGATGGGGGCCAGATTCCTCACTATTGGAAAGGGGAATTACAAACCTGGAAAGGGAGAATACTCGACTGAACCCTGTGGAACTGGATTGTAATTGGGTATATCTGTGTGAACTCCTGGTTTTGAGCATGTATAGACAGACATAGAAATGAACAGAGGTGTGTGTATGAGAAAGTGCATGAATTATGTGTACATATATTTCCTAGCTTTGTCCACGCATAGGACCTGGGAGCAGTAACACCGCCGTAGTAATGAACATACCTAGTGCCCAGTTCTTTTCTAAATATCACTCTCTATTACAAGAAATCAGGGATCCTTGCAGAGATAGCCAGTTTCAGGATGGAGGCAGTGAGAGTACAAGATGAGCCTGGAACACTTTGGAGCCAGAAAGAAGGACTTGTTCAGAGAATGACGGGGATGTGTCAAAAAGACGTAAACGTCAGCTTGAAGGAGCTCTCTCTGGGCAGATTGGAGACAATTTGCGTTTCAAAATAATTGATAGTGATGGGTCATAATCCACTGAATAAAACAGAAATTCGTGAATTCATGCTGTAATCAACAAACAGATAGTTTAATGAGAATGGATATTTGCATAGTCGCAAAGTACCTCCCCACAAAGTATTTATTAATTAAAGAGGAAAAAAAGAGTCATTTTACAGTGAAGAAACCTGGCCAGCAGCACCTTATCAAATGATTAAAATTAAATTAACCAGTAGTGGGACAAATCAAAGTTTGTGTGCCACCTTATAGAGTGCAGTGGTAAGACCACAGTGTTGCTTCTCTGATAGTCCTGTCTACCAAAGACAGGTAACCTGAGTCTATTCAGTAGAATCAGCAGGCAAAGCTGGATTAAGGGTGTTGTAGAACAAGACTGGCTTGTGATCTTCATAAGGGTCAAGGTCGTGAAAGTTGTGGAAAGACTGAAGACTGTTCCAGACGGAGGGAGCCTAGACACATGGCAGGTCAAGGCTTGGACCTGGACTGGTCCCGTTGCTGCAAAGGACATTATTAGGACAGTGGGCAAAACTGGGGTCTGGGGATTAGATGGTAGTAATATATAAATGTAATTTTCTAATTTTGATGATTATATTATGATTATATAGGAGAATTTCCTTGTCTGTGGGAAACGTGATCTCAGTAACTTATTCTCAAATAGTTCAGGGAAGGAAGAGGTCATATATGATTTATCTATCTGTGATTTACTAGGTAGAAATCTGTTAATCATTGTTTCTACTCCTTACCAAAAAAATAATAGTCACAGTTTTCCCACCCTTTATTCTTGCTAACCTACCCAGCCAGTTCGCAATCTTAAATCAATACACCTGTCTCTTCTTTGCTCCCACTAAAGAAAATAACAGACTAAACAAAATAAAAATAATTGTTGATTGACTCCATTACAGAGTAATGAACTTCAGCATCAGTGATGCTAGTACTTCATTTATTGTATCTATTGTCATTTACTTTTCCCATTCTTCTCTGAATATTCCAAACTTTTACCAATTTCCGTGATTCCGTATGTTCAGACTCTACTCTTATTCTGACTGCCTAGCCTCCTAATTCATGAGAAAATAGATGCCCTCAAGCTTCCCTTTCTTCTCAAGGGAACCTCAAATATATCTGTAAGTTCAGCCATCCATAACTCTTTGCCACTTCATCTGTGGAAATAGGTGATCCTAATTTCTTCCAGCCCTAATCTCTATCTTCTATGGCCGCCCTTGGGACTTTGCACCATGAGTATTCCTCTCTTTTTATTCAGTCCACTGTTCCTTTTCTCTCTGTAAATATTCACATCTGGGCAGAGGTGTAAGTGGCGTAGCCGTGACTTGAAATCAGGCCTGTCTGATTCTAAAGCCCACTGCAGTGGGCTCCCTCTTCCTAACCGCCTAATCCAGTGGTCTCTTCTCATTTCTATTTGGGCATCTGTCCCTGGCCTGCCTCCTTCCATATTCTAGGTATTCTCTTTAATAATCTTATCACCATCAAGCCTCAGACTCCAGCTGCCACGTAACATTGTTAACTCAGACCTGCTTCTGCCACCCACTGAGGAGCTTCTAGGTTGGACTGTCTGGTGCGGTGGGTACCAGCTTGCATGGAGCTCTTTAGCCTTGAGGGGCGGCTAGTCCAAGTTGAGATGGGTTTTGAAGACTTACTATGAAAAAAAAAATGTAAAATATCTCTAACAGTTTTTTATCAGTGAAATGTTAAAACGGTAATATTTTAGATACACAATGAATTAAGTTAAATATGTTGAGATTAATTTCATATGTTTCTTTTTACTTTTTTTATGTGGCTCCTAGAAAATTTTAAATGATGCATGTGGCCTGCATTCCATTTCTTTTGGACAGCACGGCGCCAGATGCTTTTCAAGGGCCTTAAACTCTTCATGTTTAAAACCAGAATGATTGTTTCCTACCCCCACGTGGGTTCCTTTTTTGCCTAAATTTGAAGCCTTCATTTTTTAGTAAATGAAACTCTGGCTAGGTGCCAAGTACTCTGCTAAGTACTGAACATACATTATTTCATTTAATCATCGGATATTATTTCATTTAACTGTCACAACAACCTTACTAGACGTCTTTTCTTACCTTCATTTCACGTGTGAGGAATTCCTGATTCCTCCCTCTTCACCCCATGTTCCACGCATCACCAGGCCTTTCTCCACTTGACTTCTGACACCTCTCCTATTCGTCATTTCCATTTTATACCCGTAACTCTGGTTGAGAGTCTCTGTAGTAGCTTTCTTAATCATCTCTTCTTGTCCCCCTGTCCATCTGCCATCTCTGCCAGAATCCTCTTCCTGAAAGACATGCCTGACCATGATTCTGCTGTGCTCAAAAATTCCTGATGGCTTCCCATTCTGTGTAAGTAAAATCCAGACTCCTTCACATAGCAGGTAGCACTCTTCGTAATCTGTTTTTGTTCTGCCAAGATGGGAGCTCATTTTTCTGGGTTTCATTTTCTTCATCTCTAAGGACTCCTCCCATGTGAAATTTTACAATTATTGGAAGAATTTCTGATACTAACGCAGTAATCTCTTCATAGGTTTAATCTTGTTCAGCGAACATCGCAAGCCTGCACAGCTCTGGCCTTTAATCTTCATAGGAAGTCTGAATTCCTTGTGGCGTTAGCTGATTATTCTATTAAGTGTTTCGATACAGGTAAGAAGTCCTGTTTCTCTTTTGAAGCAGAGTGAAATGCAGACAGAAATACTGCAGGGAGCTGGCTGATCTCTGTAGTCTGAGGGATCAGACCCCACCCGATGACCCTCACTTCAGACACTAGCCACAGGTTTGGGGGTCCCAGGGCCATCCTCACATCAGATCAACAGACTACAAACTCAGGGTTCCCCACAACTTCCCCTAGGTTTGGGAGTTCACTAGAATGACTCACAGAATTCAGGGGAGCACTATGCTTATGCTTATAGTCTTGATGTAGCGAAAGGATACAAATTAAAACTAGCCAAAGGGAGAGACGCATAGGGTGGAATCTGGGAGGCTCACAAAAGGGAAGCTTCCATCGTCCCCAGGGACACATTACCCTCCTGGCATCCATGTGTGGCCATCCGCACCGAGTATTGCCACACCGGGAAAGTCACCCAGGCTCTGACTTCCAGAGTTTTTATTGAGGCTCCATAACATAGGCATGACTGGATTATTGCCCACTTGATTTTAAACTCAGTGTCCAGCCCTCCTCTTCTCTGGAGGTTGGGCTGACATCATGTGGCCAAAAGCCCCAACCTTCCAGTCACTCGCATGGTTGGTGTTTCTGGTGTGGCCAGTCCCCACTCTGAGGTTCTCTCCTTAGCATAAACATCTGCTGTTGTCCAGGGACCTACCACAAATAACAAAGACACTCCTACCACTGGAGTAATTCCAAGGGTTTAGAGGTTGCCTTCTTGGAGCCTGGACAAAGGCCATACCTCTCTTTGAAGGCCAAATTCCTTACTACACAGGTACAAGAATAAACACTTTTTAAATGTAATCCATGTATTTTATACCACATTATATTTTTTAATAGAGAACTTAGAGTTCTGTAAACTGAACTTATTAAGAAAAAAAATCTCAACTGCATTGTTTTTTCTTGTTATTAATGTAACCTATGTATTCTAATATTTAGAAAAATTATAAACAATAATAAGAATGGTAGTAATAGTGATAGCTAACACTTATTTAGTGTTTACTCCTTGCCAGGTACTGTCCTATGATTTTATACATATTAATTAATTTTACTCATCATAATAACCCACAGAGATGGATACTCTTGTTATGCCCATTTTGCAGATGAGGAAATTGAGGCACAGGAGTAACTTGACTAAGTTCCCACAGCTTGGTAAGCGGTGGAGCCAGGATTCCTAATCTGGGAGTCAAGCTGCAGGGTCCCGGCTCTTAATCACTGGTACCCTCTCACCGCACACGCAGGAAGAAAAGGCACTCATCCTGCAGTAATGCCCAGAGACACAGTCAGTGTTTTTATAACGGACTGATCTTTCCAATCTGTTTTCTATGCATATACCTTTTTTATACTCTAACAAATATATGATCATCCTATATATATTGTTTGGTGGAATCACGTCCTTACCTCATGAAAATTTTATATATTTAAGATCAGTACTCAGTAATCATACTCTCTAAATGTTTGTAATACCATAATTGTTTAGCCTTTTACCTATTGATGGACTTTAAACTGTTTCCAATTTTTGATATTACAAACACTGCTGTCACTGAAATTCTGGAAAACTAAGTCTTTAAACTCCTGTGTGATTGCTTTCCTTGGATTTTATCCATTCTCTCCTCCTCTCATCTTAGTTTTATCTTTTTATAGTGTCTTCTGTCTTATGGAAACCCCTCTTAACCAAGCCCCTTCCTCAGATACCGTCTCTACTTCCCCAACTACCGCCCTTTCTTTGCTGCCAAATCCTGCTTCTTCACAGCATCCATCGATGGCTTCTGACTCTTAGTCCCCAGGCTTCCAGGGGAAGCTTCCAAGACTTCTATCTCCATCCAGGCTTCCAAGACTTCTGTCTCCAAGGTCTTTAGTAACCTCCGATTGTGTAATTCCTCTTTATCCTTTTCATTTTGTTTCTCCATAGCTTTTAACACTTCGGGTTACTTTCTTAGTTTTCTGCTGTTACCTCTCTTGGTTCTACTTTTCCGACTCTTGCTTTTCTGGGTTCTTTTAGTGGTTCCTAGACTTTTGGGTATTTGACCCAATTAAAAAGAAAAAGTAGAGGAACCAACATAGGTAGTCAACTTTTAATTTTGCTGATTGACATTGGAAAAAAACAATATAACTTCATTTCATAAAACTAGGGATTTTTTTTTTTTTTTTTTGCGGTACGCAGGCCTCTCACTGTTGTGGTCTCTCCCGTTGCGGAGCACAGGCTCCGGATGCGCAGGCTTAGCGGCCATGGCTCACGGGCCCAGCCGCTGCGCGGCACGTGGGATCCTCCCGGACCACGGCACGAACCCGCGTCCCCTGCATCGGCAGGCGGACTCTCAACCACTGTGCCACCAGGGAAGCCCAACAAGGGATTTTTTTAAAAAACATAAAAACTTAGAAGGATACAATAGATTAAAAGGTAGTACTTTTTTTTTTTTTAAAGGTAGTACTTTAAATTTAGCTTTATGAAAAACTCATTACGTTATCCTTTTCTCATTTCACTGAAGGCCAGTGAAAAATTGAGCATTAAGTAATGCCAGACTTAAGACTGGCGTTTGGAAACCACTCCTCCCTTCCCAAGGGTTTATCTGTTCCTCTATCTTCAGTTTTGACCTACTTTGTGTCTTAATGTTTCCCAGATTTACATCTTGCTTTCTGACTGTTCTCCCCACCTCCATCTTTCTGGAGGAAAAAAATATGACCCTAAAAGTATACCATGCCTATTATAGAAAACTTAGAGACACAGAAAAACGTAAAGAGAAAGTAAAAATCACTGTAATTTTATTACCCATTGATAATTATTATGAAGAGTTTTTGGTGTTTTCTCTACCAGACTGTTTTCTCTGCTTGTGTGTCACACACACACACATACACACACCAAATCAATGTAAAAGATCAAATTTCTTACCTCTTCTCACACTGCCAAGTCTGTCCCTCCTTGTGTATTTATGTCAGGAAGTAGAATCACCACCTGCTTATGTAACTAAACCAGAGCCACTGGAGTCTCACCTCCTCTTTTGTCTCAACACATCCATTTAATCACTGAGTCCTTTGATATTTCTTTTGTAGCTCTTGAGTTTGTTCCTTTCTCCATTGCCGCGTTCTTAGTATAGACCCTCCTTATCTCCTGCCTGGGTTATTACAGCAACAGATAAACTAGTCATTTTGTAATCTCTTCCTCTTTCTAGTATATCCATCATATCTTCAAAGTGCTGTCTGAAACAGACCAGATATGGTATTCTTCTGCGTAAAACTATTTCAAGAGAAAGCCCAGACTCCATCACGTCACATTCAAGGCTGTTCTTAAACCCTCTTTCGGCCTCCTCTCCTCCAACCTCAGTGTTACACATGTTACTAACATGTCCTACGGTGCACTTCATCGACCAGCCACCGGCCTCCATTCTTTTTAGATGTTAACGGAGATGGAGGGACCTCATATAATCCCTAGCCATCAACTGAATCAGTTCTCGGATGAAATACAGGGTTTGACCTGTATATCTGTTTTCCTTTTTCCCACAGTCACCAAGCAGCTAGTTAGCTGGATGAGAGGACATGAATCGTCGGTGTTCTCGATCTCTGTGCACGCATCCGGGAGATACGCCATCACTACTTCTTCTGATACAGCACAGCTATGGGACTTGGATACCTTTCAAAGAAAAAGAAAGCTGAATATTCTCCAGTCTGTGGGTATACAAAAGGTCAGTGAAGGGGGACACATCTTGGTCTGTTGTGCTTCTCAGGCTAGTTTCTTGATCAGCAGAATATAGGTATTATAAGTAATGGTTCGCTTTGTCCCACTTAGCTATGCCTTCATAACTCAGCAACAAGCAAACCTTTTTTTTTTTTAATTATTATTATAGTGTGTAACTTCAACTTTAGTTAGGTGTTAGTTTTTACTTAGCTGGTTGATTTCGTTTTATTTCTTAACCCAATTATGAAAAATTTCAAATATATAGCAGATTTTATATATATACAAGAATTTCACAGTGAACACATGTACACCCATGGTCTAGATCCTACTATACTATACTGTACTTACATGTTAGTAAACTATATGATGGATCTATCCATCTTTCTGTTCCTCTGTTTATTAACTCATCTTTTTTCTTTTTATGCATTTTTTTTTTTTTTTTTTTTTTTTTTTTTTTTTTTTTTTTGCTGTACGCGGGCCTCTCACTGTTGTGGCCTCTCCCGTTGCGGAGCACGCAACGGCTCACAGATAATATATAACAATAATAAATAATATTATTTATTTATTAAATAATATTTAATAAATAAGCAGGCTCCGGACGCACAGGCTCAGCGGCCATGGCTCACGGGCCCAGCCGCTCTGCGGCATGTGGGATCTTCCCGGACCAGGGCACAAACCCGTGTGCCCTGCATCGGCAGGCGGACTCTCAACCACTGCACCACCAGGGAAGCCCTTTTTCTTTGCATTTTAAAGTAAATTGCAGACATCAGCGCTTGCCCATCCATGCTTTAAGCCTGCATTTAATTAACTACATTTAATTGGGTTCAGTATTTGTTGATGTAAAATTTGTGTATAATGCACAAATCTTTAAGTATTCATTTATTAAGTTTCGGCAAATACATAACACTTTTGTAACATGTGCAGACCTATTATTACCATCATCCCAGGAAGTTACATTATATCCCTTCCCAGGTAAGGATCCTCTGATGTTTTTCCACCGTAGGTTAGTTTTTTCTGTTCTAAAATTTCACATAAGTAGAGCTGGTCAGTAATGGTATGTGTAAAAGCTTTTCTCATTCAGCATCATGTTTTTGAGATTCATCCATGCTGTTGTATGTATCAGTAGTTTGTTCCTTTTATTGCTGATCAGTATTCCATTGTACACATATATCACTTTTTAAAAAATTCATTTCTTTTGCTTTTAAGGTTTTCTTTTTTTCTTCTATTTGATTAGCTAAATGCTATTTTCAGAATTGTCTGCATCTCCCATTTAATTATTTTGCTTCAGGTTATATTATACATGCAGTATTGCTTTAGTTTCTTGGTTATTAACATGAACAGCTAGTGCATGTCAACCAAAAATTAATTTTGTAGTCTCCACGGAAATCTCAGAGATCTTAATAATTTAAAAAAGATAAAAGCTATAGCCAGATTACTCATCAGGTATTTAGGCCAAATGCCTTGGTAGGTCTTTTATTCTTTAACTTAAATTCTAAGGTAGAGAACATTGAAAGTTGAACCCACAGTGGAAACAGTCATGAAACAATGACATAAAAACCATCTGTTCTTTTCACCATGAAATTAGAATTAGTATACATGGAATAGTTGCCAATTTTAGCCTTGCCTTGGTCGTTCAGACATTTTAGTTTAAAGAATAGGATTCCAAATGTTTGTGATAAGAGAATAAAATTAAATGTAGTAAATGTGAATACAGTATGCAGTATACATTTAAGTATACTCTAAAATAATAGAACATCATAGTCTATAAGTTACCAGCAAACTTTTCCTCGAAACACCAGCTAGTAAACATTTTTGCTTTTGCTGGCCAAGAGCAAAATTGAGGATATTATGTGTGTACTTACATAACCATCTGAAATGAAATAATTTTAAAATGTAAAAGCCATTCTCTCCTGCACCATACAAGGACTGGAGATGAGTCAGGTGGTTGTCACTCCTGGCTTATTCTGTTGAAAACAGGAAATAGTTATAAACTAATCTTAAAGTAAAAGTTTTATTCTTATCAAATTTTTATTACACCTGTAGTTTTATTGCAGTTTCTGCTTTTATACTTTATTTTTTTATATAAATTTATTTATTTATTTTTGGCTGTGCTGGGTCTTTGTTGCTGCGAGTGAGGGCTACTCTTTCATTGTGGTGCACAGGCTTCTCATTGTGATGGCTTCTCTTGTTGTGGAGCACGGGCTCTAGGCAAGCAGGCTTCAATAGTTGTGGCATGCGGGCTCAGTAGTTGTGGTACACGGGCTTAGTTGCTCTGCGGCATGTGAGATCTTCCTGGACTAGGGATCGAACCCATGTCTCCTGCATTGGCAGGTGGATTCTTAACCACTGTGCCACCAGGGAAGTCCCTGATTTTATATTTTAAATAAAAGTTTTGTGATTTTTTTTTTCCCTTGATGACACGTGGTGACACATGATTCTATGGGTTTCATTTTATGATGGCTCTTTTAACCTAAAATGGTCTCCTACCTTTCTCTTTTTTTCCCATAACATGAATTTTTCTTTTTTTTTTTTTTTTGAGAGACCAGGCCAGTTAGTTGTGTTGGAAAATGCCCCACATTCTGGATTTGTCTGTTTCCTCATTATGTCATTTAACTGGTTCTCTCACCTGTGTTTGTTGTAAACTTGAATTTAGGTCTAAAGTCTTGAGTAGATTCACGTTAAACATTTTTGACAAGCTGTTTACCTTGTGTGTAAGATGAAAATAGTAATCGTGCTTACCTCAGGGTTAGTTTCTGGACTGAATGTGATAATCTATGCAAAGCACTTAGCACGATGCTTGTTTATAGAAGTGCTTAGTACAAGTTAGCTGCAGCTGCTATTTCTAGATTGTCATTAATGTTATTATTTATTATTGTTATCTATTATCTAGCTTTATTATGAGATTATCTCAGTGCAATTACATATCTTCTTAAAAAGCTATAAGGGAAATGTATTCTTTTTCTTTTGAACTATATTAAATAGATGCACAATCCCTTATTAGCAACTCAAAAACCCAGATGTTTTTTAATAACTCATTTTGTGGCAAAATCTGATTGGAATTCATCTAGCAGCAAAATCTGAACTAAATTGACATGAGGCTGAAATATTAGTACGTTTGAGTATGGAGTGTTGCTCCAGGTCACTGGGGGCTCTACATAATATTACAGAACAGGCATTGTATTACCGTTCTCAAATTGGAAGTAATTCTGAATTCTGGAACACATCTGTCCCTAAAGGTTTCAGATAAGGAACTACAGACCTTTGATTTCAAAATGTTTTTAGAGAACTTACCACTCCATCCTCTTTCCACTGATTTTTGTACCCAGCAATAGCGGTAATTAACACTAATAGTAATAGATACCAATTGTTGAGTCCTTACTATGTACTTAACACTTTGTTTTGTTATTTTTAAGCTTAAATAATCCTAAAAGGTAGATACTATTATTCTCATTTTACAATTGGGGAAACTGCACTTCAGAAAGTGTCACATAGTTTATGAAAGAGCTGCAGTTTTGAACCGAAGCTTGTTTCACTCTGAAGTCATTCCGTTACGCCATACTGCCTCTCAGGCAGACCAATTACATTTCTTCAAATTAGGAAATTTTGATTCTTTTTTTGATACTTGGAGGTAAGATATTTAGCTCTTTAGTTAAAGATTTTGGAACAAATCCTGAGATTTCTAATTACTGTCGTTCAGTATGTATCTGAAAAGGTTTTGTGATGGGTATCAGAAAACATTAAATAGTGTGTTACCGAGCTTACTCAGTCTCTGTATACAATGGGCGCTCACTAAATTTTTGCTGAATTGTACATTTGACCTTAACTTTCTGTTATTACTATCCTGAACTCTTTAAACTTTGGAAAGGACTCACATACCTCTCAAAAGTGAATTGGGAAGGCCAGGATTTTCATATTTTGTAAGGAAAAACTGCAGCCAACCCTCCAAAGAGTATATTTTGTTACTGCTTTTGAAGTTTCTTCTAAGCATTTTATGTTTGTCAGGAGATGACACTATATTAATAATGACATGATTCATTAGGAACAATTTTATAATCATTGAAATCTGGCAATTAAAATCACAAATCTAGTAATGAATAATCATGTTGGCAACAATCTGTCACAGCTGTGCCTCAAAATAGCAGCTGATGTTCATTAACTTTTAAGCTTTTGCTTCTCCCAGTAGGAATAAACTTTATTACTTTTCTAGAAAAATATTGCTAATTATAATAAAAATTTCAAGTCACTTTTTTTTTTTTTTTTTTTTTGCGGTACGTGGGCCTCTCACTGTTGTGGCCTCTCCCGCTGCGGAGCACAGGCTCCGGACGCGCAGGCTCAGCGGCCATGGCTCACGGGCCCAGCCGCTCCACGGCACGTGGGACCCTCCCAGACCGGGGCACGAACCCGTGTCCCCTGCATCGGCAGGCGGACTCCCAACCACTGCGCCACCAGGGAAGCCCCCTCAAGTCACTTTTTTTGACATCAGATTTGAAACAGTGTTTTAGGGCATTCATTATAGATTATAATGTATTCACTGCAGATTCTTTCTGTATGAGCTTCATATTACAAATCTTCTTAACATAATGAAACTGGCAAAAGACCTACCAGATTGTCTTTGACAGAGTGAGCTCAGGACAGAAGTGAGGAGGAGTTGGGTCAGGCAAGGGCATCAGCACCTGATGTAGCTGAGTTACCATTTTTTATTGTCTTATTAGCTTTAGTCCTTAGTAGAGTGTTCTAATTAACCAGTATGTTCCATAGTATATTTTATATGTGTGTATGTATGTATTTTTAGCACTATTATCAAAAAACAGATACTAGTATATATGTGTAATAGATATATAAATATATATATATTTACAATTCCCTAAAATTCTTATAGTAATGTCGTTAACTATTAGAATCATTTCCTAATAGGCTGGGTGACAATAACAGAAGTTCGTTGCAAGGCTACGGTATTTCACATAGATGCCTTATTGACCCGTTATTTTTGTAACACTGGGGAAAGCCATGGTAGATGCAGTGTTCATGCTGCTTTTCCCCAGGACAGCTCTCTCTCATTACTGTGATGACGGTTATATCCAGATTCTGAATACTCAGAGACGCTCCAGTCCAGTGCTATAGACACTGAACACTTCATCCCCGAGGAATGTAGCACTCCCTCTGACACCAGTAAAATTGTGAAGGTGTGTGATAGATCAGGGGTCGGAATAAGAGGTAACAAATCCTTAAAGGTGCCCTGCCTCCTCTGTGAGTCCCTGCCCCTCTCTCTTGCCAACACAGAAAGTCACATATTTTAAAAATAATAAAGCTGGGGCTTCCCTGGTGGCGCAGTGGTTGAGAGTCTGCCTGTCGATGCAGGGGACACGGGTTTGTGCCCCGGTCCGGGAGGATCCCACGTGCCGCAGAGCGGCTGGGCCCGTGAGCCGTGGCCACTGAGCCTGTGCGTCCGGAGCCTGTGCTCCGCAGCGGGAGAGGCCACACCAGCGAGAGGCCTGCGTACCGCAAAAAAAATAATAATAATAATAAAGCTTGTAAAGACACACCAGTAGAAGCAACAAGATACGTTCAAATGTAAAGTGTTACAATAAGCTATAACGCAGTTAAGGCTGGTCTGGATGGGAAAGAATAAATACCTGGAACTCAGCACTAACTGTTAAAGATGGACATACATATACTGTACAACTCAGAAAAGGGTTCTTTCATTCATTTATTTAACAAATACTGTTGAGCACCTTTACTACATTCCTGTCATTGTGCTCAGCACTGACTACACAAAAATAAACAAAATAGACAAGATGTCTGCCCTCTCAGAAACCAACCAAGGGTCTTCATCCCAAGGCAGCTGTGAAGGATGACACCTTTCGCTCAATTTTGTCCACAGTGTATGGGGTCCCATGCATAGAGTCCCTGGGTCGATTTCCTGTGGGCAGACATATGTATAAAGAAATTATAATTATTCTGTAATTCAAAAGAGGAGTGATGGGCTTCCCTGGTGGCTCAGTGGTTGAGAATCTGCCTGCCAATGCAGGGGACACAGGTTCGAGCCCTGGTCTGGGAAGATCCCACATGCCGCGGAGCAACTAGGCCCGTGAGCCACAACTACTGAGCCTGCGCTCAGCAACAAGAGAGGCCGCGATAGTGAGAGGCCTGCCCACCGCAATGAAGAGTGGCCCCCGCTTGCCACAACTGGAGAAAGCCCTCGCACAGAAACGAAGACCCAACACAGCCATAAATAAATAAATATATATATATATATATAAAAAGAGGAGTGAAATATAAGACCAAAGCTATATTGAGGAAAAAATAAGGGAAAAAAAGAATAAATAGCTAGAGCTCTAACTAATGATCAAACCGTGTGAAATGTCTCAAGCTGTTTCTGGGGTGTTATTGGATTGGCCAGAAAGTTCATTTGGTTAATGAATATGTTGTTCAATAAAGTTCTTGGTGAAAATGAAAAATGTGTCTTTTATTTTTACTTAAAACCAAAAGAACTTTTTGGCCAACCCAGTATTTTGAGAGGATAGGTAGGAATATTTGTCCTTAAGACACTGAATTTTTTTCATTTTCTTTCCTTCTTTGCTTCCTTTCCTACCTCACTTTGTGTGTTTTACACAAATGACACATAAAATTATATTTGAGGCCATTGAAACTCTTATGAGAAAATATTGGTCAACTTTAATAAAAATTTTATATTATCAAAAGTAAGCATTGCTTACTGCTTATGCAATAGAAAAATAGAAATTAGAATAAAATGGTATTTTCAACTTCACTACCAATTTCAGTCTCATCTGTCCATTAAATAAATTGAATCTAATAAAATATCATGTATTTGTTTTCAACTTTTTACTTTTACAAATAATGCTTAGCAAACATTTATACACATTTATCTTAAAGCATTTTGCTGATTTTTTCCCCAAAGGATTAACTCTTAGAAGCAGATTGACTAGTTCAGAAGAGAGAGATTTTTAAGGTAGTTGAGCTGTTAGACAGTATCTTTAACCAGTTTTTACTATCAGCAGCAGTGTATGACAGTGCCTTTATCTATACTTTCACCAACATTTAATATTTTTTAACACTTATCTGTAGTTAGTACTCAATATAGCATTTATATTAGTATATACCTTATAAATATAATATGTATGTTAATATATGTATAGTTTGTGTATATGTATGTGTGTGCATTATTTTAAAATAAATTTGATACACATAACATGGTATCTTATTTTCATTTGAATCTTTTATAAGGTTAAATATTTTAAATTGTTACCTAGTATTTTATGAATAGCCTAGTCATTATAGTCACCTGTTTTTTGTTTAAAGGAGTTTACCTTTTCTTTTTAGTTTATAATAGTATGTAAAAATATCAGTTTTCTCCCCTGTCATATGTTGTAAATGTATTTTTCTCCATTTTAAGAAAAAATAATTTTAAGACAGAAAAACTAACTACTTGTAAATTTTGAATTTAAAGAGGACTGTATGATCCTTATATGAACAATAACTTTTTTTCTTCCTCTTTAGGTTTTCTTTCTACCACTAACTAATACCATCCTGAGTTGTTTTAAAGATAATTCCATCTTCGCCTGGGAATGTGATACTCTTGTTTGCAAATATCAATTACCAGCTCCACCCGAAAGCTCTAGTATATTATACAAAGTGTTTGCTGTGACCAGGTAATGTCCTCTTTAAGACACTAAGGATTTTTATGAAATTTAACTTCCAGGGAAATTTTATAAATTTTCATTCAGTATTTTATTGTCCTATAAGCAAAAGTTTCCTTCAAACTTAGATATGATCTAAGATATGGTAATAAGTTTTTTACTTATTGTGGAAAATGTACACAAAAATATAAAAGTACATGAAATCTCAAGGCTAGCACTCTCGTTAGCTATAATAAGCGTTAACTAATAGCCACTCCTACTTTGTCTATTACTCTACCTACCATTTCTCTACTGCACTGTCATAAAGCAAAGCCCAAGTGTATCATTTCATGCGTAAGTATTTCAGCGTGTATCTCTAAAGGATAGGACCCTTTTTGAAACATAACCATGGTACTATCATCAGACTTTTAAAAATTCATAATATAATATCATATATCTAGTTATTCATATTTCCCTGATTTGTCTAATAATTATTTTTTATGGTTGGTTTGTTCAAGTCAGGAGCAAAATAAGGTTCACATATTGCCTCGGTTGGTATATCTCTCTTCTTATATTTTCCTTGCAGTTTATTTGTTAAAGAACTGGTCATTTGTCCTGTAGTTTTCTACATTCTGGATTTTGCTCTTTGCATCCCGGTGATGCTGTTTAATATGATCTTCTCTCGTCTATATTTACTATAAGCTGGTTACACCTATATTTCCTATAAATTGGAGGCTAGATCTTGATCTGGTTTGTAGACATTGTAGGCGGTTTGTGTACCTTCATCAAGAGGAGCACAGAACTCTTTCTTTTGTGATATTAGTGGCCATTGATGATCATTACCTAGATATCGTGTGTTGCATTGGGGGTTAGCAAATGGTGCTATTCTGACTCTGTCTTTCCTTCTCCCTTATTAACCAAAACCTTCTATAGAAAGAAACTTCCTCTCATCAACTATACACCATAAAAATTAAAAAAAAAAAAAAAGGAAGAAACTGCCTCTCAACTCTTTGGTTACTTTACTGTACAGTTTGTAAAGGAAAGGCAGGATAAATGCTGGATTTCTTCCTATTTTAAAAAAAAATTTTTTTTCACCAAACTAATGGATTGATTTTTTGGCATCTTCAAAGGTGGCCGATGAAGTTTTTTGTCTTTAATCTTTGTAAGCTCATGGACTTAAACACAGTTGACATGATTTGACCCATTGAAGTTATTATTCTTAGTGATGCTCCAGTTCTCTCATCTTTGACCAGTGGGATCCTCTCCAGGTCGGCTTTGAACGAACCCTTTTGATACAACCCCGGTTGTCTGTGATAGTTCTCATTCTCTCTGGTCCAACAAGATGTTCCAGTCTTATCTTGTGTATTTCCTGTCCCAAAATGGAATCAGCCATTTCTCTAAAGGGTGTGGGTTTATTTTTGTGAGAAATGATACATTGACACTTAATCTGGGTGCTAGGTTCTCACTGTGGGTGGGTTGGTCATTGTTTCCAGATATTAATGGATGTTATTTCCTCTCTTTCTCTCACCCTCTTCTTCTGAGTTATCAGTAAATCCCATCAACTCTACAAATGGTATCTTGAATTGGTCTACTTTCCTTTGTCCATTGCTACAGCTATTACCCCAGTCCAAACTATCGTAGTCTTTTTCAGGCTACTGTAATAGCTCCCTTATTTGGTCTCCCTGTTTTCAGTCTCATTTCCTAAAGTCAGTGTCTACAAAGCAGATAGAGTGGTCTTCTCAAATCATTAAGTCAGATCATGTCATTTCCCTATTGAACTCCCGTAAAAGACTTTCCACTGCTCTTAGAAAATCCAACTCCCTGCCATGTCCCTGAGATCTTTTGTCCTCTGGTCTAGGCCTCCCTCTCTTTTCTCATCTTATTTCCTCTTACTGTGTTGCAGCCACACTTGAGTGTGGCTTCTCTTTGTTATTTACACCTATCTCAACATTTTTCTTCTGGCCAGTCAGGAGTACTGACCAGCGTGGAATTCTTTCTTCAAGTCACCCTGTGACTGGCCCATTCACATCATTTATGTAGTAGATCTTCCTCCTTTGCCAGCTCTGTAACATTACCTCGTTTTAGAGTTCTTTAAAGAACTTAACAGCTGATATCAAGTTCATTTATTTGTTTCTTTACCTTCCTCTAGACTGAAAATCCCCTGAGAGCAGGGATCTTACCTGTCTTCTTGTTCACCACTGTGTCCCTGGCACCTGGAGTGAAACCTAGCTTATAGTAGACACTTTATAATCCTTTGTGAATGAATGAGCATCAGCCTTGCAAATCAATCCAGCTTATTCTTTCTGTACCTTTTAAACATAAAGTAGCTTTCTTTGGCAGGAAAAAAGTTTGGGCTTTTTGGTTTTTCATATAGCAGTGCTGTTATCAGTTCAGTACAGTCGTATGTGAAATACAGAAAGTTGGTTAGTAGTAAGTGTCTTTGAGATTATGCTATAAAATATAAATGTTGCTCAGAAACTCCCAGTCATCAAACAGATATTTGTTAAGCTGGTATCTTAGCACAATAGGTAAAAAAAAAAAAAAAAAAAATCTCCTGTAAACCTGAGTTTTCCTATATGGTAGCCACTGGATACCTGGGACTATTTAAATTAATAAAAATTAAATAAAATCAAGAATTAATTTCCTCAGAAACGCTAGCCACATTTTAGTTCTCAATAATCACATGTGGCTAGTAGTGACTACATTGGACAGCATAGATACAGAACATTTCTCTCATCATATTGGATCAGATTGGACAGTGCTGCTATAAATAATTCATCTAGTCTTACTTTCTCACCTTTTTAAATACAGAGATGGCCAAATCCTGGCTGCTGGGGGCAAATCGAACCATCTTCATTTGTGGTGCTTGGAAGCCAAACAAGTATTTAGAATTATCCAGATGCCCACCAAAGTTCGAGCCATTCGCCACCTAGAATTTCTTCCTGATAGTTTTGATGCTGGTTCTAATCAGGTTAGTAACGTAAATGTTAGTAAAGTTGTACTTGTTTGGAAAGATCGTTATCAATTTCCGCACTATGTTAGTTCTCTTTAACTTGTAGCCTGATTGTTCCAAGGTTTTGAAACTGCTGATAACTTGTAAAGAGTCTAAAACTGAAAAAATGGAAAACTCTTAGGTTCCGTATATTACTGATAACTTGCCCTTTTTCTAAAATCGGTATACTTTGTGTCATACTTTATGGTTTACAGGGTGATTAAGCATGCTGTTTTTCTATTGGATCCTTAAAGAATTCATTGAGTGTAGGCAGGGAAGGTATTCTCACCATTATACAGACTGTGACGCTGAAGCTTAGAAACACACAGTGACTTGTCAACACTCCTTTAATTATAAGGATTAAAGGTAGGACTAGAGCTGAAATGGTCTCACTTTGTTACGCTGTGTTCTGTCTACCATAGCTGGCTGCCTCAATCCTATGAGACGTCTGCTCTTTCTATCTCGCCGTCGTTTACACCGCGCCCCCCCCGCCACACGCCTTTTTTCTCTCTAATAGTCGAGTAGTTGAACCTTCACTTTCTTGTTTTAAATTACCTTGGGTGTTGCGCATTAGCAAATTGTGTGTGCATGTGTGTGTGTTGTGTATTTGTGTATAATATATGCGCGTATCGTATCTATTTTAAGTTTTTTGAGTAGATGATGCTTTCACATGGTTGAAAACATAAAACAATATAAAAAGGCATAAAGTGAAGTCTTACTCTTTTCTCCCATTTGCCCAGTTATTCACTCTCCTTAACCCACTGCTGTTGTATAATCTTATGTTTTTCCCATTTTTTTTACCTTGTGTTTTCCTAACTTAGTTTACCTTGACGATTTTTCTGTATCAGTACAGAACTTCGTTCTTTTTTACAGGTGTATAGGTTATTATCACCAGTCCTTTATTATTGGGCACGTAACCTGTCTTCAGTCCTCTTCTGTTACAAACGGTGCTGCGCTGAATAACATTTTTGTTTGTTTTTTGTTTTTGTAATTTGTGTTTTGGCCGAGCCACGCAGCATGTGGGTTCTTAGTTCCCCAACCAGGGATCGAACCCGTGCCCCCTGCAGTGGAAGCACTGGAAGCACGGAGTCTTAACCACTGGACCGCCAGGGATGTCCCTTTTTTTTTAATACACATAACTTCTGCACATGTCATTTTATACATCCTGTCTGTAGGATAAAATCCCAGAGTTAAAATAGTTGTACCAGGGTTAGGTGCATCTGTAATTTTGATAGATCTTGCCAAATTGCCTTCCAGAGAGGTTGCGTCAACTGTGAATAAGAGGGTTTCCTACCATCTGACCCAGAGAAGAACATGCTGTTTATTTATTTACTTTTTATTTTTCTTAATAAATTTGTTTACTTATGGCTGCGTTGGGTCTTCATTGCTGTGCGTGGGCTTTCTCTAGTTGTAGTGAACAGGGGCTACTCTTTGTTGTGGTGCACGGGCTTCTCATTGCAGTGGCTTCTCTTGTTGTGGAGCACAGGCTGTAGGTACGCGGGCTTCAGTAGTTGTGGCACATGGGCTCAGTAGTTGTGGCTCACAGGCCTAGTTGCTCCGCAGCATGTGGGATCCCGGACCGGGGCTTGAACCCGTGTCTCCTGCATTGGCAGGCGGATTCTTAACCACTGCGCCACCAGGGAAGCCCCAGAACATGCTTTCTAGGTTGTCACATTCAAACTGCCTCCAACCACCTCTAGACTATGTCTTTCATGTAACGGGGGACATCAGCGTTTCACGAGATCACGTGGTGGCCCTGGGGAAAAGAACCTGTATGTGGACAAGGCAGCAGAGGGGTTTATTGTTTCATGTGTTGAAGCTTTTTTAGTATGTGTTTTTAAGTTCTAAGTTGTATGAGTTACAGCTAATTTTTTTTCCCCTTGAAAGACTAGCTTCCCTCCGACCCGCAGCCCGACTGCCCTTGCAGCTCGCAGACCTTCCCTCTCCACAGCCCAAATGCTAGTTACAACCGTGGGAGTCACAAGTTTGTGTGGGGCAGCAGGACAGGTGTTAGCTCTGGTCAGGCTGGGGCTGGAGAAGAGAAACAAGCCCTCCACCTTCCTTGCTTCTGGCGGCCAGTGTGCAGTTAAGGTGAAGGACTGCCATCATCTGTACTCCTCTGGAGGGATTGGTGGAGATGCGCCTGCCCGTGGGGAGGGCTGATTCTTAGGTGACCTTTCTGTAGTGTCCCAGGATGGGCTCCTTACTGGTTCTGGGTAGAGCCAGGCTTATCTGGACCTGAACAGGGCGAATCTACATGAGCCGTAATTAGGGATTTTAAAATAAAATACATGACGGCTCTCTGCGAGGATAATCTCCTCTGACTGTCCTCCCTCCCCAACCAAAGAAAAGAAAACATATGTAAATACACACGTGTGTATGTGTGTAGTTTGACTTGCAGACATCTGACTTGTTTTAATTGAGGTATAATTGACATAGAACATTGTATTAGTTTTGGGTGTACAACATGATGATTCAGTATTTGGATACATTGTGAAATGATCAGCGTAAGTCCAGTTAACATCTGAGACTTGACTCTTAAATGTGTTTTAGGAACTCATATGTTGTTTCCCTCTACTCTTAGGTTCTTGGAGTGCTCTGTCAGGATGGCATTATGAGATTTGTTAATATACAGACTTGTAAACTTCTCTTTGAAATTGGGAGCCTTGACGAAGGAATTAGTTCATCAGCAATTAGCCCCCATGGACGGTACATTGCATCTATTATGGAAAATGGAAGTCTGAACATATATTCAGTTCAGATTTTAACAAAAGAAATAAATAAGGTATGTTATCAAGTAAACAATATCTTTTTTTCTTTTAAGGTTTAAATGCTGTATCATCGAAAATAAAAACTCCGCGTTACAAGCTTCTAACTCCTCGCACCTTATCCATTTTCCTGGGTACGGTTTCTGCTCTTACCCCCAAAGCCACATCTCCAGATTTTTCTCACCCATGCTGCATCCCTAAATTGCTGTCTTCACAAAAGGCATCTGTTTGGAGTCCTTGTCCCATTCAGGGTGCCCCTCTGATCTGCTTCCCAAAAGAGGTCTTCAGTTCCAGTCTCTTCATTTCTGTCCCTTTCTTCCCATTGTTGTAGGCTAGACACCTTGGAGCACTATGTCTGTTTCTATTCCTGTACTTCGCAGATCTAGTCAACACTAAGTCCTGCGGTCCTTGAATCTGAGGTGCCTCTGTATGTGCCGCCTGTTCTATCTCCATGTTGGCCATCCCCGTGCTGCTGCTCACTTGCTGCTCTCGAATAACAGCAACTTAAACAAATATACCAAAACCCAGAGCCCTCAGTGCCCGCTCCTGCCCGTCAGTCATCTTTTATGGTTTTTTTTTAATTCTTTTTTTATTCTTTTGCTTTTCTCCATCATCTTTTATATAACATTTTTCTTTTTTAAAATTTATTTATTTATTTTTGGCTGCATCGGGTCTTTGTTGCTGTGTGCAGGCTTTCTCTAGTTGTGGCTAAAGCTAGTAGTAGCTGAGGCTACTCTTCGTTGCGGTGCGCGGGCTTCTCATCGCGGTGGCTTCTCTTTGTTGCGGAGCATGGGCTCTAGACCGCAGGCTCAGTGGTCATGGCGCGTGGGCTTAGTTGCTCTGCGGCATGTGAGATCTTCCCAGACCAGGGCTCGAACCTGTGCCCCCTGCATTGGCAGACAGATTCTTAACCACTGCGCCACCAGGGAAGTCCCAATGTAACAGTTTTCTAAAATAATACTTTCATCATCGTTTCTAAAATAATGCTATCTTAGTGGCTTCCTTCCTTTTGCCTGTTGCATTGAGTCCACACTCCTCTGCCTGGCTCTCCAAGTCCTCTCTAATCTTGTCGTCTCTCCCTAATGTGTTTCCTCATACTTTCAGCTTCCCTCGTCCCCCGTAGACACCGTGCTCATTTCTACGTCTGTTATTACACTACTCACCTCATCTAAAATATACTTCCCACTTCTCTTATGGTTATCTAAAACTCCCCCAGCTCGTTGTCAAGTCCAGTTCTGTGGGATCCTTTCCAGGTCTGGAATTGTATCACAGTAGCCCTGAGAGGGACTTCGGTGATCACCTAGTCTAACCATTTCGTCTTACAGGGGGAGCAGCTCATGCCCCAACCTAATGACACAGCTAGTCCTTAGCAGGCCCAAGTGTTCTATTCTTAATATGATAATCTTGTTGCCATGTACTCGCTCCTTTTTACCTTTTTCTTTTCCAATTAGATAGATAAGAAGTTCTTATTACAGAGCAAAATCAAGATACAGATAAGCAAATAGGTCAGCAAGTCTCACCATTCTTAGATGATGTTGAAATGTATGCCTACTCAGTCTTTTGCTCTGTGTGTGTAAATGTATACAGTCTACGTGATTCACGGATTCTATAGTTGTGAGTTTGTCTGTTGGTGAAAATTTATCTGCAACTCTAAAATCAGTCCTCACCGCATATTTACAGACATTTGCATGTGCAGAGCAGCAAGAAATTGGAGTTGCCTTCATGCAGGTTCCCCCCCGAGGTCAGACAGAGCAGCACTCGGCCTTATTTCAGCTCTCCATGGGAACAAGTGTCCTTCTCGTGGTCTATTTAGTGCCACATGTTTCACATTCTTGTGATTTTTGTTGGTGACTTTGCTGTTTAAAATGTCCCCCAACCACAGTGTTGACGTGCTGTCTGGTATCCTAAGCACAAGAGGGCTGGGAGGTGTCTCAGGGAGAACATATGTGCGTTAGATAAGCTTCATTCAGGAATGAGCTACAGTGCTGTTGGCATGAGTTCAGTGCTAATGAATCAACACTGTACAGTCAATGAGCGTCTTTATTTATTTTTATTTATTTATTTTTGGCAGCATTGGGTCTTTGTTGCTGCACGTGGGCTTTCTCTAGTTGCGGTGAGCGGGGGCTACTCTTCATTGCGGTGCATGGGCTTCTCATTGCGGTGGCTTCTCTTGGTGCGGAGCACGGGCTCTAGGCACGCGGACTTCAGTAGTTGTGGCTCACGGGCTCTAGAGCACAGGCTCAGTAGTTGTGGCACACGGGCTTAGTTGCTCCGCGGCATGTGGGATCTTCCCCGACCAGGGCTCGAACCTGTGTCCCCTGCATTGGCAGGCGGATTCTTAACCACTGCGCCACCAGGGAAGCCCCACATTATTCATTCTTAATGAGAGTTGTTAGCCTAGCTGAATTTTGTAAGAGCTAGATCAATGTTGTTAATAGAAACAAAGATCTGAGAAAAACCAAGGTAAGCATGAGTCATTGGCTTTCTCTCTGTTATTTGTTAAGCAAGTTGAGGTCATATTGACCGGAAAAGCTAGCTTATAACAGAAGAAGGATAATTTTTTTTTTTTTTTGGACACATTACCAGCACCACCAGTGCTATTCCAGGCCTACAAAATGCTCAGGTTTATGCAAAACTTATTACCCGTGTCTCATTCCTTCAAGTCCTATTTTCTTGCCATTGGAGAATTTCTGGTATTGTGCTAATAATAAGTAAGCTAATTCCTATTTCTCTGTTGAAGTTTTAACACTCCTAAGGTGTGGCAATTCAGGTCATATCTCAGGCTCCAACTTCTGGGAGATTCCTTCATGGAAGAACCATGAAAAATGTGGCACTAGAATAAATATTACAATAAAGATACAGAAGAATGGACTGAGGTTAGAAGATAGTTCAGGGATATTAAAGATGGGCAATATTCAGAAATCAGACCACTATTAATTACATTTCATAGGTAAAGAATTAAATCATAGAGTAAGTGGTCATTGTACTTTATTTTGGTCAGAGTTATTGTTATTATATTTTGTATTATCCTGTACTCTTTCTAGATGTGAATAAATACCAATGTACCCTAGAAAAACACTATTAAAAAACCCTTACAGATGCAGTTAAAACTTCAAATACTTTTCAAAATAATTTTAAAACAAATAAAAATGCAATATCAATGCCATGTATACTACCTGCTCTATACATTTTACAGTGTTATGTGTCGTACATACTGCAGTTGAAAATAGGGAATATTTTCTTGGTCTCCTATAATAGGCTGCAGGTTTCAAAAGCAGAAGTCCCGAACTTTTGAAGGCAACGTGAGAAAAATCTCTGTTTGAAACCTCAAAGTAGTCTTTTTATAGTCTGTTATTTAAAAGGAGTCAAGATGTTTGCTTTGTTCTGTTTGTTTCTTTGGGGACGAAGGGGGAGGAGGTCAGAAAAGTTTGTTTTCTGCTTCAGAGAGCTTTCCCAAAGAGTGGCGATTCATTTCCATCGTACGTCATCATGGAAGCCCACTGTTCTGGCTTTCATGACAGCTTGAATTCAGGGTGATGTGTGTAATATTTGTCTTTCTGAATCTAATATGTTCATTTGGACATTTGGGGTATATTGTGTTCTTATTCTCATATGCAAGGAATTGGCACTTTGGCTTCAAGAAAAATTATTTAAAAATCACAAATCCACCTTGTCTTTGATCTGGATCTGGGCTAATTACTAAGGGAACATTCAGCAGTAATGGTCTCAAACCTTTAAAACACCCTGTGAAAGTCCTTTTACTTGAATCATACTTAGAACTCAGAAAGCCGGAGCTATTTTATCTGCTTATTTTCTTTGAACAATGAAGATCTTTTTATTTCAAAGAGAGTGTTATTCACAGAGAAAATGTCTTAGTGAATCATTTTACCTTAAGTAAATTGAAGTTGTTGGGGGCTTATTTTCCTGTTTGATGAGCCCCATAAAAACGAGGGGTTGGCATCTAAGTCGTGCTTTCTGCCCTGCCTCTGAAGCTGTTGATGCAGTCAGGGACTGACAGCCATCTCCATGTAGATTAGAAAATGTAACCAAGGACAAGGCAGGGGTCCCGTGCTTTCAGAGGAAAGTCATGTGACAGTTTCCCTCAAAGAAATTTCACCTGAGCCCAAAGAATGTTAGGGTGCTTCTCTCAGCATTCTAGAGGGCCCTGTGTGTAACTGGGCCTTCTCTGCAGCAGATTACCGCCTTACTACTCACTTTATCATACAGGTGTAAAAAATGGATTGATACTGTATGATTGAGGCCAGCTTTCAAGGAATAACTAAATTCTGTTTATTGTTGTTAATCGTGATCTTTATTACATTGCTCAAAGGAATTCGGCAGAAATTTGCTTTGATTCGTTAATCAACAAGGAAACATTCTTGGACATTTTATTTACACTTTTTGCCTGAAGGATAATTATATCTATTAAGGCATATTACTAAATTGAGCAAAATACATTTTGTAAATTATATGTTAACAGGTCTATTTTCCAAGGATAACCACTGGATTTCCCCCCCCCCCACTTTTAGCCACCTCCTCCTTTAGTGAAAGTGATTGAAGATTTGCCTAAGAGGAAAGTGAATTCTGGTGATCTTAAGATGAAAGTAACATCAGGAAGAGTACAGCGGCCAGCAAAATCAAGGGAAAACAAAATACAAGCTAGAATATTAAAACAAGACCTGACTGGTAATTTTGAAAATAAAAAGGTAAGACTATATTAAACTTTCGTTTGTCGTGGCTCTGCTGTAGACAAGTCTTATGATTTCTAGACCATCATCATTCTTCCTTCTCTTAGGAATTAAAGGAAAATTATGGAAAAGAAGCAAGTTGTAACTGAAATTATAACATGCTTTTAAAACTTTTTAATATAAAATTAATACATGTTTATGGGTTTTTTTTAAAAGTCAAATAAAACAGTATAGAATTGCACTGTCCAATATGCTAGCCACTAGTCACATGTGGCTAATCTGATTTGAGATGTGGTATATGTGTGAAATACACATCAGATATTGAGATTTTATTATGAACAAAAGAATGTAAAATATCATTTTTTAAATTGAAGTGTAGTTGATTTACAGTATTATATTAGTACAAAATAGTGATTCAGTATTTTTATAGATTATACTCCACTTAAAGTTATTATAAAATATTGGCTATATTCCTGGTGCCGTATATCCTTGTAGCTTCTTTATTTTATACATAGTAGTTTGTACCCCTGAATCTCCTACCCCTAAAGAATGTACAATATATTAGTTAATAATTTTATGCTAATTATATGTTGAAATGATAATATTTTTATTACATTGGGTTAAATAAATGTATTAAATTTGATTTTTACCTGCTGCTTTTGACTTTCTTTAACATGAAACTTAAATTATATTCTTTAAGAAAACTTAAATTACATTTGTCTCTTGCTTATCTGTTAGACAATGCTAGTATAGAGGTTGTAAAGGGAAAAGAACAAAAGCATACTTTTCTTCCTCCCTGTGCCCTAGCCCACTCTTCATTGCACTCCCCAGTGGTGACCATTGTTAATAGTTGTTGATGGGACTTCCCTGGTGGCGCAGTGGTTAAGAATCCACCTGCCAATGCAGGGGACACGGGTTCAAGCCCTGGTCCGGGAGTATCCCACATGCCGTGGAGCAACTAAGCCCATGCGCCACAACTGCTGAGTCCATGTGCCACAACTGCTGAAGCCGGTGTGCACCTAAAGCCCGTGCTCCATGACAAGAGAAGCCACCACAACGAGAAGCCCGCGCACAGCAACAAAGACCCAACACAGCCAAAAATAAAACAATAAAATAAAATAAAATTTAAAGAAAAGATAATTGTTGATAACCTTTCAGAAGTTTTCTGTGTATAAACATAATGTATATCTGTTACCTTTTTAAAATTTTTTTACATAAATGGAATCATACTATAGCACTGTTTTATAACTTGTTCTTATCACTTAACAGATTGAATATCTGTTTATATTAGTGCATGTAGTGCTACAACATTTTAAAAATATTTGCATAGTATTGCATTTATGGATATAACTTAATTTATCTCACTAGGATTCTGCTGACTGGCATTTAGGTTGTATCGTCAGTCTTCTGTTAATACAATCTGATGCAGTGGATATTCCTAGGACATTTGAACAAACGTATCTGTAGAAGTAGAATTTTTAAGTCAGAGCATGTGCATAAAAATTTTGATAGTAGTAGAATTACCTATTTCAGTCAGTTTTATTCTCTTCTTTATGTGTATTTTTTTGTATTTTCTTAATTTTCTGCAAAGAGCGTATATTGCTTTGGAATTGAAAGAAAATATGCACATTAATAGACAACCTGCTAACACTTTCAAGGACTTTCAAAACTTTTTATTGACAGTTAATCAATCATATGCATAAAAATGCACAGCTCAGTAAATTTCTACAGACTGAATACACCTGTGTTATCAGCACCCAGATCAAAAAATGGACCATTCCCAGCACCCTAGAAGCTCCTCTGCTGCTCCCTTCCAGACACTTGCCCCCTTACCCCAAGCATCACTACTCTCCTCCCTTTTAACACTGTAGATTAGTTCTGCCTTTTTTGTACTTATGTTCATTGGATCATTCAATTGGTACTCTTTTGTTTCTGGCTTCTTTCATTTAACGGTATTTTGGAGAGATCCATGTGGTCGTAAACCATTCATTCACAGCTGTATAGAATTCCGTTGAGTGAATAAACCATGCTTTATCCATTCTGCTATTGGTAGGCATTTGGGTAGTTTTCTAGGTTTTTTTGCTATTAGAAACAGTGCTGCTCTGAACATTCTAAGGCATCTTTGTTGAGCATAAGGACATGTTTCTGTTGGGTGTAAACCTAGGAATGGAATTACTGGCATATGGGCTATGCATATGTTCAACTTTAGTAAATACTGTCAGATAGTTTCCCAGGTGGTTGATTTAAACAATCCATATTCCCACCAAGAGGTATCTGAGGGTTCCAGTTGCTTCATATTCGTAGCAACTGTTGGTATTTTTCTCATTAATTTTAACCTCTTTTCTTCTATAAGCAGTTTTAAAATGTGAAACTTCCCTCAAAAGAAGAATGTGTAAAGTGTTCATTAGAAACTCAGTGCCCAGGAGGCTGGTTATAGGCACCCTTGCAAAATTCCAGACTCCACAAGGAAAGCAGGTGTTCAGCATAAACCACAGTGTACAGTTTAGGCGCCGTGAGCCGCTCCTGTTCGTTCTGGAGATAGTGGGAACTTCCTGGAAATCCAGATAGCTGGACACCAGACAAGGGCCAACCTTCAAGTGGGCCTTTCTAAGGGTAGCAGTCACGGACCTGCCATGTTAACTCTTCTCTGGACATATTCATATCCACATTAAGAAATAGAGTATTCCCAGTAGCTCTGAAGTCCCCTGTGTGCTTGTCCCCAATCGCATTTCTCTCCCTGTCCCATAGATGTAACCGTTGTCCTCACTTTTGCCTTATGTCCTTGGCTTTCCTTATAGCTTTATCGCCTCTACAATGTAACCCTAAACAAAATACTGTTTAGTTTTAAAAAACTAAGTAGCAGGCACAAACCTAGCTGTGTAAAGGTTGGGCGGTATTGACCCTATTAGTTGAATGTGTTTCGGAGACATGGTCTGGCTTCAGCTTTCCTGAGAGTTCACAGGAGCCTCTTCTGAGAAAACTAGTGTGGGCATGGTGATGATTGACTTCTGGGAAATAAAAGTGACACCACGGTCTGGGCATCTGGCAGCCCTTAGTCTGGATCAAAGTTGGAAGCCCTACAGAAATATTGTCTGGGAGTGGGCGGCTTCTAAAAACCCGTAGCCAGTTCTAAGGAGTAGGTCAAAGTAGAGTACTTCTGTGGGTGAAATGCCTGTCCTCGACTAATTGTGGCATCAGGACATGGAAAGGGAAGTAGGAGCTTCATCAGCTCATGGTGAAGACAAAAGTAGATGAAACTCAGGCCAATCCCCCTGGGCATTCTGACCTTTGTTTAGAGAGGCTTCAATGGCAGCGGGTGTCTGGGTGACGACAGTGAACAGAGACAGTGAACGTGTCTCTTTTATGGATCGCATGGCTCCAGTCTGGGCTAGTTGCCCTTAATGTCTGGTGCATCGCTCTCAAACGGGGCTCTTCATTCACCATCGTCTTGGGCTGTCCCTCACCTCCCTCTTACACTTTGATTACCTGTTTCTTATGTGGTGAAAAGAGCACTGAACTAAGTCAGAAGATGTGGCTTTGAGTCTTGAGCCAAGACTCAACACATGTGTGATCTTAAGCAAGTTGCTGAACTTCTCTGACCTTCCCATTTTCTCAAAGAAAGGAAGACAAAACATCTCATCTGTTTCATATAGTTGTTATGTTAGGCTTAAACGAGATAATCTATGAAAATGGCTTTATGATCCTAAAATCTATAAAATGTTTTTCCATTAAGATAAAAATTGACTTAAAAGTTAAAAGTGCAAAAAAATAAAAGAGATGGAAGGATCAAGAGAGGAAAAAATTATCCAGATGCATTGCTCTTGCTACAGGGATTGACAGAGGAGAGCCCATGGGCCCAATCTGGCTACTCAAGCTAAGGATGATTTTTATGTTTTTAAATGATTGCATTTTAAATGGTTATATGAGTACCTGCCTAATATGCTTGATTCTGCCTCTTGACCCACAAAGCCTAAAATATTTACTCTCTGACCTTTGACAGCAAAAGTTTGTCAAACCCTGTTACAGGGTAAAAAAATATGTCATAAACTTTATCTGCTGTGTATATGCATACTCAAGAGAGAGAAAGATAGTGTGTGTGTGTGTGTGTGTGTGTGTGTGTGTGTGTAGAATTCCATGATATAAAATATATTTTACTGTGTATTGTGTTCCAAAGTTGGAAAGCCACTGTGGACTAGATTACCTTTTCAGTTTTAAGATTATGTCACTTATTGATACTATTTTTTTTTCTTTACAGAATGAGTTTTCAGATGGATTAAACAAAAAGCGTTTACAAATCTTATTAAAAGGCTATGGTGAATATCCAACGAAATACAGGTAAAATTTAAATTCTTGCATGTTAAATCAATCTTATTCCCCTAATTTTTCTTGGTTAAAATTATGTTTTAATTTCAGAATGTTCATTTGGCGCTCTCTGCTACAGCTGCCTGAAAATCATACTGCATTTAGTAACCTTATAGATAAAGGTATTCATGTGGCATTTCTCAACCTTCAGAAGAAATACCCCATCAAAAGTAGGAAACTACTCAGAGTATTACAGAGGTATGTATGTTCAGTATTTTGCAGTAATGTGTATCTCCCCCAAGATATTTATTAATTACAAATGGGAAAATGGTGATTTCATAGTAGAGAAACATAGCAGACACCTCCTTAACCAAGTAATCAAATTTAAAATCACCAGTAAGAAATCCTATCAGTGTGTTGTACATCACTTTTGTTGTATTCTTGCCGAAAACTTATAACCTCAGTCTAATCGTGGGAAAACAGACACACCCGAATTTCACCACATTCACCTTCTGTTTCATTTTTCATCATGTGAATGTATTATTTATTCAAATAAATTTTAACAAGCCTTTCTGCTCTTGCCTTATTTTATTCACAGAACCCTCTCCGCATTAGCTCACTGGTCCACCATCTTTAGTGATACACCGTATCTTCCACTTCTGGCATTTCCATTTGTAAAATTGTTCCAGAACAACCAGCTCATCTGTTTTGAAGTTGTTGCTACTCTTATAAGTAAGTAAATAAGTAAATAATGAAACCAAGAGTAGATACTTATACATTTTCCGATACCTTTGCAACATTTAACAATTCTAGTGTGAGACAGTCAGAAATAGAGCATAAAACGGAGAGTTTGGACATTTATACATAAATAAACCTTTTTACTTACATTGAAGTTTGGATGGTTGCATTTTAGAAGATACTGTTACAGGCTAGATTTTGTTAGTGAGAAGGAAGCAGATGTTTCACTTATTGAAAGTCAGTTATCATTCATAAGACTGCAGTAAGCATGTAAAGCATTTAGCACAGGATGCGTAATGTGGCAGGTGTTGGCAGTTACCCCCATTCTCATCAATCATAGCTAACATTTAATGAGAACTTGCTGTGTACCAGGTACCATTCTAAGTGTTTTGCCTTTATTAACTCATTTAACCGTACAGCAGTCCTGTAGGGTAGGTGTTATATATTATTATTCCCTTTTTATAGTTGAGGAATCTGAGGCACAGAGAGCTTAAGTTCATGATTAGGTTCATGACAGAATAAGGATTTGAACCCAGGCACTCAGAACCTAGAGCTGTACTCCCATTGTGTTACTGCCTCTTCATTATCATCTACACTAAAAAGTGAGTCATTTTTTTTTCATATTAGTAAAATCAGCTAAATGGTTAATGAACTGGATCCAAATTAAACCAACCTGGTTTAACAAAAAGAACATTTTTGTACGTATTTTTCTTGTACAAAGGAGATAAGCACTTAACTATAACAATAAAATTCTGAAAAGTAGAAATAAAAAGCTCCCAGTGTACATATTGTGAATATTTTAGTTTACTTCTCTTTACAGATTTTCGTTCATTTTATTATGCTGTATTTGCTTTAGTAAGTTTTTACCAATCATTGGAGGAAATATAGGAAAATATACAAAAGAAAAGAAAATTCATGAATATTCCTCTTCCTCAGAAACAATCTTGATGATATATTAATGAATTTCTTTTAAGAGCATTTCCCTAAATCATTAAATATCTTAAAAAATATAATTTATTGCCTATATAATATTTCATCTTATACCATAATGTATCCCCCAACTGTTAGACTTCTAGGGTTTTTTATTTTTATAATTATACTACTTTTATTTCATATGATATATACATTTCTCTTATTTGTATACACTTTGTAAACATTTTATTTATTGTAATTCTATAATGTACATGGTCTAGTTTAATGTTTTATTGTTGGACATTTAGGTTGTTTCTAATTTTTATGTATTAAAAGTAACAATGTTGTGACTAGCTTCACATTCATAAATTTATAATAATTTCTTTTGGTTGGAGTCCCAGAATTGGTATCATTAGGTCATAAAATATGAATATTCTAATTGATCCCACTAAAGGGTAGTTTACCCTGTCAATAACACTAAGAGTTTTAAAAGGAAAAGAAACAAGAACAAAAGATGAACAATCCAATTTAAAAATGGGCAAGGGCTTGAATGGATGTTTCTCCAAAGAAGATGTACAAATGAGCTACTGAGCCCATGAAAAGATGCCCAGGATCATTAGTCATTAGGGAAATGCAGATCAAAACCACAGTGAGACACCACTTCATACCTACTAGGATGGCTGTAATTTAAAAGAAAATAGGTGTTGGCAAGGATGTGGAAAAATTGTAACCTTTGTACATTGCTGATAGAAATGTAAAATGGTGCAGTCACTGTGGAAAACAGGTGGTTCCTCAAAAAGTTAAATATAGAATTACCATATAACCCCACAGTTGTACTCCTAGGGATATCCCCCAAAAAATTGAAAACAGAAACTCAAATAGATACTTGTATACAAATATGTTTGTGGAGCATTATTCCCAATAGCCAGAAGATGGAAACAACCCAAATGTCCATTAACAGATGAATGGAGAAACCATATCTGTATCTATACAGTGGAATATTATTCAGCCATAAAAAGCAATGACATTCTGACGCCTGCTACAACATGGATGAGCCTTGGAAACATGTTTAGTGAAAACAGCTAGACACTGAAGGACAGACTTATGTGAAATTTCTCAAATAGGCACAGAAAGTAGATTAGAGGTTACCAGGGCTGGGGAAGTAGAAATGGGAAGTTAATGCTGAACAGGTACAGAGTTTCTGTTTGGGAAAGGATTTTGGAAATAGTGATGGTTGCACAACATTGTGAATAGAATTAATGTCACTGAATGGTACACTTAAAAATGGTTAAAATGGCAAATTCTGTTTTACCACAAGAAAGAAATAAAGCAAGTATACCTAATTTAGAGTAGGCATGCACAACTATATCTTTTACTTCCAGTAGAATCTTGTTACATAGCTACGTATGATTATATACTAAGGAGATTGATTTTTCTCTTCTGAAACTGAAATCTAAATCTAAAAGATCCATGACAGTCAGCATGAGTAGCTATGGATTTTCATCAAGGGTCTCAAACTAGTTTTAGTCAACAAACTGAGCTTCAACTAAATGTTAGCCCTGCTTTGGGATAAGCCATTGTTTTGGCTTTCAGGTTCCAGTCTAGTTGGGGCCAAGAAGAAATTGTGAAGGAATATAGTTACTTCTATGTATAACTTGGAATATGTTTATAAAAGTCATTTTTAAGCACTCTTTAGAGTTCCTCTTATAACCAGGAGGAAATTCTTCAGGTTTAGTGAAGGGCCTCCACACGATGACCATTTCTCTTTGTCCTCCTCTCAGTCAATTCTGTCTCTAGATCCTCTACCCATACTTCTGTGTGGTGGCACCTAGCAGAATACAAGAGGAGACGTTTACTGTATAAAACAGGGTTTCCCTCTTGCTTAATTGAAAAGTTGTTCTATTGATGAAGATTAAATATAAGAGAGCTTTGTGTATGTGTGTGGTGTTTTAAAATTCCCAAAACTAGCAGTGTCTGGGACATCATAGGTACTTACTTAGGAGAGGTTGGATTTTTCTGTTAAAGTTAACGTATTAAGAGCAGCAGTTAAAGAAGCTGAAATGTTTCTTTTAATGCTTAGTTTTTGCAAGATTTTATTTATGACTTAAATATTAACTCAAATCTAAATACTTAACTAATAAATGAAATAATGGAATAAACCATGTGTAATCCAATATTCTGATCAGACCATTTGCTAATTTGAGAAAGATCTTATCGTCAAAACATGAAACCCCAGCTCAGTATTTAAAATAAAAAATCTGAATTTAATAATTATGGCAAGTTGTGGTGGTTGGACATCGGTTCATTGAGCAGTGAAACTGATCATCTTCCTAGGGTTTTTGGAAAAGAATGTTTTGGGGGTTGTGCTGGTTACTAAGTGAGAGTGAGTGAAAGTCAGCCTGAGAAGCCTCTTCAGTGGAACGGATTCTCCTTTCTATTGGCTGACTTTCAGAGGACACTGCTGCAGCTGTCACTGATTGGTTGGTTTTCAAAGTCAAGCTTACTGAAACAAGTTGTCATTGATCAGTTAGATTTAAAACCAGTCCTGGTGACTCCCTGTTACCATAGCTATAGAACACTCTTTTCCTAGAAATGGGACTCTTTAATTAGGAATGAATTTTAGTAGATTTGAGGAGATTGCCATTTAACATTGATCACATTTTATCGAAGGCTTAAATAGGGACCTTTTTTAGGAGAGGGTCATCTTGTTAACCAGGAGAAATCTAAATACATGCAGCACACAAGCCAGCAGGAAACAGAGCCTTATAGCTACCATCAGGAATACTTTGGGAAGGTTTGTTTGTTTCAGTTGACACTTTCTCGTTGACTGCTCTGAAGAAACGGGACTATTCTATAAACCTAAAATACCGCGGTAACATGATGGAGTTTTAAAATCTATTGTTCTAGAATTTAAAGGGTTATGTTTTCCTTATTAATGGGCATGTTGAGGATATAAAGAGTGGATACATTTAAGAACTGCAAAGCTCTTTGATGATATAGAAAGGTAAAGGTAAATTTTCAATTTTTTTCTTCATAGTCAATTGGTGTCAACACTGGTTTGAATATTTTCCTAATCCTCCTATCAATATTCTTAGTATGATAGAAAATGTTTTGGCATTTCATGACAAGGAACTCCTGCAACACTTCATAAATCATGATATAACTTCCCAGGTAAGAAATGTAAGGTTTTTAGAATAACAACTTATTTTGGAAGCTAACATTGGTTCTGGTATAAATAAGACAGTATTTTCTTGAAAGAATATAATAAACATACTACTGTTATGCTTTTAATAGTATTCCACTTTTTTCTTCATTAAACTGCTTTCCTGAAAGTCTGTAAAGAAGAGCCAAAATTAGAGTAGTTCTTTTCATAGTTATGTTCTTAATATGATTTTATAAACCAAATATAAACCAAATGAGTATATTAGCAATGGCTGTTATGACTTTTCCCTCAAGAAATAATATATTTTTTCTTATTTATTTTAGCTGTATGCATGGCCTCTTCTTGAAACTGTGTTCTCAGAAGTACTGACCAGAGAGGAGTGGCTAAAATTATTCGATAATGTCTTTTCCAACCATCCTTCATTCCTCCTGATGACTGTTGTGGCCTACAACATATGTTCTAGAGCTCCTTTGCTCAACTGTAATCTTAAAGATGATTTTGAGGTACATATCCTTGTTCTTAAGTAGTGGTTCTCAAATTTCATTTATTTCAGTTAAAAATCCACGTATTTATTGAGTACCTGCTATATGTCAGGTACTGGTGCCAGGTGGTAAGAATATAGCGGAGAATAAGTTATACCACTGCGTGCTGGCCCTTACATAGCTGTAGTCAGTCATAGCTTGACTACTAGTCCTAAAATCATAGCTTCGGAGAAGAATCATGATAATATTGGAGTTTTGTGCTTTTTGCCTGTTTAAAGGATGTTTAACAGTTGGGTCGTTGTTTATTCTGTGCATGATTTTATCAGTGACCCAGCTGGTCTGGGATAATCTAGATGCTTATTACACATGCAGAATGGTAACTGAGAATTTTGAGGCCAGTGGCTGAAAGAAAGCATTAGAGGTAGTTTTTAAAGGGAGAGGTTCTTTTGGTAACAGGATAAGTTAAGTTGGTTTTGTTTGTTTGTTACTTATTTTGTGGTTCCTATCAAATTAAACTCTCTTTTTACTTCATGATCACAAGATGCGTACATACATGTATGTATGTGTGTGTATTTACTAGAATTTGGACCTGCCAGCAGAACAAGATAATGTGGAAACATGTCAGATATTTTTTAAAAATCAAGGTTATTTTCAAAGGCTAATTTAGTTTTGAATTTACCTATTTTGGATTTTGAAGAAAAAAAATTCCAGTAGAAGAATTTATTTCGTTGTTGAAGCAGTCTTCTATTATGAAGGAAGCCTTCATTTTGAGTTAACATTTTAAAAGTTTTATTTCAAAATTTCATAATATGGTTGTATAAATTTATTTTTTTAAATATGAAACTGGATCTTCATTTTAAAACTTGGGTTATGAAACTCTTCAGTGAATTTGCAGAAAAAAAAAAATCCTCTTAAAGATAAATTCACATTTACATGTTTAAACTCGTTTTAGTTCTACATTAATTGCTTTACTAGGTCAATCTCAATTTAAACACCAACTTTTCTTACAGTATTTTTTTCACCATCGGAATAACCTGGATATAAGTGCTGTAATTAGAGAAGTTTATCGTCTCATGGATACCACGCCCACTGATATTCATCCAGACAGCATGCTTGATGTTTTTGTGGCACTGACAAAAGGGCAATACCCAGTATTTAATCAATATCCAAAGTTTATTGTGGACCGTCAGACACAGGAACGAGAAAGAATAAGAATAAGGGATGATGAACTGGATTACTTAAGAGAGAGGTAATCATGCAACGGTTGTTCTTTGATAAAAACAAAATCTATTATAAACAATTTTTGTGAAAAAGACATGTAAATTATTAAGTTGTATAAAATCAGAGTTTGAAGGATGGAAATATCTTTAAAGGTATTCTTGCATATGGAAGTAAAACAGTTACATGTTAATCAGGCATACATTTTGTGTTTTGTTCGTTCTTGGACTTAAATTACTCAGTTTTCTTATTTGCGTTTTGTTATAATAATAAATATTATCTACTCTAGGCAGGCAGTTGAAGACATGCAAGCTGAACTAGACCAGCAAAGAGTTGAAGATGAAGCTTGGTACCAAAAACAGGAACCACTTCGTAAAGCTGAAGAAACAAGGAGAGAAACGCCCTTACAAGAGGAGGAGATGATGATACAGCAAAGACAAAAGTATGTTTAACACTTTGAAAAAAGCTGGACATCTGAGTTATTTTAATAATTTTTATTTCTTTCATTGTTATGAAATTATATATAATTATATAGTTTCACTTTGTATAGTATTACCCAGCTCTGCTATTTCCATTAAGCAAATGTTTAAGCTAATAAAAAGAAATTATAATACATTTTTCAAAAAATTGGCATATAGTAAACTGTAATTCTAAAGCTATACTGAGTATAATATAACTTGCTCTGATTATTCAGAAGTAATACAAGATCTAAGGCACCTTTTACGGTGGGCAGAAATGCCTTGCAACACAATGCTGGGTAAATCATCTTTAGTGGAGTATAATTTTTTAAATTGTGTTTTAAACATATCCGTGTGACCTGAAAATGAAACATAAAATGATTGTCTCATTGTACATTTCATACTTTGGAGGACAGGGAAAGAAGTATTAAATGCTTATTCAATAATACATTAATAAGGCAAAATGTTTAAATTAGTTAAGATCATGGGATAAGCATTGAGATTAAGGCTAATTGTTGGGAAAATCACTTCTGTAAGTGTTTGTTGATTCTTATTTTTGGATAGGACTATGAAACATTTCTGGTGTGAATTAAAAAAAATTACTGAACTGAGCCATCAGCCTTCTAAAATTCTAAAAGAATAAGCATACATAATCTTTGGTAACATTGGAGTATTTGGGGGCCGCCTTTTCTCAGATAAAGGATATTAATTGTATTGAGGTGATCTGAGTAGTAGACCTGTTAGAGAATTTTTGAGTATGAAGAAATAGCCAATTGCATGTGGACTTGTCACTTTCATGAATGCAGGCTTATTTTGTAATTGAGCGTTTTCATTTATATATTATAAAAACCCATGTTATGATAGCACCAGTTGAATTGGGAAAGCGGACCAAAATAGGTGGCAGGCCTTTCATTGTTGTGAAACATAATATTTTTCCATTTAAATACATATTGGGAAATGATTTTATTTATTCCTCTTGATGTATTTTGTGTTTAAGACTAGCTGCTGTGAAAAGAGAGTTGAAAGTAAAGGAAGTGCACTTACAAGATGCTGCAAGAAGGCGTCTTCTGCAGCTTCAGCAAGAACAGCATGAAATGGAGCTAAGAAGACTGGATGATGAAATTGAGAGAAAGGTTTATTATTCTTAGTTCTCATACATTATCTCCATTAACTCTTATTTAAATGTAACGAACACCTTCAAGTTAAATAATATTCCTAGAGTTCACAAGGGATACTAAATAGCCCCTTCAGTTTTATGTAATTCTGCCCTGCCCCCAGCTATTCTTATTCTCTTTTATATTTCATTAATGGTTAAATGTTTTAGAAATGCCAGGAAAATGGGTCAGGTTGACGAGTGTCCTTGATGACTGTCTCTTTTAGAGAAGTATCAGTTAAGCATGAAGTTAATTGGAAGTAAGGGAAAAGCTCCTTTTTAATATAAAAATTTACACATCGCCAGTCTAGAAAGATCTCCATTATAAAATATATGGAGTTAAAATGGACCTTCTCCACTCTTCTCTCATTTCATCCCCAGAGATAAATTATTTTAAAATGGCTATATATCTTTCTTTTTTATGGTTGCATAGTATTCCATTATATGGACATGTCATAGTTTACTTAACTAATCCTTTGCTGTTGGACATTTAGGTTGTTTGCAGTATTCTGCTGTACAAAACACTGCTAGATTGTGCATTCTCGGTACAAATCTTTGAGTAGTTGCACACATATTTTTGTTGAATAAATTCCAAGGTATGCCAGATTGTCCTCCAAAAATGAATCCACTTAGGTATTTTAAGAATATAAGAGTACAGGCTTCCCTGGTGGTGCAGTGGTTGGGGGTCCGCCTGCCGATGCGGGGGACGCAGGTTCGTGCCCCGGTCCGGGAGGATCCCGCGTGCTGCGGAGTGGCTGGGCCCGTGGGCCATGGCCGCCGGGCCTGCGCGTTCAGAGCCTGTGCTCTGCGGCGGTGGGAGGCCCGCGTACCGCAAAAAAAAAAAAAAAAGAGAATATAAGAGTACCGATACCCTAGTCAATTGGGAGTGCATCAGTCTTAATATTTGCCAGTCTGATAGGTGATAGGTGAAAAATGGTTTTGTTTTTTGTTTTTTTTTTGCTAATGATGTTAACTGTCTCTTTATTTATTTATTTATATTTACTTTTTCGGGGGGTACGCGGGCCTCTCACCGCTGCGGGCTCTCCCGTTGCGGAGCACAGGCTCCGGACGCGCAGGCTCAGCGGCCATGGCTCATGGGCCTAGCCGCTCCGCGGCATGTGGGATCTTCCCAGACCGGGGCACGAACCCGTGTCCCCTGTATCGGCAGGCGGACTCTCAACCACTGCGCCACCAGGGAAGCCCAGTCTCTTCATTTATTTATCTTCGTTTGTAGAACTAAAAATTGCATATCTAAATCGTTTTTCCATTTTTCTACCAAGTTACTCTTTTTCTTACCAATTTACACAGGCTTTTTTATCATTTGGGGCAGCAGCGTCCAATAGAAATATGATGTGAGCCACATGGGTAATTTTAAGTTTTCTAATGGCCACATTAAAAAGTAAGAAACAGGTGAAATTAATTTTAATAATATTTAACTCAGTATATCTGATATTATCTTTGCAGTATGTCATTAGTAAACATTGTCATTGAGATGTTTTACCTTTTGTTTGTACGAAGTATTCGAAATCTAATAGTCAGTTTATACTTGTAGCACACCTCAATTAGGGCTAATCACATTTTAAGTGACTCAGCAGTTATATGTGGCTATATTGCTTGCCTCACAGCATAGAGTCAGGGCATTAATCCTTTTGTCTGTTGAGAATGTTTTGCTCGGTCTGTGTTTCTTGACTCTTAAGAATGTTTGCAGTGTCTTTTTTTCATTATGTAAAATATTTTAATTTTTGGATAACCAACTTCATTAGTTTTTTATGACTTCTAGGTTTTCTGTCATGTTTATTAACCTCCCCATTTAAGGTTATATTACCACTTATGCCTATTTTCTTCTAGTTCTGTAGTTTTCTGTTGTTTTTTTAAATCTTTGATTATCTTTTTAATTATTTATTTATTTATTTATTTATGGCTGCGTTGGGTCTTTGTTGCTGCGCGCGGGCTTCCTCTAGTTGTGGCGAGCGGGGGCTACTCTTCATTGAGGTTCGCGGGCTTCTCATTGCGGTGGCTTCTTTTGTTGTGGAGCACGGGCTCTAGGCGCTCAGGCCTCAGTAGTTGTGGCATGCGAGCTCAGTAGTTGTGGCTCGCGGGCTGTAGAGCGTGGGCTCAGTAGTTGTGGCGCACAGGCTTAGTTGCTCCGCGGCATGTGGGATCTTCCCGGACCAGGGCTCGAACCCGTGTCCCCTTCATTGGCAGGCGGATTCTTCACCACTGCGCCACAGGGAAGTCCCTAAGAGTCAGCAGATTATTGTGTGCCAGCAAATCTGACCCACCACCTGTTTTGTTAAGGCTCGTGAGTTACAATGGTTTTAACATTTTCAGTAGTTAAAAAAAATCGGAATCAAAGAATAATAATTCATGACATGAAAATTATATTAAATTTTTAAAACATGAAATTCAAATTTCAGTGACCATAAATACAGTTTTATTGGAAAACGATCACACTTACTTGTTTACATATTTCTTTGGCTGCTTTCGCACTACAACAGCAGAGGTGAATAGCTGACACAAACGATGTCCCACAAAGCCTAAAGTATTTAACTCTGAGACCCTTTACAGGAAAAGTTTGCCAGCCCCTGATGTGTCTGAAAATTGAATGTAAGGAATGAGTTAGGAACCAAGCTTACTTCTTTCCAAAGGCAAGTCAATTTTCCCAGCAGCATTTGTTGAATATTAGCAAAGTCATTTTGCCAGCTGATGGTTATTAAATGTTCAGTTCCCTTATAAACTTGATCTCCTCCTTTGCTGTCTATTCCTAAGCCAGCACCACACTGTGTGAATAACACCTGTGTAATGTTTTACTAATTAGTAGGCCTAATTGCCATAATTAGTGTGCCTTTTAAAGGGTTTTCTTGGGGGCTTCCCTGGTGGCGCGGTGGTTGAGAGTCCGCCTGCCGATGCAGGTGGACATGGGTTCGTGCCCCGGTCCGGGAAGATCCCACATGCTGCGGAGCGGCTGGGCCCGTGAGCCATGGCCGCTGAGCCTGCGCGTCCGGAGCCTGTGCTCCGCAACGGGAGAGGCCACAACAGTGAGAGGCCCGCGTACCGCAAAAAAAAAAAGAAAAAAAAAAAGAGTTTTCTTCAGTATTCTCAAATGTTTATCATTTCAAATAGACTTTGAAAATTTTATCTCTCCCTCTCTCTCTTTCTCTGAATCCCCCCATCCTATTGGAATTTTTATTAGGATTGCATTGAATTTGTAAACTAATTAAGGAGTTTCAAACTTGCTTTTGATAAAGTAGTAAATATTTAAATTTTTCTTAAGATTTTCATTCATCTATATTAATAATCTATTATCTCTTTTTATAGCATGAGATAATACTTTGTTTTGTTTAAAGCCAATTAACTTTAAGTTGGTTTTTAAAATCCATGATTTCTTTTAACTATCTCGTCTAGTAAATGAGGTTGGTAATTCATTATTCTAGAAAATCTATGTTCTTCCCCAAAAGTAATACAGGCTTAGAACTCTGATCTCTTTATTCCAAACCCCTTTGAGATAGTGGAAGGCGGTTTTTTTGGTGAAAGAATCCTGTCAAGTCCTTTCAATGGCACGATCTGGCCTCTGCCTCCCATTCCAGCCTCCTGCCCTTCCATCTCCCTGGTCTGATAGTGAGCTCTGACCCTGCTAAATAGCAGAAGCTTCTCTACTCACCGTTCAGGCACCAGCAGGAAAGGCAGCTTGAGTCCAAAGTGACACGTACAAGTGACACAGACATCTGTTAGTAGCAAGCAAAGTTGATCTGTTTTGCTCTGGTACATAGCTGTTTGTATCTCTGAAAATTCATGAGCAAAAGAGCTTCTGTAATTGAAATTCCTAAAAAGCATTATTTGCTATGCCAAACGTCTCCTCCACCTCTTAGCATTGTAACTACTCTTGCCTCATCAACTCAAGTATCCCCACCTCTGAGCTAACTGCTTTCTCAGGAACCTCTTTAAGGTGAACTGGTTTTCCGTCCGTGGTTTTTTTACTCCTTGGATGCATGTCCTTGCACATCCCACTATACTCTCATTTTTACTGTTTGTTTCTCTGATTATATGTATTTGATAGTTTGTCTACAATATCTAACACTTTGCCTTATGTGTGTAAGTAGTCATGCAATCATTAACCGTTTACTGGTTGGATGAAATGATTAGGTTAGATGCCTCATGGGTTATAGTTTGTTTTGTTTTGTTCTGAAACACATATCATGTTATTCTCACTCCTAAAGGATGAGCATTTTAGGCAGCCAAGTATTTAAGACAGTTCCCAGGAGTCTCTATCTAGAGTTCCTGATCCAGATCCTCTAGTGTAGAGGACTGAAAAGCTCCCAAGTAATCAGATTTCGAGAAAGGTGAACTTTAAATTGGCTAAGTCCAAGCAGGGCACATACAGGCTCAACAGTCCACAGTAAATTTTAACTTGAAATTACTAGTTGCCAAACCGAATTTAGAAAAGTATAGAAGTTTAATCAAAAAGAACATTAAATAAATGTTATATCGAATAAGATTAAACATTTTATATTTTTATCCACTGTGAATTGCAATTGCTCAAGTTTTTCTAACTCATAATATGGCTAATGTAATATGGAAAGAGCTGCCATCTGTTCTCCCAGTCTGGGCAGATGAGCATATGGTAATTGTGTTTTCTTTTTTAGAAAATTATGCTTAACTTTAACTCAGACGTTATTTCTGGATTCCACAGTGAATGTTAATAGATTGGCAATTACTCTGGTTTCAAAAACCCAATACCTCTTATTTTAAATGCATTTAGCGGGTTGTTCATATCACAAGATTACTTCATCTATTAAACAAAAAATATTTTTGTAAATTATTTTTGGTATTGACAGTCTGTTATTTGGCCGTAGGTACATATGAGAGATCGAGACATTGTTGCCACAGCCAGAGACCTAGAAGTGAGACATCTGGAACTCGGATCACAAAAGAGCCTTCACGAGAAGGTATAAATCAACAACTTCCAGCAGAAGAAAAGCAGAGTTTGTACGAACTCTTTTTAGACAGTTTATTCAAAGTTTTTTAATGTTCATTTTATTTTTTTTTTTCAAGAAGAGTATAGTGTTATCCAGGATTGTAAGGTAGCCAGAATGTCTGAATGCACAGTTTGTTGTAATTCTTTAATTCATGTTTCTCTTAACAACTTAGTCTAGTGTCTGAAGCACCAGATGTAAGCCCCAGATTTTGCCTCAGGATCTTTTACTAACTTACTAAGTTTCCTCATATCTGTGTAATACTGACTGCAGAATTACCCCAGTACTTCACAAGGATCCTACAAGGTAAGTCAGGTAAGAGCTGTAAAGCACTCGAAATTTGAATCTTCTGGAATCAAATCAGCAAGGACCTACTTTAGCACGTATAATTCAGTTTCCAAGACACTGGAAACTTTCTTACTGCTGTAGATATTTTTTGTTGGGGAAAAGCATTATGTTACTCATTTATTTAATGTTGAAACCACGTTTTCACTTCCTTCAGTCCTCTTAAAGTCAGACTGAGTTTGAAATTAGCGATAACTACAAATACATAACAGGTAACATGCATATGATTGTTGCTCACATTAAATAAGATTTAAAACATAGCATCCATTCATAACTACAACACTTTAAGTTTCTACACTGAACTTTTTCTAAATCTGACCCCCAGGAATTTACACTGAGTCTCCTGTGATTTTGATTTACAATTCATTCATTTGAACTAAGCTTGAGGTTATTTTTTAACTATCTTTTCTGCGGGGGAGGTGGAGTGGTGGCACCGGGGGCATGATTTCAGAATTAACAGAAATTTTGCAAGAAAATACTAAAAATTTCAAAGTGTTTTTCTCTCAGATTCTCAAATATTAACATTTTGCTAAGTTTGCATTATCCTTCTCTTTCTGTCTATACACACACACGTTTTTTTTCCTGAGCTGTTTGAGTTGCAGACATTATGCTCTTTTACCCCTGAATACTTCATTGTATATTTTCTACAAGGAATCCTTATTACATAATCACAGTACAGTGATCAAAATCAGCACATTAACATATTATTATCTGTTGTATAAACCGTATTCACATCTTATCAGTTGTCCTAAACATGTCTTTTATAGCAAAAGAAAATCTAAGCTACTCCATTTGTTTCAGTTGTCATGTCTCTTTATTCTCCTCTCAGTTGGAACCACTCCTGAGTCTTGTCTTTATATTTTATGACACTTATACTTTTGAAGTATATAGGCCAGATAGATTGTAGAATGTTCCTCAATTAGCATTTGTTGTTTACCTGTTGACTAATATCAAGCACCTTTTCATATGTTCATTGTCCGTTTTTATATCTTCTTTGGAGATCATGTGGTTAATGTCTGTTTAAAGCATGTAGGGCCATACTTTCTTGGTTTTTGTTATATCGTGTAATTTTTTGTTGAAAACTAGCTATTTTAAGTAAGAGGACATTTCTGGAAATCACATTCTTTTCTCTCCTGAGGGTTTCTTGTTGTTTCTTTGCTTAGTGACTTTTCTGAATTATTCTGTAAAGTATTCTTTGTCATGCATAGCCACTGAAGTCTCTACTCAGGTAGCCTGGTGACTAGACAGAGATTTCCTTAGATCCCTTGAACCAGAAAGCCTCTAGTCTTTGCCGAGAGGCACCGTGTGCATCATTTTCGGGCACACTTTCAACACTCAAGTTAGATAGTTTACAACTCTCTTAGATTTCACTTCCTGATTTTGCAAAACCTCAGTTCACCAGAGCTGAGCGCTTAGGACCTTCTCAGGTCTGAGCATTCACACAGCCCTTGGCACGCGCACATTGTTTACACATGCACACGGCCTTCTGAAGTCCCTGGAATCTGTTGGAGCATTTCAGAGCCCCCTATAGGTATCTGATTCCCCAGCTTTTCCTACAAAGCTTTTTGATTGGCCTGTTGTTTGCTCTGTGATCCACTGCCTTGGACAGTCACGATGTTCAACAGTTTCCCCTGATGGTTTTCAGCAGACATCCCCAGGGAAAAGGCTACAGGTGAGTTATGAGTCAGGTCAAATAAAAACAGCCTTGAAAGTGGGGTCTTCCAAGTCAGATGGTGACAGTTCTCTGGGAATGGGAGTTACAAGGACCTCAACTCCATTTTGTCCCCTCCGTTGGCTGCCAGGCTAATGATTTTCAAAGCTAATGGCAGAGCTTAGGGGTGGCTGGAATAGGAATAGGAATAATGCAAGTTTAAAATGCCATAAAGTTCGTCTTTCTTACTAAGATTCAGCCATTTTTATGAATAAATGCTCCCCAGATTGCTGTAAGCCTTCAGTTTATTTCCAGAGTTCTGAAAAAAGTTTGTTTTGCCAGTGATCTCAGTGCTTTTATAGATGAGAGAATTTTCAGAGGTCCTTACTCTTATTTCCACTGATGTCACCACTGTTTGCTTTACTTTGAAAATTAGATGATTACAGTTTTGGTATTCTGAAAAAGAGCAAAGACGTTTTTGTGTTCTAACATCATTATTTTATGGATTGGTGATTTTTTTAAAATGATTTCTTTAACAGAATCTCACTAGAAATCAAGAAGCTATTGCAAAAGAAATGAGAGAAGATGCAGACGCCAATAAACGAAAAGTGGATCTTGAAGATCACATGTTTCATAGACCGATAGGAACAGATCAAACTCAGAACCAAAACACTCAGAAGGTAAAAATATGATGAATTTAGTGTATCTATAGAAGGAGGAATTACCATCTGCCATTCTTTTAAAAGAAGGAATTTAATAATGAACTCTATAAAGTTAATTTGTTTCTTTGCTTCAGTTATCACAGTTCCTAGAAATTCACATTATTTTATTTAGAGGCTACTTACTTCACTGACAGCCATATACATGTGTCTTTTATACTCTTAGAGAATTTCAAGACTTGGAAGAAAATACATAGGGAATAACTTTATAACTTTTAGTGCCCTCCATTGTTAAGTCTCCAAAATTATCCCTGAGTGGATTAGTTGCAAAACATCAGGTCTCTGCCTGGTATATAAGCCAGCGTTTCCAAAGTGTATTCTGTAGAATATCAATAACTAGTATTAAATAAAATGGGGATGACACGTATTGAAAACGCTGTCTTACAGTTAGGTATTTCCATGCCAGGTTTGAGGATATGGCACATTGTGAATCTTTAAGAAATTTTCTTAAACTTATCTTATAGAATTTCTTGCGGAGTATCCTTTCAGAAATGCTGGCTTAAATGAATGGAAATAGAATTTGAGGGCTTCAGCATAGAACTTTGTCAATTATCCCTTTAACGAAATGGTAAGTGGGTCTGTGGCAGGGCCTGGCCCTGTTCCAAAAGCCAGGAATGGTGTAAGATTTCCCTACCTTCTGTTCTGTCCCTTGGCTTCCCCCCCAGAATATCCCCTCCCCCCTTTTTTGTCCTTATAGGCTTTTGTCCAGTCTGTAAAAACAGGTTCTTCTGACTCCTTTTCAAAGGACTGAAACATAGGAATTGTTTAATTCCACCCATCCCTTAGCCTAGAAGTTCTCAACCTTGGCTATACATTAGAACCACTTGAAGAGCTTTCTAGAAGTACCAATATCCAGCTGATAAAGAGATTGATTTAGTTGGTTTGTGGTGGAGCCTGGACATCAGTTTGTTTTAAACACGTGGTGGAGCCTGGACATCAGTTTGTTTTAAACACTGAGGTGATTCTAATATGCAACCAGGGTTGTGAACATCTGTCCTGGACACTTGGATACGTTGAATGGACATACCGTATTTTATGTAGTCTAAACTTGTTTCTGAAATTTACGAATTGTTCTTAGTTAATTGAAGAAAATTTGGCAAAAGCTGAACAAGCATGTCTAAATACTGACTGGCGAATTCAAGCTTTACATAAACAAAGATGCGATGATCTACACCGAAATGAATGTTACCAGGAAGTAGCCAAACTGCTTCGGAAAAACAGAAAGAAAGAAATGGAAGTATTAAATGCAGTGATGGAGGGGGAAGCTAAAAAGGTAAGAATGGTGTTATAAACTTCTTGTTATTAATCATTTAAATCTTGAAATAGTACATAATCAAATGGCAATAGCATCAAACCACATAATGTGTGTTTGAAAAGATCTTAAAGATGATCTAATTTTAATACGTAGTGCTCAGAGAAGTCCAATGTTGATGCCACCTAAGAATGACTAAGTTTCTTTCTCAGTTGCATTAGTGTCTCAACTTCCCAACCTCGTGGATTTGTTCTAGCTGATTGTATAATATTACTACTTTAATTTACCTAATTTTTTATACTAGCAACGTAAAAGACTTTGAACAGTTAGGAATTATATGTAGCTATTAGTAACAAAAACCAAAATAACAGTAACTATAAGCAAGATAGAAGTATTTTTCTTTTTCACGTGAAAAGTCTAGAGGTGGGCAGTCCACGGTTGGTATCCTGGCTCCAAGGTCATCAGAAAAACTGCCCCCTTCAACCTTTCTGCACTATTTCCTGGAGCATGTCTTTCATTCTCATGGATACCTTTCCATCCATTAATTTTAAAAACTCAGTCCCATAAGGTTTGAGATGTGAAATGTATTGAAATGAATTATTTCAGTGACAGTTGGGACCTGTATGGCACTCTGAGGAATTGAATAGTAGGGACGTCAGAAGTGCCTCTGCTTTCAAGGTTCTTCAACAGCCTTGAGCCAAGACAGGCACCCAGATTCCCTAATACCAAATAAATCCTACGTGCCTTGGAAATATAAAGTAGAGGAGACAAAAGGGGCTACTTCACTATAGGAACTTGCATTAGCACAAATTTATGTGATTTTTTTTTCATTTATTTGTATTTAGCGGGAGGAAGCTGAAGAACAAGACTTTCATTTGAAATCAGAAAAGAAAGCTGCTGCTCCTTCAGATGCCTCTAGAAGGTGTTTCCTAGAGAATGAGATACACGCTCAACATCCGTGTCATAAAGGTGAGCATCGTGAATGCTTCTCTCTCCCTTCATGGTGTTAACACCTTCATTCATTTACTGTGGTCTCTCATCACGGATAAATCCCTGAGATGTATTTTGGCACTTTTAGTCAAATTAGTGCTCAGTTAAAAGGGTGGGATGAGGAGGTGGGGCTGTTTAAAAAAAAAAAAGCGGGCTTCCCTGGTGGCGCAGTGGTTGAGAGTCCGCCTGCCGATGCAGGGGACACGGGTTCGTGCCCCGGTCCGGGAAGATCTCACATGCCGCGGAGCGGCTGGGCCTGTGAGCCATGGCCGCTGGGCCTGCGCGTCCAGAGCCTGTGCTCCGCAGCGGGAGAGGCCACAACAGTGAGAGGCCCACTTACTGCAAAAAAAAAAAAAAAAAAAAAAAAGCTCCAATTAAGAAAAATTTCTCAGCCATCCTGTAGAATTGTTTTATTCCACGGTCCTTGGCATCCCCTTAATGTACTAGACTATGATTTGTTCCCAAAGTGCTATTTCTAGTAAATTTTAGTAAAAATGTGTGCTTTGCCAATAGCTGGTCCTCAGAACAACAGTTTATTAAAGTAGCACAAGGAAACTTATTATAGGATCTAATCAAACATTAGGTTTTGGTGCAAGGCTTACCAGTGGCATTCGATGAAGAATCGAACTTTTAATTTAAAATTCTTGGAAATTCCCTGGCAATCCAGTGGTTAGGACTCAGCGCTTTCACTGCCGTGGTCCGGGTTCAATCCCTGGTTGGGGAACTAAGATCCCACAAGCCCCACGGCACGGCCAAAATAATAATAATAATTTAAAATTCTAAAATAGAGTACCTTTACAGGGAACTTCTGTCTTACTATATCTTGTATTGTTTCAGTCTTTTATAAAATGTTTATGTATTACTTTTTAAAATAACAGCCTTACTGATGTGTAATTCACATGCCCTACCATTCACCTATTAAAAATATACAATTCAACAGTATTATGTTACCATATATTAAAAAATATATTCAGAGTTGTGCAGCCGTCACCACGATCGATTTTAGAACATTTTCACAGCCCCAAATACACCCCATGGCCATTTGCGGTCACTCCTCATTTCCTGCTACTGCCCCCAGCCCTTGGCAACCACTAATCTCCCCGTTTCTGGAGATTTGCCTATTCAGGAAATTTCATACACATGGAATCATATGCTACACGGCCCTTTGTGTCTGACTTCTTTCACTAGCATGATGTTTTGAGGTTCAACCATGTCGTAGCATATATCAGTACTTCACTCCTTTTTAATGCAGAATAATATTCCATTGTATGAGTATTCCACATTTTATTTATCCATTCATCAATTGATAGACATTTGGGTTGTGTCCACTTTTGGGCTTTTATGACTAATGCTGCTCTGTGCCTTACCTTTGTCATTACTTTTGTAGTGCACAGATTGAAAAGCAAAAATAGAGGTTAGGTGCTATCATCATTTAATTAGGCTGCTTTTGAAACCCCTCATCACCTCTCACGCTTTTGGGTTTAGGTCCCAAATAGCGCCCGGAGCCCTTGGGGGAAGTGGGGAGCAGAATGTCACAAATTAAAAGACACAAACCACTGGAGCTGCCACTTCTCCCTAACCCTGTCACACTTACCCCAACATTAGAAAGAAAAGAAATTTGAGACTTGGAGAACCTACGAATTTAGAAATGGAAAAGGAAAGAGACTGCAAAAAGCTCCCTGCGTCCGTAGTCTTCCTACATGTGGCCCTTCCGCCTCCAGGGTGCCTTCCTCCCAGGCCACCTACGCTTTTTCGACGTTCCTAAATTTCACCAATGAGAGATAGTTTGGTTAATAATCATTCATTTTTCAAAAGGCAAATGTGTAAGGATTTGATCATCGCCTTAATCAGGGTGTATAGATTAAATCCGTGTCACTTAATCCTAAAACTGGAGGCTAATCAGCTATAATTAGGAGAACGGCATGTTGACTGCAAGTGCTCAGCATTGGTTTGTCACTCAGAGCCTAGAAGCGAGGCACCAGGAAGTAGGAAGCAGGTGAGTGTGCCAACGACAGATCATTTATTTATATTTGTGCCTAGTGTCAATCTTTATTAGCAATGGGGGGGGGGGAATTCTTATCGTTTCCCAAAAAATAGAACCTTCTGGACAATGTGGGTGACCCTCACTGCTTCTAAAATCCTAGGCCCATAAACTTAAACTGAATAGCGAGTGATGTCTTATAAAATATTAGTCCAGATTTTTAATGGGCAAAGGATTTGAACAGACAGTTCTCCAGAGAAGATGTACAATGACCAATACACGTATGAAAAGATGTTCAGCTTAAATTAGTCATTAGGGAAATACAAATCAAAACCACATGAGAAAACATTCAAATTAAAAATAGATATACAGTGAGATACAACTTCACGATCAGTAGCATGGATGTAATCCATTAACAAGTGGGGGCAAGGATCAGAGGAATTGGAACAGTGCTGGTGGGAATGTGATGTGGTACAGCCACTTTGGGAAACAGTCTGGCAGTTCCTCAAAAGGTTAAATGTAGAGAGACTGTATGACCCAGCAGTTCCACTCCTAGTATATACCCAAGAGAACTGAAACCATATCCCTACAAAAACTTGTACATTGAATGCTCACAGCATCATTATTCATAATAGCCCAAAAGTAGAAACAACGCAAATACCCATCAAATGAGGAGTGGATAAACAAAATATGGTATATCCACACAATGGAATCTTATTTAGTGATAAAAAGGAATTAACTACTGATTCATGCTACAGAAGGGATGAACCTTGAAAACCTTATGCTAAGTTAAAGCAGCTAGACCAAAAGGCCACATGTTAATATGATTCTATTCATGAAATGCCCAGAATAGGCAAACCTGTAGAGGCAGAAGGGGGTTAGTGGTTTGTGGGTGGGAGGGGTAGGGGAGTGGGCCACTAGTGGGTAAGACGTTTATTTGGGGGATGATGAAAATGTTCTAGAATTAGTGGTGATGATTATACAACTCTAAGTATACTAAAAACACTGAACTGTACCCTTGAAAGGGGTGAATTCTGTGGTATGTGAATTACCTCAGTGAAACTTATTTTTCTAATGACATTCGTAAACGCTGGTTGCCAGGTAGGGCCACTGGACCAGGTTTTAAAGCGACTGGGCCTTGAAGAAAGGGAAGAGCTTAGAGCAATTGGAGGACATTTCAGGGAGGGACGATTTCATGGTGTGGTGCAGGAGCCCAGGCTGGATGTCGGGAACACCGGGTTCTGGTTCCAGCCTCATGGTCAACGAAGGCAGAGTTTAAAGAATCTTAGCCAGAGTCAATAAGCTGTGTATCTCTGGTTAGTTTATTTACCCACTTGTGTTTCATTTGTGCCTATTAAGAAATGTTTACTGGTCTTCAGTTTCCTCATTTGTAAAATGAGAAGATTATAGACTAGGCGATTTTTAATTTTGTTACAGTTCTCACGTTATATTACACCATTTTCTAACCACTGACAGTCTGTGGGTCCCTCTGAGGCTCTCTCCCAGAAACATGCACATACACGTACACACACACACAGCACTTTCCCATAATCATTTTTGTGGATTCCCCAACCAAACGCCTCCATGAACTCCTTGCATGAGACAGAACTTGTTAAAAGTAATGAATCAGTGGCAGAGACTTGCCTGTCGTGGTGATTCAGGTTAGGCCAGCTGGAGCAGAGAGCTTCTGTACAAGAATGGTTAAAGATATCACTGAAGCATGTAGGTGATGGGGACCTTCAGGCTGAGCAGTGGGCTTCATCCTGTTGACCAGCCTGGCTGCAGAGCAGAATGGCCTGCGGAAGACAGAGTACAGGGCTTGCCTCCTGGGCAAGGAACGTGGTTAGGGAAAGGAAGGAAATTTAGTTTGTACCTTTTTGTTCCTTTCGAATTTTGTGAGGTACAGGTAATACCACTTCAGTAAATAAATACTAATTTTAAATAAGAAGAATCACTTTTGGGGCTTTAAAATAAATACATTAAATGAAGGAAAAAAGCAAGTTGTAGTGCAAAAAAGTATAGAAAAAAGAACTTTCACTTTTTACTGTACTATTTATATGTTCAAATTTGTTACAGTTAGCCAGTGACTGGCAATCTTTTGATACATACAAATTTTTTAAAAAATGCATAGTCAGGACCTCACATTTAATTCTGTAGATTTAAAAAAAAATGGAAAGGGCTTCCCTGGCAGCGCAGTGGTTAAGAATCCGCCTGCCAATGCAGGGGACATGGGTTTGATCCCTGGTCTGGGAAGATCCCACATGCCACAGAGCAACTAAGCCCGTGCGCCACAACTACTGAAGCCCACGTGCCTAGAGCCCGTGCTCCACAACAAGAGAAGCCACCGCGATAAGAAGCCCATGCACGGCAACCAAGAGTAGCCCCCGCTCGCCACAGCTAGAGAAAGCCTGCGTGCAGCAACGAAGACCCGGTGCAGCCAAAATTAAATAATTTTTTTTAAAAAACCGGAAAGCTAGATTTTTGTTTTAAAGTTTCACAGGTGGATCTGCTCAGCAGTGTTTGAAACGTTGCTATAAGCAAAGGGGGGGAAACCACTGGCTGTGTGATATTTACAAGACGGCATTTAATTCATCCTCCCCAATAGCCGTGGGCAGGAGGGATATAGGAGGACAGATGAGAGACAAGGAACTGTGAGATCTCAGATTTGGAAGGATCTGATATGTGAATCATCTCTGCAACATTGCAATAGTGGTTATCTAGCCTATGCCAGAACACTAATAGAGCTGGTGAGCGTGTTACCTCATTCCATTTTCTGCCAGTATTTAATTTAAAAGTTGCTGCTTCCTTATGTAAAGCTGAACCTGCTTTTCTTTTTGTAAACCGTCTCATTAACTGTTCTCTGGTCAGAATGGCCATCAGAAAAGTCTACAAATAAATGCTGGAGGTGTAGAGAAAAGGGAACCTTCCTACACTGTTGGTGGGAATGTAGATTGGTGCAGCCACTATGGAGAACAGTATGGAGGTTCCTTAAAAAACTAAAAAGAATTACCATATGGCCCAGCAATTCCATTCCTGGGCATATATCCAGAAAAGACGAAAACTCTAATTCGAAAAAATACATGCACCCTAATGTTCATTACAGCACTATTCACAATAGCCAAGACATGGAAGCAACCTAAATGTCCATCAACTAATTAATGGATAAAGAAGATGTAATACATATATACAATGGAATACTACTCAGCCTTAAAAAAGAATGAAATAATGCCATTTGCAACATGGATGGACCTAGAGATTATAATACTAAGTGAAGTAAGCCAGACAGAGAAAGATGAATCATATGATGTCACTTATATGTGGAATCTTTAAAAATGATACAAATGAACTTATTTATGAAACAAACAGACATAGAAAACAAACTTGTGGTTACCAAAGGGGAAAAGGGGGAGAGGGATAAATTAGGAGTATGGAATTAACAGATACACACTACTATATATAAAATAGATAAACAACAGGGACTTACTGTATAGCACAGAGAACTATATTCAGTATCTTGTAATAAGCTGGAATACAAAAGAATCTGAAAAAGAATACATAAGTGAATCACTTTTCCATACACCTGAAACTAACACAACATTGTAAATCAACTACAATTAAAAAAAACAAGCTATTCTCTGGAGCAATGCAGATTATGCTTACTACCATGATAGCCCTTCAGATATTTTAAGATGCCTCTTATATTCCATTCCCAGACACCAGTTCAAAATTAATCATTTGGTAATTAGTCACATTATCTTAATGACTCATTGAGCTAAAACGATGAGTTAAAACCATTAGCTGAACACATATGTATGGAATCTAAAAAAAAAAAAAAAGATGGTTCTGAAAAACCTAGGGGCAGGATAGGAATAAAGATGCAGACGTAGAGAATGGACTTGACACAGGGAGAGGGAAGGGTAAGCTGGGATGAAGTGAGAGAGAGGCATGGACATACATACACTACCAAATGTAAGGTAGATAGCGAGTGGGAAGCAGCCACATAGCACAGGGAGATCAGCTCGATGCTTTGTGACCACCTAGAGGGGTGGGATAGGGACAGTGGAAGGCAGACACAAGAGGGAGGAGGAATGGAGATATATCTCTATGTATAGCTGATTCACTTTGTTATAAAGCAGAAACTAACACAGCATTGTAAAGCAATTATACTCCAGTAAAGATGTTAAAACATTAATTAATTTTAAAAAACACAACACACACACACACGCGCGCGCGCGCACGCGCTGAAGCTCTTGAGCCCAGGTGAAAGGCAGGCATCATCTTCATGAGTCAGTGTGACCCGAGCAGTCTGGGCCTGACTCATGGAGGCTTGGATCCTGGTGATGGGAGTAAAAAGGAAGGGACATCCTAAGTGACATTAGGATGAAAAAATCAAAAGGACTCTGATGTCTTATTGGATGTAAAGCTGTAGGAGTTAGGAAACAGTAAAAACACAGCTGAAGGGTGAGTATAAATTTTGAAGTGGGGAGTGATGTTAAAAAAAAATAGGAGGTGGCACTGGTTAGGTGTGGAACACTGCCATGCTTCCTACTCTAGTAAGTCCAGGTAAAACTTGCCTATCGCTTGGGACGTCCCTGGTAGTCCGGTGGGTGAGACTCCATGCTCCCAATGCAGGGTTTCATCCCGGGTCAGGAACTAGATCCCGCGTGCTGCAACTAAGACTCTGCATGCCGCAACTAAAGATCCCACATGCCGCAACTAAAGATGCCACGTGCCGCAGCTAAGACCCAGCCCAGCCAAAATAAATAATAAAGATAAAAATATTTAAAAAAAAACAAAACAAAACTTGCCTGTCGCTGCTTCTGGTCTGCTGTATATAGTGAGCATGCCTTGCCTGGTTAAAGCTGGTAGTGATCAGCTCACAGGTGTTCTCAGGAAGGTTTGCTAATCACATTTAATAGTCTCTCCCAACAAATGTTTGGGATCTCTATACTAACACCTGTATTTTTCAGTAGTTTGTTGGCTTTTTGTTTTAGCTCAAGGTGTTTTTAAAGTACTTTACCAAAACTTCAGCTCAGCTCTTAATTCTCACTAACTGTACTTCCCTTGCCCATTGAATGGTGACAGCATTCTTCCCAGAAGAGAAAACTAAGGGGCTTTTTATCCTTGGCACTTTTAATTCACTAGGGACCGTCTGGAATTAATCATGGCTTTCTATCCACTCCCAAACATTCTCTCTGTTTTTTCACTTTTATAACATAGTGCCCAGGTGCCAAGATGAATGGGTCGCCTCAGGCTGTTTGCCTAGAACCTCACAGTTAAAAGACATTTCTGAAATGGAGTCCTTGACACAGAGTAAGTCAACAAACAAGAAAGATGTCTCCTGTCATGTTCGATTTAGCAATATTTAAGCAAGATTGTGGCTTAAGTTATAGTTGTAGCATGTTGAGACCATTTTCCCAGGGCATTGATCATGGAAATCCTAAAGTGGAATCAGCAAGATTCTCAGGTTTCCAGCGGGGGAGAAAAACTGGGTCAGTTCGAACCCCAAGTAGAGAAAGCTTGCCAAATATCATTAGTGCGACTATTTCTCTAGCACCAGCACTGCTGCCCAAAACAGAGTTGGAGGCTCCAATAGAAGTCCGTCACTAACTGAATTAATGATATTCATGACTATTTTTTACATCCTCGTGAAAAGAAAATCTCAGGATTAGTTTTCAAAGCTATTACATATTTGAATTTTCTCAGCTCTTATTCTGGGCTGAGTTCCCTCCAGCAACCATTGGAAACATGTGTCTGCTCTGGGCCCTGAGATGTACTGCAGGGCCAGCTCGCTCAGAACTGCTGAGGGCAGGTGGCTCCATGGTGATTAGTTGCCTTTTGATCCCTTGACTTGATTAACTGGAGGTTTTTGTTTATTTCTGGAAGGGATGGGATGGAAACATCTCACAGAAATGTAGTCATAGCATTAAGCCCATAAAGGAGCTAACAGTTTCCCCAGTAAAGTACTTGGTTTGTGTTTAAAAGGAGGGGAGGGGACCGGAAATTCTGTTAGACTTTATTGCAACCAACTTTTTCAGTAAAACTGTCATATAAGTGAAGCAGAATTTAACAGTGTGTTTTGAGTTCTTTTAGAAGAACAGATTTGTATATAATGTCCCCAAAAGACCAGCTTTATAAGAAAGATACCTGGTAACAAGTCATGAGTTCCAGTGTTGTGTAAAACATCCTTGCTAACTCATACTCTTATGTGCATCTCTAAATTCTGTGTCAGGATGTGAATTAAACCAAAAGTCATGTGTAAGTCAAATGAAAGGACAGGAGATTCTCAACTGTTCTCTATTCTGACACGTCAGAACTTTTTAACTAGATAGTTCTAAATTTCAAAATCCAGTTGAGGACATTTGGCAAGTTTCTCATTTGGCAGCAAAATAAGAAAAGCATAAATGTTTTATTCCTTGGGGGAAAAACAGTTTTCAGAAATTGAAGCTATTTGAATATGTAACTAAGTTTCAGAGAAGCATATTTTTAAGATGCTTCTTTTTTGAATTCCAGTATTTACTAGCCCCTCTATCAATGTGAAATGACTGTTACACTTGGACACATTGTAATGCTCTAATCTTGATTCTGGACTCTCCCTGCGTTGGCCACTATAAAAAGCACTTGACTTATTTATTTAAGCATTAGGAGAAGTGGTCATGGTGTACATTTCACAATATTAATTTTGGCACCTTGGAATTTTCTCATTACAATAAGCACCATGGTGAAGAAACTTACTATTGCAAAGAACTCAAATTCTCTCTTAAACAAGCTTTCTTCCTAATTTAAAAGGTCATCTGTATTCCCAAATCAAAAAAAAGCTAACCAAAAGCAGGTAAGTTCTCTAATAGCATTCATTCAATTCAACAAATAAATATTTGACTTGTAAATGGAACCACATGGGCAGGTAATATGTTTGGCTTTTTGTTTAAGAAGTTTTGTTTTTAGAATATTCATTTCATGATTGATTTTTTGCAACGTATTTACCTTTAAACACTATACCATTGCTAAAATTAACTGTTGTTAATTTTAAATTTTGTTTTCAAGTTTCATTAAACCAAAGAAAAACACATTGGGACACCATGGAATGGGATCTTATGGAGAGAGTGAGAAATCTCCGCCAGAGACTCGCCACCCAGGCTCGAAACAGATGTCAAACGCCTCATCTTTTGGCTACTTAGGAGGCTGGTCACCTTGAGAGAGTCAAAGAGCGAGATACCTATTTTGCAATCAGTGACACTGATTTTCAGATTATTTATTTTGAATTCCTATAAAGATCAACCTTTTGTATGAAAAATATGTGTGTATAAAAATTATGTGTTCTCCTTAATTCTGGTGCTTTGGGACTTGTAAATGGCTTATTGTACTTTTCACAATAAAAAAAATGTGAAGCTTTTAAAGCTTTGTATTAGGCCCTTTCAGGTTTCAAGGACCAGCATAAACCTCAGGAACTTTAGTGGATGAGGTTTTATTTTAAAGGTGAACGGAGAAATAAAGAACACGACACCACCTCAGCAGCTGTGCAGCCAGGACTGAGCCAGAACTCAGCAGCAGCGCCAGAGCGCGAGCAGTGAGGAGAGGCCCACCTGCCAGCCCCTCTGCCCCCAGCAGCTGGTCCCCCCCTCGCCCGCGATCCACCGTACCAGCAGCACCCAGGCCACTGTCTCCTCTTCTCCTGACGGCACCGGCTCAGCGCCACAACAGGGCTGCTCCCGGCTTCAGCATCTTGGCAAATTACTTCCCTGAACCCATTTCTAAAGGGAGAGTAGAAACAGCACGTGGTCTTTGATGTAAAGATTAAATAAGATCATGTATATAAAGTTCCTGATATAGTGCTTTTCCTGGTATGGTGCTTAACACACAGCACACAGTACATACGAGTGTTTTGTTTTGGTTTTGGCACAAAGATAACCTTATGGTAAGCCAAATGCTCTCTTTTGTCCGAAGTCCTAAGAGAATACCCCGTTATAGGACTTCCCTGGTGGTGCAGTGGTTAAGAATCCGCCTGCCAATGTGGGGGACACGGGTTCGAGCCTTGGTCCAGGAAGATCCCACATGCCGCGGAGCAGCTAAGCCCGTGCGCCACAACTGCTGAGCCTGTGCTCTAGAGCCCGCGTGCCACAACTACTGAGCCCACGCTCCTAGAGCCTGTGCTCCGCAATGAAGAGTAGCCCCCACTCGCTGCAACTAGAGAAAGCCTGCGCACAGCAACAAAGACCCAACGCAGCCAAAAAAAAAAAAGAAAAAAACACCTTAGATTACATCAGGAAAAACAATTTTTTTTTAAAAATACCCCATCATTATGCAAGGCATTGGTTTCCCAAGAGCACTTTCATCAGCCTCATTTTCTTTGTCAGTTTGTTAGAAGCATACCTTCATGGGCCAGGCTGGTGTGTGTATGTGGCAACAGAAAGTCACAGGATATAAAATATTTCTGGTGTGATTGCAACTTCAATGAGCTAGAAATTGCTCACCTAAAAGGATTTGAATTATAGGGACCCCCCTGGTGGTCCAGTGGGTAAGACACTGCCCTCCCAATGCTCGGGGCCCAGGTTCAATCCCTGGTCAGAGAACTAGATCCCACACACATGCCACAACTTAGAAGCCCATGTGCCAGAACTAAAGATCCCATGTGCCGCAACAAAGGGTCCCACGTGCTGCAACGAAGATCCCGCTCAGCCTAAATAAAATTTTTTTTTTTAAAAAGCATTTGAATTCTAAAATATTGTGATTCTGCCAGCCAGAATCAACTGTATATTGCCCGTTTTTGACCTCTACTTCAGGTCCTCTTTTACTAGAATTTACATCCATTCAGATTGGTTTTGCAAACTGTGCGCGCGCACACACGTGCGCACACTCTTTCATAGTCTTATAATACTTTAAACTTTTTTAAAAAGTTTCTATCCATCCAGTGAAAGTGGGTTATGCATACTTTCAATGACATGAAGTTCTTTTTTATTACATTCTTCCCTCTAGTTTTCCCTGAGCCTGCAATTCTCCCAACAGTGATCTTGATAAAGTCACTGGCTTAGCAGAGAGGTAGTTGGCCGAGTCTCGTAAGTCACGTGGGACTGCTTGGCATTTTGGAGGTTAGCACATTTCATGACATCTACGAAATACATTTCTGATTATCTCTTCCTGCTTCTTGGCAGTATATCTTCAACCTGACCCCAATTTCTTTCTTTTTTTTTTTTTTAATATTTGTTCATTTGGCTGCACCAGGTCTTAGTTGCGGCATGTGGGATCTAGTTTCCTAACCAGGGATCGAACCCGGGCCCCCTGCATTGGGAGCGCAGAGTCTTAGCCACTGGACCACCAAAGAAGTCCCCCAATTTCTTTATAATATAAACTCTGGGAATTGAATGAAGGTTGAGCTTGGCTAAAATCCTTCCCACACTGACTACAGTCACACAGCTTTTCTCCAGTGCTCCCTTGAGTTAGCTGGAGAAGAGCAGTTCCTAAATGCCTTTTCGTATTTATCATATTCCTAAGGTTTCTTTCTGGTTGGATAAAGGTGGGGCTTCAGCTAAATCCCTCTCCACATTGACGCCACTTAAAGAGTCTTCGGTATGAATTCAATGGTGTTGAATAAGTTACTAACTTGGTTAAAGGCCTTCTCACACATTCACAAGGTTTTTCTCTGGTATGAATTCTCTGATGTTGAGCATGATTTGAATATTTGCTAAAGGCCTTCCCACTGTGACTCCACTGTGACCGCTACAGCTGTAACGATGACTCTACAAGGGCTGCCAAAGTGTCAATCTATTAATGTGGGTGCACTTAACACAGATTCTTAATGTTGAATCTCAGGTCAGTCTGGAGATCAACCACGTAATTTGAACATGAGAAGTTTAATGTAAAGAGTAAACTACGATAGGGCAGTAAGTATAAAAATGCTAAAGGGTGCCTAGGGCTGAGGGAGAGGACCCAAGGAAGGACAAACTCGGAAGGAGGTCCCTCCCTCCTCAAGGCTCAGGTTCAGAGCGCACTGGCCAGCAGAGGGGTTGCTGGACTGCCCAGGCCAGCGCTGGCCCACCTGCACAGGCAGCAGGAAGGAAGTGGCCAGGGTGCAGGCGATCCCAGGCTGCCAAGTGAAAGCTCGTAGGAAGCCAGGACCCCGAGTGTTACCATAGCCATATGCAGCCCGGCTGGGCCATGTTGGGAGGGGAGGGTCATGCTGAGACAGGCTGGGACCTGGGACCCTTCGCTGCAGTGCTTGCACCTAGGCAAATGTCTCCTTGGTCGACAAAATACAAAGAAACTATAAGGGACTAAAAATAACTGTGTGCATGGGCAGTTGGGGCAAATTATGGACAAGATACAAAAGGACCAAAAAACCCAACTTCCACTTCTAAAGACCCAGAAGCAAAAGCAGAGTGTCAGGAGCAAAAAGCAGCATACTGAGCACGCCCCCTGCACTCAACACGGCCAGAGAGGTGGGCAGACACCTAAGCCACCCCTGGACCCACCCCTACCTTCACCCCAGATAAGGAACCAGCTCCCCGCAAGCTTGGGGAGTGAGCAAGGGGACGTGTTACTTGCTTTCACTCCCACCTGCTGCAGCAGGGGCCCCCATAAAGCCTTGCCTGAATTTCTTGTCTGGCCTCTCATCCATTCCTATTAAGGAAGGCCAAGAACCCTTGTCAGTAACAACGGGGAACCACCCCGTGGGGCACAGGCAAACCAAGGCCAGAAGCCAGGCGCTCAGAGCGTGTCGCGGCTGCTGCTGGCATTAGAAGTGAACATGCCATGTCCATGTTGGGAGGACCACAGTGAAGTGGTCCTCAGGCTGGGCTGTGAAGTCACTAAGAGGTTGTGTGCTCTGGGCACACAGCTGGCACAGAGCACCACTGGGTGTCCCCACACACTCCGACCACTGAGGGACCATGAAGCAGGAACTATCAATAGAATAAAGAAAACAGCACATCTGAGCTAGAAAGAGAAGCCCCATCCCTCCTGCAGTGTCCTCCCGCGCCCTCTGCTGACAGCCTAACACCGTGCACACCATAAGAAGAAAGGCTTGAAGGGTCTCATCTGTTTTTGCAGAGCAGGCACTGAAGAGTGAATTTGGAGCTCAGAAGCCATAAATTGATCACAGGCACTCCTGTGCAACTGAAAGTGGCTCTAAAAGTTTACTTGGTTGGTTGGCAGAAACGTGGACTCAATGTTGGCCTCTTTAATTACACAGAGACGCCAGGATATGCCTGATGTGATGTAGATGCAAGCTTGGGAAGGTATGAAGGCAGGAGTGGATTTATCACGTATGAACTTCTCACTCTCTTTCCAGCTACATGCTCAGCCCCAAAGACACTCCCTTCTTAAGGCACTGAGTGAAGGGAGTATCTGCACATTTGAAAAACTGGTGAGAGACGCCCGTCAATATGCTTCCTGATTTCAGTGGGGATGATGGGATTTCATGCAGCAGAGGCCAAGTGTCAGTGGTTTAACTACCAAAGACAACCATTGACAGCTGCCAGCAGCAGAGAAGAAGTATTAAGGGATTCTTGGCTAACAGTAATTGATTATGTTTTCCCTAAGAATGAAATAGGTAGGCAGCCTACTAAAATGTTGCTTGATATATGTAACAGGAAATCTTAAGATCTGGTGGCCCCAAACCTGACTTGAGTCACTGTCACTGAACCACACTTGGGTCCACTCGCCTGCATGCAGTTAAGTCAATCTACCAACACGGGGTCGGCGTGAAGGAAAGTGCAGCATTTAGTGCAGGGCGCCAAGCAAGGAGTCCAGGCAGCTAATGCTCTAAAGGCCCAAACTTGCCAGTAGCTTTCAGGGAAAGGTTTTCTAAAGACACAGTGAGGGAGAGGGGTTGTGGGGTGTGTGATCAGCTCGTGGACATTCTTCTGATTGGCTGGTGGTGAGGTAATCGGGAGCAACATCATCAACCTTCTGGTTCCAACCCGTCTGGGGTCTATGTGCTTGTGGGCAGCATGCAGTTAACTCTTCCACCTGGTGGGAGTTTCAGTATCTGCTAAACAGCTCAAAAGATTTGACTCAGATTTTTGTCTATAGCCCTTGAGGAGGAGCTAAAAGTCCCTGACTTTGTTTAATGGCTAAACTATTGTTATTTGTCTTGCTTGACTGTTTTCCTTTGTTTCTGCGTTTTCTCACTTCTCCAATTAAATTTATCTTTGGAACTTGGGGAAGGCCTAGGAAGCTAAAGTTTTTCTACACACAAGAGGCAAGTGGAGGACATGGGGAGGTCTGTCCCAGGAAGGCCCCATAGGGTCCTGCTCAATGACATCACCATAATGGAGAGCTATGTCTGTCACCCATTTTCCAGACCTAAACTCATCCCCAGATTCAAAGCCTTTTTTTTTTTTAATTGAAGTATAGTCATGTTAGTTTCAGGTGTACAGCACAGCGATTCAGTTATACATATATAGTCTTCAGATTCTCTTCCCTTATAGGTTATTATGAAATATTGTGTATAGTTCCCTGTGCTAAAACACAGTAGGTCCTTGTTGGTTGTCTATTTTATATTCAATGTCTCTTGATTGAAGGGAAGACCAGGTGCCTATGGTGAAGGATTCTGCAGCTGTGAATGACACATATATATGCTCTAAATAATCCCTCAGTCCTTTCCAAAGAGATCTGTTGGCACTTACCTGAAAGACTGGGTAGCAGGGTAAAGAAGACACCCAGCCCTTTCAGGGATTACTAGACATTGGCTGTAAAATGACACTAATTACTTGGGTCCACCAAAGTCAGAGCTAACAGTGGTCAGGTGAAAAAGGAGCCTTGGGCCAGTTTGAATTACAGTGGATGCAATAAGGCCATGAAACCAACTGTGGTGATTTTGGGTACCTGAATGTATAATTGGAATAAACATATTTGACAAAGGGCAGAATCTCTACACTGGTGCTATGACCCACTGAGTAAGGGTCATTAGAATAGGAAGAGTCAAGTGAAGGCCTCTGAAAGTCCTCCCTACCACGATGTTAACCCAAAAGTATTATCACATCCTCAATGGAGAATTGCAGAGACCAGTGTGCTATCAAAGACTTGAAAGATGAAGGGGTGGTTATAGCCATCACTGTTGCTGAGGCCAAGCTCCTGCTGCTTGCTGCAGGACAGGCCAATAAATGGAGAGAGGAGTTGCTGGGGCAAGGAATAGGGACTTTATTCACAAAGCCAGCAGACCAAGAAGACACAGACTCATGTCCCAAAGAACCATCTTGCCTGAGTTATTTCAGGCTTCTTTTATGCTAAAAGGGGAGGGATTAAAGCCAAACACTTCCTGGTTCCGGTCAGCCTCCAGAGGGTATATGTTAATTTCTTCCTTCTTGTAGTCATTCACATGTGGGCCTGGTCAGGATGTTTCCTATGAGCTAAACAAAGGTATTTCAGCTTAAGCTCATTACCTGGGAGGCAGGGTTCCCAGAGATGGACCATTATGTAAAATTTAAGCTTATAGGCAACATCCCTTTAGTGATTAACTTGTATTACTAATCGAATACAAAGGTTATTCCCTATTACAATTCCCTACTGTCAAGGTCCGTTCCACAATCTTGTGGCAAAAGGGATGAAGATCGCTCTGGCTACTTACTGAACAGAGGCAATGACTATTCCTTAGAATCTTTAGTCAGTCCTTTTTTATCTACAATTATTTGAACCTGATGAAACTCCTTAGCACTTTGTTGTCTAATTTGTAATTGAACTTGGGGTTTTGGTTCTGGTTCCCAGTACATATACTAAATTCCTGTGCTATTTATTTGGATAAAATTAAACAAATTGGTTGAAGCTTCTCCAGCTATAATGAAATTACCATCTACTTCAATTGGACAGGCAGGCCTGTTGGAGGTCAAGTCATGAACAGCGGTTAGTATAATGCCCAAAGTTTTCACGTAGCTGGCAGCTGCTCGGTATTTTAAAGCATTTATAGACTCTCCTGCCCAGGCAGGCACCTCGAATGGCCTACCAGACAGTATTTCAAAGGGGCTTAATTTAAGACTGTTTCTGGGAGCCGCTGATCCATAGCAGGGTAACTGGCAAGGCCTTACCCCAAGTTAAATTAGTCTTCTGACATATTTTAATGATGTTCCTTTTTAATGTATGATTCGTCTTCTTGGTTTTTCCTGATGACTGTGGTCCCTGGGATGAAAGCAATGCTATAATCCAAATCAGGGGATAATTTCCCTAAGGAGGGCTTTAACCACTTTAGAGCCTTTCTGTCCAGGTGGTATGCTTCCACCCATCCTGAAAACGTGTCCACACACACTAGCATGTTATCTGAAACTTCCTGCAGCTCAAGGCATTTGAGTAAAGTCCATTTTCCAGTCCTCGATGGGGCAGATTCCTCTATGTTGAGTCCCCGTCTGGGGAGGTCTGACAGCAGTATTTGGATTATTTTTAGCACAAATCATGCAATTCTGAGTGACTTGCTGGATGGTCTTTTGTTAGGCCCCATTATATATATATTTGAACCCTTTGTAAGGTGGCATCTCTCCTATAATGGGCACTATTATGAATGGGCTGCAGCATAAGAGTGCCTCAGGAAACAAAAAACCTGTGCACTCCATTTCCAGCCAGGCGTGACCCAAGTGAAACCCCACTCTTCGGCCCTCTCTTTGTCCTTTTCTGAATACACTGGCTGGTATTTTGACTGGTCCATCCTCTTGCCTCAGAGGATAGACTAGGTGTCCCAGCGTCCCTTTTTAATAGGATTCATATTGGTCATGTGCTTTTGGCCTTCCCTGGGGCGCCATTAGCACACACTCCTGGTCGTACCTTTTCGTAGACCTGTGATGGGTTGGACAGAGCTCTGTCTCTTTTTCCGGGGTTCTCAGGAGCCCCATCTGTAGGCTTAAGTGTGTCCTGGTGGGACTCTGAGGTCAAGCTGTTCTGGTGAAAGACTTCAGGGTGAAATCTGTCAGAAAGTCAATCGGTTCATTCCCCACTGTCAATTTTACCCGGAGCTCCTGTGGGGAATTAAGTGCCTCAAGTCCAAGGGAGCCCCTGGGCCTCTTCATTCATCAGTGTTCCTCCCTTTCTACCCTGTTAGAGACTCTCATCTTTTGTTTTTCTTTTGTTTTAGCCTTGGGCAGTGGTTCCTCCTTACAGTCAGTGCATTGTTTCTCCCCCATAGTGATGGCTTATTTCTTCGGTTACTTTTGACACTTTGACACTGGTGTCAAAAACCTGGCGTTTCATTTTGCATCTTCTTTTCTCTGGTGTTCCCTGTTGAACACTTTAAAAGCAGCATCTACCAATTGAGAAGGGTTCATTCCAAATGCACCACCTAGTTTTTGCAACTTTCTCCTGATATCTGAAGCACTTTGCCCCCTCCTTCCCCTCCAAAAAAGGTCAAATTTATCATTCTAATATTTTCAGGGGTCTTGGGATCTGCATTAGGATGACGTCTATAGGCTTAACAAATCCTTTCCAAAAATTCAGAGAGGTCTTCATTTGTTTTGCTGGATTTCTTTAATTTTATTCAAATTCTTTTGCTTTGGTTCCCCTTTTCAAAGCCCTGCCAAGATATACTAATTAGTAATGCTCTAATAAGGGCATTCCTCCCTCATTGTGGTCCTAATTTGGTTCAGCTGTGGATCCTGTCAAGTGGGCTTCAGGTGTAGAGGATCCTCCCTATAAAGGAGGGGTGTGATCCTTCCAGTTAAAGGATGAGAAACCCAGCTGGCTGGTTGTTTGCATTTAGCCCCCTGTATGAGATAACAGCAATGGAAAGCTCCCTGCCCTGGGAGTGGCTTCTGGCCCAAATTGGATACACTATTGGGTCTTAGATGGTGATCATGGGACCAAGTCCTTGTACCCCAGAAGCTAACACAGGCTTTTCTAATTGATCCCTAGAAGGAGGGGCAGTCCTGAGCCCCAGTGTCAGGAATTGGGGCTAGACAGGCATGGAAGGTGGTGGAAAGGGTGGATATACTGGCATAATGGCCAGAGTAGATGGGACAGTTAGCTGAGCCGGAGGAGTTAAGGTCTGAAGCAACATATCCTCACTCTTATTCCCTTCCCTTCTTATCTTCCATGATGTAATAACACAAATGCTTGCACATAAAGGACTTCATCATTCTTCCCTGCTTCCTCACAAAATAGCTATAGAGGTATTCAAAAGCCACTGTAAAACCATAGATAGCAATTGATCATCTCTAACCATTGAAAGGATGCCTTTTTGCTTTGGCAAAAGGCAAACTGGGACTATAGTGCAATTGAAAAGAAACTTGGTTACTGCTGTGACATACAACAAGTTAAGATAATTACTAAAATTATGACCAATATCATTTACTAGGATATACCAGAATTGTAGGAGTTCCATATAGTTTCTAGAATGTGTATATTAATAATGTTTACCCATAAGATAAAACTTCTTAGCTTGTATCACCATTTATTTGACAATGCTTCCCATGTAATTTAACATACCAAATAAGCCTAGTTAGTTTAATATTCCTCTCTCTGAAATGGAGAGAAACAAATAATTTGAGGTGTTCCAGGGACCCCATGGAAGACCTCAAAGTTAGCTAGAGGTCAAATGAACTCCATTTAGAATTTGATCTTTGGGAAGTCTGTCAAAAATGTCAAAAAGCTTTAAAACACTTGGTCAAACAGAATCACAGGTCACTGTGAAACAATACTCATTCACTTAACCAGTGATAATAAAAGATCTCAGTGGTAAATACAGATCATTTAAAGAAACTCACAATCTATTACAAAAAGCAGTTCAAGGGGGCAGACAGCAGAAGCAAGAAGAACTATAATCCTGCAGCCTGTGGAACAAAAACCACATTCACAAAAAGATAGACAAGATGAAAAGGCAGAGGGCTATGTACCAGATGAAGAAACAAGATAAAACCCCAGAAAAACAACTAACTGAAGTGGAGATAGGCAACCTTCCAGAAAAAGAATTCAGAATAATGATAGTGAAGATGACCCAGGAGGGAAAAAAAACATAAAAAACACAAACACATGGAGGCTAAACAATATGTTACTAAATAACCAAGAGATCACTGAAGAAATCAAAGAGGAAATCAAAAAATACCTAGAGACAAATGACAATGAAAACACGATGATCCAAAACCTATGGGATACAACAAAAGCAGTTCTAAGAGGGAAGTTTATAGCTATACAAGCCTACCTCAAGAAACAAGAAGAATCTCAAATAAACAATGTAACCTTACACCTAAAGAAACTAGAGAAAGAAGAACAAACGAAACCCAAAGTTAGCAGAAGGAAAGAAATCATAAAGATCAGAGCAGAAATAAATGAAATAGAAACAAAGAAAACCATAGCAAAGATCAATAAAACTAAAAGCTGGTTCTCTATAAACAAGACGAAAAAACAACCCTCAGAATGGGAGAAAATATTTGCAAATGAATCAATGGACAAAGGATTAATCTCCAAAATATATAAACAGCTCATGCAGCTCAATATTAAAGAAACAAACAACCCAATCCAAAAATGGGCAGAAGACCTAAATAGACATTTCTCCAAAGAAGACATACAGATGGCCAAGAAGCACATGAAGAGCTGCTCAACATCAATAATAATTAGAGAAATGCAAATCAAAACTACAATGAGGTATCACCTCACACCAGTTAGAATGGGCATCATCAGAAAATCTACAGACAACAAATGCTGGAGAGGGTGTGGAGAAAAGGGAACCCTCTTGCACTGTTGGTGGGAATGTAAATTGATACAGCCACTATGGAGAACAGTATGGAAGTTCCTTAAAAAACGAAAAATAGAATTACCATACAATCCAGCAATCCCACTACTGGGCATATACCCAGAGAAAACCATAATTCAAAAAGACACATGCACCCCGATGTTCATTGCAGCCCTATTTACAATAGCCAGGTCATGGAAGCAACCTACATGCCCATCGACAGACGAATGGATAAAGAAGATGTGGTATATATATACAATGGAATATTACTCAGCCATAAAAAGGAATGAAACCGAGTCATTTGTTGAGACGTGGATGGATCTAGAGACTGTCATACAGAGTGAAGTAAGTCAGAAAGAGAAAAACAAATATCGTATGTTAACGCATGTATGTGGAACCTAGAAAAATGGTACAGATGAACTGGTTTGCAGGGCAGAAGTTGAGACACAGATGTAGAGAACAAATATATGGACACCAAGGGGGGAAAGTGGCTGGGGGTGGGGGTGCTGGTGGGATGAATTGGGAGACTGGGATTGACATGTATACACTGATGTGTATAAAATGGATGACTAATAAGAACCTGCTGTATAAAAAAATAAAATAAAATTTAAAAAATTTTTTTAAAAAAGCAGTTCAATATTTTAAGAAAACTTTGTCCTCTTAGAGAACCAAATTCAGGTTTTGTACCACCTTACCTTTAAGATTCATTTTCTTAATTAGCTTCAATCTTACGTTAGCCAGTCCTGACTATGCACAAAATTCTTTCAGTGTTCCTCCTCCACAAACCTTCCACAACTTTCTGTATCCATGTTAATCTGTTCCTCATTTTCTTTTCCATTCAGAAACAACCAGCTCTAGGACAAAACCACCCTTTTCCCTTTAACAAAATGCATTTTCATTCCTCATACCTTCTTTGCTGAAAACACACATCCCGTATCTTTGTATACTGAAGTGTTTCCGTCACAATTCTTAACCTTAAAACCTTAATCTTTAGCGAAAACCAAAAAGCAAGTAATAGTAAACTCTTTGTCATACCAGAGTTTCCTGACTGACAAACTTTTGCTTTAGTCTTCCTCTCCTAAGAGGGCGAAAGTAGGTACATTTAGACCTGCCCAGAAGTTAATGTTCTAATGTTTTATCCTATTCGAAACGACCCAATGAATTCTCTTCATTTAACTTAGTTTAGTTTCAAGTTTTGAAAATCTGTAGAGACTATTTTAGATAGACATTCCCAAAACATAATTATTCCTATAGAGTCTACCTTAAAGTCTTACCTCATTTACCTCTATTTTATTTACTTAAAATCTTTGTCATATTGTTGTTTTTCTTGCTGACAAACTTTGTAACAGGAATAATAAGGTCTAACTTCATTTCTACTAAACCTAAGTACAATAAAAGTATTATACTTAATGTTGATGACCCTAAAGACAGGTATGTATTAATCAAACCAACAAGCTCAAGCTAATTAATACCAGATATTAACTCAATACTGAATATTTCCTAGATCATGTGAACCCGAAATTCATTCTGGCCAGTTTCTTTTATTTTTGAGTATTTATATAAGTGCTTAATTTCCTTTAAGCCAATTAAATAATTAAAAATTAATTTTGGCAATGCCACACATCTATAACACGTGTACAAGTACACAAACACAGGGACCTCATGGTTACCATTCTGAAATTTCACCCATGAATCAGGTCCAACAGTATAAAACCCATCAGTTACAGAAGAGGTTAGATTCAGATTGGGTTTCAGGCAAATGGGACAAATCAAGGTCACCTGTCTAGACGGCTAAACCCTTTTTACTAATATTAATGGAAAAGACACTTCTATTTCTATTTGTAGCTTTTGGTGATGTTAGGAAACAAGTAGAACCTTTCTCTTCTTCCTGTGAATGTCCCTCTCTTGGACAAGAACAGACAGGTTTTGGTTTTGTCTTTTTCTGTTCCTTTCCTCCATTTGACATCAGCAAAAGTTTTAAGTATCACAAAACTGATTTGGCTGTAAATGGAGAAATAGTACCAAACAAAATGAAACGGAAAACGCAAAGGACAAACAGAAAATCCTAAGTAAACCCTCAAGTTTGGTCTTGAGGTTTTACATATACCAACGACACCGGAGACCATAAGGGGATCATAAATGAAGTAATTAACACAGCAAGGGTGGCAGTACATGGTGCACAGGGTTCCAGGATAACCCTGCCTAAACCCCTTGCGGAGATCCTAACAGGTACTGTGGCCACACATTGTTACAATAAAATGTCATCTTCCCTTCACCCATGGGTTCATAGCTGTAATCAGATCACTTATCCAAAATGCACCTCGGAGGACTTTCTTTAGGAATAGTTGAAATATTTCCCTTTTTTTTTTTTTTTTTTTTTTGCGGTACGCGGGCCTCTCACTGTTGTGGCCTCTCCCGTTGCGGAGCACAGGCTCCGGATGCGCAGGCTCAGCGGCCATGGCTCACGGCCCCAACCGCGGACGGCACGAACCCGTGTCTCCTGCATGGGCAGGAGGACTCTCAACCACTGCGCCAACAGGGAAGCCCCATTTCCCATTTTTAAAGACAGAATTTCAAGACGAGCAAAACACAAACCCCAAACACAAATGCTAGCGTCCAAAGAAACGAACCAGTTCACAAATCAGGTAAAAGTCCAACAACTCTTTCCTCTCTCCAACAGGGTACCCCACTCAAATACAAATTGGCTTATTCCGGAGAAAACTCCCCAAACCCCAAATGGAGAGGAAATAAAGCTCCTGGCTGTACACAGCCAGAGTGACTTACCCCCCTGTATGGAGCCTGTCTGCTCCCAAACGTTGATTCCTTGCTCCAACTGCCAAGCGCTGGGGCAGTCAGTGCAGCTTCGGGGAGTTCTGAAGGGAAGATCCTCAGGACAAGCGGTTGCAGCAGCTGCTGGGCCTTACCCCCAAATTCCCCAACTGCCAGCTAGCCAGGAGTAGCAAGGCAGGACAGGCCAATAAATGGAGAGAGGACTTGCTGGGGCAAGGAATGCGACTCTATTCAGAAAGCCAGCAGACCAAGAAGACAGTGGACTCGTATCCCAAAGAACCACCTTATCTGAGCTAGAACTGAGGCTTCTTTTATACTAAAAGTGTGTGTTTGGGGTGGGAAGTAAAGTCAAACACTTCCTGGTTCCCATCAGCCTCCGGAGGGGATGTGTTAATTTCTTCCTCGCTGCAGTCATGCACAGGTGGGCCTGGTCAGGATGTTTCCTGTGAGTTAAACAAAGGTATTTCAGCTTAATGCTCATTACCTAGGAAGCAGGGTTCCCAGAGATGGGCCATTATGTATAATTTAAGCTTATAGGCAACATCCGTTTAGTGATTAACTTGTAACAGAACACGAAGGTTCTTCCCTTTTACATCACATCTCAATTTAATTTGCTATTTGACCTGTTCAGAATGACTGAATTATCAGAAATTTCACGGGTGATCATTGCAATGCAGCAACTGTTTCAGATGCAGCGTCAGCACAGCCCCTGTCACGTTAGGCCGGGCTGCTGCCTGCATGACCTCCCTAACACCCCCATCCCCGAGACCGATCTTCTCCTGCCACTTCAAAGCTCTGCAGCCCAAACTCCTCACCAATGTGTTCAGCGCGGTGCACTGTCTGGCCTCTCATCACGGTGCCGCCCACTTCCCCACAGTTGCCTAGACCCACCCTTCCCTGGGGCCAGGTGTTGATAATCAGGACCCTCCCCAGGAGACTTTGGGTTCCAGGCACTGCCCTGGGGCCTCCATTCGGTGGCTTTGCAGGCAGCGGCGCCCTCAGCGTCCTCCTGGACCTCGAGCACCCCGGCCTCCCCTCACCCAGGGCTGTGCACGTTCCCGCCACCATCAGGGCTCAAGGGCCAGGGTAGGACACCTGGTGGAGGGTGGGACGGCAGGGTGAGTGCACCTCCTGGGTACCCGGGCCGCAACGCTGGTGGTGAGAGTGGGGATCTTCCCGAGGGGCTCACCCGGGCCCCAGCCCGCCGCGCGCTAGTCTTCCTCACGTGCCCACACCCCAGGCCCCACCCCCTGCCGCCCCGTCTTCAGGCGCTGGCCTCCCTTCCAGTCCTCCCACCCGGGCCCAGAACGCCGGAGCCGTCAGGGCGGCGGAGCAGAAGAGTGGTTATCTTCCATCAACGACTATGCCCCGCCTCGGTACTTCGGGTTGGTTATGCCAATACGCTGGTGACCCCAGGGCGGAAAAGCGCGGACGCTCAGGGTCTACAGATCCCCTCACAAGCAAGTAAAACCTATCCTTCTAGGACGATAAAGGAGCTGGAGCGAACAAAAGTATCGTGCCCCGTGTGAGGATCGAACTCACGACCTTCAGATTATGAGACTGACGCGCTACCTACTGCGCTAACGAGGCACCTACCAGCCGTTTCTCGGAGAATGATAATGAGGCTCATGCGGACGCCCAGTACGCATGCTCAGAAAGCCAAGTTTTCATTTTCTCCGCTGAGTCCCTGATCCCGGACACAGGAGTTGCCGACCCCAGTGCCCGCCCTGGCTGAACCGGCCACGCCGCTCCGGTCTTCCTCCGCCTGCCGGTCTATTTATCAATCAACAAGCACTGCGGCTTGTCGGACCCCATGTGCCGAGTACTGGGGATCCGGGGCCGTGGGATTCTTCCTGCTGTTGTAAACTCTTATTTTTGTAGACTGTTTACAAAGCGTTTGCACATGCGTTATCTCGTGAAACACTTCTGGGGCACCTACCGTGTCCCCGGCCTTGTGCTGGGTGCTGCGTTCACAGAGACACTCTCAGCCTCAAACAACTGGAGTCGGGGCGCACATGCATAATGATTTGAAAACACACACGCGCACACACAATGCACACTACTCCGGCCCCACCGCAGATCCCCAGATCCAGTCGGGTGCCCAGCCCCTTATGACGCTCCAAGTTCCCACCTCTGCCCGGAGCTCGGCGGCTGAGACCACCCTTCATAGAAGCGTCCGCAGCTCTGGAAACGACACCTCGGGTCGCAGCCTCAGCATCTTGGAAGCCCTCTCCCCTCCCTTACCCCCAGCCCTTTATATCAGCTCATTTAAATACATTCATCGTTAAAGGAAACTTTGTCACTATTATAAGTGGAAAACAGATGTTTATTTTTCACCTAATACACGTTAAAATAAATATTAAAATAAAAAGCACTCTTCCATGTACCATCTAAAATCGACCAGAGGAAGGCACACTTAAAATCTGTATATTTCGCTGTGTGTAAATTTTACCTTAAAAAATGTAAACTAAGACTGAACTCCAACCAACGACAGGCTAACAGAAGGGCTTTGGACGATTGCAAGTTTGAAGTGTTTCAAAGGGTAAGACGGTTTGATAGCCTGATGGACCTAAGGACAGAGAAGTGGAGAGAGATTCGGGGGACTGCGAGAGTAGCGAGACGTTAACGTAGGTCTAGGAGGTGGATGTACGAATATTCACCGTACTGTACAATTGTTTCAACGTTTCTGTTTATCTGAAAATGTTTCATTATGAAGTGTTGGGGAGTGTTTTTTAAATCACCCATTAAGAGGGAAACTCACAACATCAGCGTAAGAAGGTGAAAAATAATATTATCTTAAGAGCAGGCACCAGAATTCCTGGTTGTTGGTGTAGAGAACATTGGGCGGGGGAGCGCGGATCATTTGGAGAGAGACCCCTGCGAGTGAGGTCGGTGCAGATAAGGGATGGGCACCTTACGGCGTCCTCCCGTCTCGTTAGGAAGAGTCGCGGACGGCGTAGGTTGCCTGGACCCCGGGCCTAGCAGATTGGATGAAACTTACCCAACCCTGGGGGAGCTCTCCCTCCCACGCTCCGCTGCGGGAACCCGGCCGAGAGAGTGTGCTCCGGGCTAAGGTTGCTGGGGCCCCAGGACGCCCGGCAGGTGCGGGACAACAGAGGCCCAGGCAGAGGGATCCCGCCCCCAGCACACACACACGGAGGAATCCGGGGACCCCGAGAACGGCAAACAGGGAGTGTCGCGGCGGTTTCACCCAGGTCTCCAGGCCTGGGGAGCGTTGACTGACTTCCTTACTGCCTCAAGGAAGCCCAAGCTGCGGCAGAATCTGGGCAGATACAGAAGCCCTACTGAGCACCTCCTGGATACGCTGGAGGGACCCGACGGCTGGCTGCGCCCTGAGTCCTAAATAAAGGGCTCAGTGGTCGGTGTTACGTGCCCATCAGGGTCGCAGGCGCAGAGGCTCCTGCAGGTGGCGACCCCCAGGCTCGTCTAGTGATGGGTGACCGTGGCCGGGTGAAGGCAGGTTGTCCCTTTCCGCCGGGGGCTGGGGGCAGGGGCTCCTGGAGCAAGCAGTTCCCACCTCCAGGCCTTCGCGAGGGCTGTTCCCTCCGCCTGACACGGTTTTTCCCGTATCAGGCCCCTTTTCTGTGCCGGGATCTCCTTCTTGCCCTTCTTCGGCCAGGTCAAAGGTCACCTGCTCTGAGCAATCTCATCCCCTTTTCCTTCCAGGATTGCTTCTCCCTTCCCCACCTCCCCCCCTCACTTGGCTGAATGGAGGCTAAACGCTTACACGGCGGCGGCTCATTTACTGCCGGGTAAACCACCCGGAGGGGGCCGGTGTTACCGCTGCACTACACACACCGATGCGCAAACGCAAACTCACAGAGGCTGGGAGACCTGCCCAAGTTCGAGCGGCTCGTAGCTACGCGAGGCGGGGCTCCGTCCCGAGTCGGACCACGGCGCGGCGCGGGCCTCTCACCAGCTCATCCCTCACCCCCAGCAGCAGTTTCCGCAAGTGTTTCCTCACGTGCACCTCCTACAATAATCTTGAGAAGCGTCTACACACCTCCTCGATTAATGCTAAATTTGTATCTAAACGTTCTCGTTGTAAATTCAAAGGATGTAATTTCCAGTAGATTGTATATGCTGATTTTCTAAAAATAAAACTGCATGTATGATTTTTTTTAACCAGACATCCAATGAAATCGAAATACCTTATGGATTCCACACAAACCATAATCTGTTTTAAATACTCATGAGTAAGCTTCTCTAACATTTGTTAAGTTTACATTTATTTTCACCCCAGAACTCATATTTCCGTTATACTCCCACCCCCAGCATTTTATCTTCATATAATAGTTTGTTTGAATGTCTGTTATTGAGCACCCTAACTTGCCTCTCAGCGGCAAGAATATGTACATAAATTGAAAATTTTGTTTCCTGTGACCATAAGGTTTTGCGTCATTTTTCTTCTAAGTTGATTATATTTATTTTTTAAAATATATTTTAAAAATATATAAATATTTTTATATAAAATATATTTATGATTTTGAAGAATAATTATTAAATGGAAAATCTGAAACAAATATCCATGAGATGGATGCAACTTTTTAATTCCACTTAATTCATGTCTGCATGGCTAGCTATTCCCTTTTTCTAGAATGAGATGGGATTCAGCATTAATTCTGTTCCTATTTTCCATATTTATAGATGTAAATGTTGAGACACTCTGTTCACATGAAGAAATAAAAAAGGATGGAGAGAGCTTTGTGTCGACATTAAAACTCAACTCCTTTAGCAATTTTGAGCTATATTCTAAACAATCGTCTCTTACCCATCGCCTTGGTTGTGTATGTCCTCTTTCCGTTTTGAATTGGAAGCCACTACAATTAGTCATTAGCGTCTTTCACGTTCTCAACTTCTAAACCAATGTTTTGAACTGAACATTCCCTTTATTTGCAGCACTGGAGGTTTTCTCATCTTCCATAAAATCCTGAAGGTGGAGAAAGAACAGGTATGAAGGAGAGACAGGAAGGGAGCAGAGGCCCGACCGCCTACAGCAGCTTTTTCTCCAGCTGATCAATTTTGGGACGTCATCACATCGTACCCCTGAGGTGCATATCCAGGTGACATTTGAGGGGCTTAGATTTGTTCTGATGGGCAGCAGAGGCTGTCGTAAGCCTTCTTTACAGATGAAAAGGGTGTGTGTGTGTGTGTGTGTGTGTGTGTGTGTGTGTGTTGAGAGGCAGGCTCAGGGCTGGCTGAGCAGAGTAACGTACTGGAAACAGGTTGCAAATTATTCTTCCCCCATGGCCTGGATAGACCCTGGCAGGGAGACCACCTGGGAAGCCAGGAAACAATCCAGGCCAAGGGAGGTGAAAACATGTTCTGGGAGATGCTGCAGAGCCGAGTGGAGACACAGTCTACAGGAACGGCCAGGATTTGGGTCTGGGTTACTGCCAAGAATAAAGAGAGAAGCAAAGTGTCACTCCAAATTTAGAGGAGCAATGCCCATAAATGCCCTGGTGCCACCACTGGGCAGGAAAACAGAAAAGAGGGGCCTGTTCGGAGGGAACCCAATAAATTCTGATTTTGCATATTTTTATTACACAAATAATATGTGCTCATTATAAAACACATGCATACATACTGTATCAGTCAGCTAGTGCTGCACAAGCACTGCTTAACAAATCACCCAAAACTTAATGGCTTAAACAATGTGCGTTTCTTTTTGAATAGCTTTATTGAAATATAATTCTCCTGCCATACAATTTACTTGTTTAAACTGTATCTAATTCAGGCACTTCCCTGGTGGTCCAGTGGTAAAGAATCTGCCTTTTAATTCAGGGGACGTGGGTTCAATCCCTGGTCACGGAACTAAGATCCCACATGCTGCGAGGCCACCGCACCACAACTAGAGAGAATCCTGCATGCCTCAGCAAAGACTCTGTGTGCCACAACTAAGACCCGACACAGCCTAAGGAAAATAAGTAAATAAAATAAATAAAAATTTTTAAAAGTAAGGTGTACAATTCAATGTATTTTTGGTATATTACATTATTATTTTTTAAAATTGTGGTATGAGATATACATAACACAAAATTTACCACTTTAACCATTTTAAGTGTCCAATTCAGTGGCATTAAGTACATTTGCGATGTTGTGCAACTATCATAACATCTGTTTTCAAAACCTTTTCATCCCCCCAAGCAGAAACTCTGTGCCCATTAAGTAATAGCCCTTCTTTCCCCTCTCTCCCCTCATTCTCCTCCCCTGGTAGCTTCTAATCTACTTTCTGTCTGTGAATTTGCCTTTTCTAGATATTTCATATACGTGGGATCATACGATGTTCGTCCTTTTGTGTCTGGCTTAATGACTCAGCATAATGTTTTCCAGGTAAGCATGTGTTTTTCTTGCTCACAGGTGTGTTGTCGGCTGGGCTAGTGCCAGGCTGTGGTTGGGTTCGGCCCTTCTTGTCACGTCTTCATGGTCTCCATTGGCAGCAGGAAGTTCAGTCTTAAAGACTGTAGTCTTCATGGTCAGCCATTTCCTGGGGTGCCTTCTTCTCACTGAGGGTCACAGAAGCCTGAGAGACCAAACTATACCAAGCAAGCACATTTAAGTCCTCTGCTCTGGGCACCTCCATCCAAATTCTATTGGCCAAACCAAGTCACCTGGCCAAGTTCAACATCCACGGGCCAGGGAGATATACCCAGCCCACAGGGGAGAAGCTGCAAAGCCAGGGCAAGGAGGGGAGTGAAGAATTGAGAACAATAATCCAATATCTGCACGGACTTACACACATAAATGTCTCCCTCACCCCACCATTACCCCAATCCTGTTACCTCTCCAGAGGGAACCACTGATATCAGTATCATATTGTCCAGTGACTTACTTTTTCCACTTAACAATAAGCTGGGAACTCTTTCCCTGTCAATACATATAGATCTTCCTTGTTCTTTGTAACTGCAGTGCAACTGTTTCTGAGAACAGGAGATTAGGATGCAGACCTGCCCGGGGGAAGATCACATGAAGACTCAGAAGGAAGGTGGCCGTCTGCCAGCCAAGGAGGGAGGGCTTAGAAGAAACCAACCCTTCCAACACCTTGATCTCGGCCTTCCTGCCTTCAGAACTGCGAGAGAACAAATTACCGTGGTTTAAGCCCCACCCCACCCCTGACCCCTCCACCCTCAGCCTGTGGTACTTTGTCCTCGCAGCCCAAGCTGCTCTAGGTCTTCTAATTCTAGAACATCGAATTCTTCCCAATTAGTAACAATTACTGTAGCGAACATTCTTGTACACCTTTAACAATGGACATGTGAGGAGCTTGTGGGCAGCTGAAAAATCTGTTCTGTCCTGGATTCAGGTGGGTTTGCTGTTTCACCCCGCAGGGAGCACATGAGGAATTTTCCATTTATCTGAGGGTGAAGACCAGAGGTTCTGGGCGTTTGCCTGTGCTAGGGCAGTTGCCGCTGTTAAGAGCTTTTCTTTTCACCCCTGACCTCTCCCTGTACTTCCATCCTCCCCCACGGGTCATGGTCTCCATCTGCTTGGCAGGGGTCACAGCCAGATTGTGGGTGGCACCCGACCTGACCACAGCCCACGGTCTTTGCACAGTCCCCTGCAGTCACTGGTCCAGTGGGAGGGAAGTCGGGGTGAGTGGGCTTCAGAATCAGGCTCACTGTGACTCTCAGCTCCTTTCCAGTTCCCTCTGCTTACAAAAGTCAATAAATAAAAATTGAAAATATAGAGGGAGTCAAGAGGCTAAGTAAGGAGAAAGCTTACTGGTGAAGGAAGGAGGCTGGAGAGAAGGGACCGGTTTGGGGTGTGGATTCTCCCACGGTGCTTTGAGAGGGGGCAGAGGTTTCCCAGACCTGACCCCTTCCCAGCCAGGACTCGATAACGTGGCAGGTTTTGGCCGCAGGCCCACAGGTCCCATCTGGTTATTCTGGCTGTGACAAGCCAGAAGCCAGGGCGCAGCCAGCTGGGCAAGTTCAGGGAGGCAGCGGAGGCCGCGCGTGGGGCGGGAGGGGGTTTTCCTCAGAAACGCCCTGCAGGGAGCAGCTGGCACGTCTTTGCCATCTGTCCCGGGCAGCGCCAGGCCATGGCCCTTCCAGCTCCATCTTTGACTGGGCGAGCAGCCGCCACCGCATGAGTCAGCCAGTTGCTGGAAGCTTCTGAGAGTCACTGCTCTGAGCCGTGCTGACAGAGCACCCAGGAGGAAGAGGGCCTCGCCCCTGACTGCCAGGATGTTCCCTGAGGGGCTGTGTTCTTGCCACACTGAGGCCAGAGGCAGCCGTCACAGAAAACGCTTGTCTGGCCTCCTCTCTGTCCGCGTGACAGCTTCTGTAGCTCCCACATCCATGAGATAAAGACCCAAATCCTCTTGCCGTGCTCCCTCCCACCAGGGTCTGACCTCTGGGCTCACCTCTTCCCACTCTTGTGCCCCCCAGCACACACCCAACCCCTGCACCCCTGGGGCACCCATTCCCTCCCACCTCCCCCAGCTAATGCCTCCAACCTGTCGGGACCTCAGACAGGCCTCCTGACCCCAGGCTAGGTCAGCCCCACCCCCCCACCCCCAACCCCACCCCCACCCCCCACCACCACCCCCGCTCTCTACGCTCCTGGCTCTTGCTTCTCTGACCTTAACACTCATCCCAGCTCAATGTCATGACTTTTCATTTGCCGTCTTTCCCACTGGACTGTAGGCATGGCCACAGTGGGGGTCATGCTATAGGCTCTGCAGAGCCCATGGTGGGCCCTTGAACATCTGATGATGACAGAAAAGGCTTCTCACATTCTACTGTATTTGCTTGTCTTTCCTTGAGGGCAGACACTGCAGTGGGTTCATTTCTAGATCCCCAAATTTTAGCCTGATCAAAGACCTCATTCCTAGTTCCAAAGATGGGCAGGCTCTGATTTCAATAACCAAGCAGGCCTTTCCATGAACTGGCCAGAAACATATTCAGGTCCATCTCCCATGCTCCACATACAGCGAGGTCCCCTAGCCAGAGGAGAGGAAAGGGTTACAGCACTCACCTCTCAGCGCCCTCCCACCCCACCCCCTCTGACAGGTGAGACAGGTGGCGGTAGGTGTGGTCCCAGCAGCCCTGGGGCCACAAGGAACTGGGCCTGCCCCTTCCAGGTTCAGACCTGGAACAGGGCAGTGGTTTTGCCCACAGTTCCAGCAGGTGTAATGGCAATGGCAGAGGTCACGGTATATGTCCTGGCACCCCAAGCAGTGCTGAGATGCAGAGCCATGAGGCCACCTTCATCACAGAGCTCATGGGTGTCGTGGCTCCGGCCTGAAGTTGGCAGGCATCCAGGGGCTGGGCTGCTTGCACAGCAATCCTTTCAAATCCTGTCACTAACATCTATTCCTGCACCTGTATTTCAAACGTAGGGTTTGTGCCTGAAATTGCACAACCCCAAGGGAAAGTTGCATTATCAGACTCATAATTAAAAGCTTAGAGACTTCAACTAATTTAGGTGACAGTCTGATGGCCAAAAGGAGAAAGTCTGATTACAAAGGGGCATTTATTGGGAGGTCTGGATCCCTTCCAGCACCTTGCACATACATGCATAGGAGGCACTTGGTACGTGTTTGTGGAATGAATGAATGATATAATGTTTGCCCTCCTGAGTCTGTGGGTCTTATTCTATTCAGAAATCTGTCCCCAGCTATCACACACAGACACGTATACTCACCACAGAGCAGGGCTTTGCTCATTGAAGGGAAGCAGGGAGCTGGCCACAGTGAGCTGATTCATCCTTATGGTCTTTTTAAGTCACTAGCAACAAAGAGGGGTGCAAGTGGGAATCTTGTACAACATTGCATTTCTCTGCAAAAAGAGGCAATCAGCAAGTGTTGGTGGCAGTGGGGAGCAGTTGTACGCATAGAGGGAATACAGCCCACTTGGTCCACAGAAGTGGTGAGGCTAGTGTTTCTGCTCTCTCTTGGGGTAAGGGGTGCTGGAAGGTGACCAATTATTTCACCCAACAGATACCTACCAAGCGCTGCTGTGGGATAGCCACTGGGATCAAAGTGGTGAACAAAACAGAACTGGTTCCTCCTCATTAAAAGACACTAAGTAGGTAAACAAATATATAAACAAGGCAATTCCATATTTTGGTAAGTGCTATGAAGGAGACAATAAAAGTTAAGCTGAGACCCAAAGGTTGAGTTCTTCATTGCAGACAACAGAATCCACTCTAACTGGTTAAGTAGAAAGAGGTTTGTTGCAGAGACTTAGTTCACTACAAAATTCCCAGGAGGCCTAGGGAACCACACTTGGATGCTACAGAAAACAACCCAGCCAGGAAGATGCCCAGTCCCACCATGGACTGCTCCAGTGGAAGCCTTCCTGCTGCCACCGTTCTCCACCTCTGACGCCTTGGACTAGCATCAGTGTTCCTGTCTGCTTAAGCTGCTGCCACAGAAAAACCTTCCAAGTCATGTGAGGATGCTGCTGCCTGTCAGAGCTTGGGTTCCATGCAGAGCTCTGCTTTTGGGAGGCCTGGGAAAAAGAGTTTTGAGCTTCCCAGATGCCATGGGAAAGCACATGAGAGGGAGACTGCGGTGGGTTCTGCAGGATCTAATCTACCTTGTTGCCACAACACACAAGAAAATGTTAAAAATTACAGTGCAGTGGCTAAGAATCCACCTGCCAATGCAGGGGTCACGGGTTTGAGCCCTGGTCCAGGAAGACCCCACATGCTGCAGAGCAACTAAGCCCATGCACCACAACTACTGAGCCTGTGCTCCAGAGCCCGCGAGCCACAACTACTGAGCCCACATGCCACAACTACTGAAGCCCGCGTGCCTAGAGCCCATGCTCTGCAACAAGAGAAGCCACCGCAATGAGGAGCCCGTGCACCACAACAAAGAGTAGCCCCCGCTCGCTGCAACTAGAGAAAGCCCACGCACACAGCAACGAAGACCCAACGCAGCCAAAATAAAATAAATAAATAAATAAATAAATTTATATTTAAAAAATTACAATGTCTAATGGTGTGGCTATGGAAGATGTTTGATTTTTTTCTTTCATTTTAATGCATTTTATTTATTTTTGCTTGTTTTCCCCAAATTTTTATAATGAACCCATAATATTCACAAAACAAAAGCAAAAGCCAATAGAGTTATTTTCAGAAGAAAAAAACCAGAGGAAGAGTTTCCCAGCCCAGCTCGGAGGGAGAGCCCTGATTCACCTGGCAGCCCAATGGCCACCTTGGGCGGGTTCTGATCATTTGGCCACCTGCAGCATTTCCACTTTCCGATAAGAACAAAATACACATGCATGTATAAATGAAATACAGACCATGTAATTTCAGTGATTCTACATACAAGTTAAAAGCTCTCATATTTGCATTTATAATGGCTTTGCACATGGGAATTCTCTGGTGGTCCAGTGGTTATGAGTCAGCACTTTCACTGCCATGGGCCTGGGTTTGATCCCTGGTCAGGGAACTAAGATCCTACAAGCTGCGGCCAGAAATAAAGAAAGAAAAAAAGTCTTTTTAAAAAATGGCATTGCACAATATAAAAATAAATGGTAAATGGCAAAGTTCATGCTAATAATTTTTAATTTTAGTTTTTCTTTACTTAAAACATTAAATAGCAAATTTTAAAAAATACCATGAGAAGATGAGAGAAAGACTACAGAAGAAAGGAAAAATCTTTCTATTTTAATACCATTAATGGCACTTTTTCCTTTTGTTTGAAACAAGGGGGCTCACATTTTCATTTTGAATTGGGCCACGTAAATTATGTAGCTGGCCCTGCTGTCGCCAGCACTGGATGTCATCATTTTGTAAAGTCTGTGCAGTAACAAAGATATGGGGCTACCAGAAGTCTCCTACATGGATGGTGGGCACGTAAAATGGTACAGGATCTTAGAAGACAGTTTGTCAGTTTCTTATAAAGTTATCTATACACCTACCGTAGACCCAGCAATCTTGCTCCTAGGTATTTATCTAAGTGAAATGAAGACTTATGTTCATACAAAAACCTCTATATGAGCATTTACAGTGGCTTTATTCATAAATGCCCCAAGCTAGAAACAACCAAATGTCCTTCACCTGGGAAAGGGATAAACAAGACGTGGTACATGCATGCAATGAAACATGACTCAGCCATAAAAAGTAGCTAAGCAGGGACACACACCACAATATGAATGTATCCCAAGTGCATTATGCTAAGACAAAGAAGCCAGATTCAAAAGGCTCACGCTATATGATTCCATTTATAGGACATTCTGGAATAGGCAAAACTTTTTTTTTTTTAATATTGAGGTTTTTGATGTTTGTTTTTTAAACTTCTCTATTTTATTATTATTTTTAAATTATTTTTGGCAACACCACATGAGATCTTTAGTTCCCCAACCAGGGATTGAACCCATGCCCCCTGCAGTGGAAGGGCAGAGTCTTAACCACTGGACCACCAGGGAAGTCCCTAGGTAAAACTTTTGGGAGAGATAACTGATCAGTAGTTGCCAGGGGGTGGGGGAAGCAGTTGACTACAGAAGGGAATGGGGATTTTTTTGTGTGGTGATGGAAGGATTCTAGATCTTAATCATGCTGGTGGTTATGTTACTGAAGCATACTTGGGTCCACTCACCCACACCCCGTAAAGCCAATCCAATGACACTGGGTTGTGGTGAAGGAAAGGGCAGCGTTTATTGCAGGGCACCAAGCAAGGAGTCCAGGCAGCTAGTGCTTGCTTATAAGACCTGATCTCCCCAATGGCTTTCAGGGAAAGGTTTTTAAAGATAGGACGTGGGGGCTTCCCTGGTGGCGCAGTGGTTGGGAGTCCACCTGCCGATGCAGGGGACACAGGTTCGTGCCCCAGTCTGGGAAGATCCCACATGCCACAGAGCGGCTAGGCCCGTGAGCCATGGCCGCTGAGCCTGCGCATCCGGAGCCTGTGCTCCGCAACGGGAGAGGCCACAACAGTGAGAGGCCCGCATACCGCAAAATAAATAAATAACAATAGGATGAGGGAGAGGGGTTGCAGGGTGTGTGGTCAGCTCGTGGACATTTTTCTGATTGGTTGGTGATGAGGTAATCAGGAGTCAACATCATCAACCTTCTGGTTCCAACTGGTCTGGGGTCTATGTGCTTGTGGGCAGCATACAGTTAACCCTTCCACCTGATGGGGGTTTCAGTATCTGCTAAATGGCTCAAAGGACATGGCTCAGAATATTCTCTATAGTCCTTGAGGAGGAGTTAGATGTCCTTGACTTTAGCCATTAAACAATGGCTAAACTATTATTTTGTCTTGCTTGACTGTTTTCCTTTGCTTTTGCCTTTTATCACTTCTCTGATTAAATTTATTCTTTGGAACTCGGGGAAGGCCTAGGAAGCTAAAGTTTTTCTACAAACAAAAGGGAGGTTGAGGACATGGGGAGGTCTGTCCCAGGAAGACCCTGTAGGGTCCTGCTCGGTTACAGTTATACAACTGTACACATTCCTCAAAACTCATAAAGCTGTACAGTAACAAGGGTAAATTTTACTGCATCTAAGTTATACTTTAATTTTTTAAAAAGCATCTGCAAATTTATTAGCCAAGAAAAGGGAGCTCTTTGTGGTTTTTATGCACGTCAGAAACCTCGAGCAATGGACCGGGAACTCGAAAGTAGGAAACTTGAGGGAGCAAAGGGACTTTGCAGCTGTGGCTTCCTGGGAGTTAAGCTGTGGCTTTGCTGGGTGCCGAAGATGGACTTGCCAGGAGGCTGCTCCCATGAAAAGCAGTTGTAGAAGGACCTGGGGGTGGGGTGGGTTTAGGGTACCTGGCTGGACACCCTGTCCCATTTCTGCTCCCACCCTAGGCCCTGGCCTGCCAGCAGCAGCAGCAGCTGCTTGAGCTCTGGCCTGCCTGCACTGAGCTGATTATATGCAGAATGGATTGATTGGTGTTGACAGGGAGCTATTTACCCGTCTAATTAATTATGCCAACTAATTTTCAACTTAATTGCACTTCTTGGGTCGCTGGGTAATGCAAGCGTACAATTTTCCTGCTGCTGCAGGCCTTGATGGGGATGTGGTAGGGAGAGGCTGGCAGGTGCTCCGGGAGCTCAAACAGGCGCCCTGTTCCTCCAGGTTCCTGGGCCCACAGCCCAGGCTCTCAGCCCCCGGCTGCCCCACAGACAAGCTCTGGAATCCTATCTGAGCACCTTCTGCCTGTGCAAGTGGGCCTCTGCCCCAGGAGCTCTGAGCCGTTTATTCACTTAACAAACATTCATTGAATGCCTACCACGTGCAGCCCCAAAGTGGGAGAGGCGCTGGGGAAGCTAAGTCGTGCCTAACCTGTCCCGTCCCCCGCCTCAAATCGCTCACAGTCTAGAGGAGGAGATTTTCACTTACACCAGCAATTACAGAATTTGGGTGCAGATAGGAGCCAGGTCTTTGGAGACAAACCCAATCCAGGCTCTGCAGTTGGGCTCTTGAGGAATTTACTTAACCTCCCTGTGCCTCGGTTTTACAAAGACATTGCAGGGCTGTGACAGGATGCAGTGTATCATATAATATCGACAATATTCCGGAAGATATATTGGTGCTGTATTAGGCTGAGGAGCAGAGCAGAAACTGGGCAAGTTTGGACCACTCATCACACAGGCCTTCTCCCTTAGATCTCACACCCTCTGAGGCTCATCCTGTCAAGGAGGCAGAAGGCACCGTGGTTACCAGAGGGACCGGACCACCCGCCTGCGGCTCCTGGATCAGCCACTTCCCTGCCAGTGAACTTGGTAGTCAGGTAACCTCTGTGTTTCAGTTTCCTTCATCCATGAAACAGAACTGGTCATAATAGCACTTACTCACAGGGCTGCTGTGAGGACTGAATGAGTTTACACACGTAGAGCACGTAGAAGAGCACCTGGTACTTAGGACGTGTTCCAAAAGTGTTCTGTGGTTATATGGACAGAAAAGTGAAGTTCAGGCAGGTCCTCTGAGTTACCTACCTGAGGTCACATATTATCATAGGCACAATCTGAACACAGTTGTGCCTGATTCCAAGGGCATGGAAGCTTTTTGACTTTGCACCACTCAAGGAATTAAATGCAGTGGGAGATGGGGAAGTGCACCCATCACTAGTACAAGACTGACTAAGACAAGTTCTAGAAGCACCTTGTAGGCTCAGAGGAGAAGCAGTTAAGGCTGTTTAGGAATAGTCAGGAAAGACTCCCTCCCATAGATGGGAATCGGGAGAGATCTTGAATGCAGAGAAGGATTTGAATAAATTGTGTTGGGGGAAGCAAGGACTTCCAGCTGAGGGGGCGGGCTGAGCAAAGGCAGGGGACTGGACTTCCTACATGGGCGAGGGCCAGTCATGTCACTAGTCATTCCCCGGGCCCTAGGCCAGGGTTCCTCAGTCTTAGCACTATTGACATTTGGGGCCAGATAGTTCTTTATGGTGGGGGCTGTCCTGTGTACTGCAGGGTGTAGCAGCATCCCTGGCTTATACCCACTTGATGCCAGTGGCTTCATCACCCCTCCAAGCTGTGACAACCAACAATGTCTCCAGACACCGCCACATCCCCCCCTAGATGGGCAAAATCGCCCCCTGTTGAGAACCATGGCCCTAGACAAATGGAATTCTCAGGAAGCCCCAAACACCACTCATTTGCTAACAGGAGACTGGCTTCTCATTCCTTACCTCTTTGTCAGTATCCTCATGAGTCAGAGAGACTACACTTCAGGTCACAGGATGGAAGAAGGGAAGTAAGTTGTCCATAATCCACAGCGCCTGGAATCAAAGGCTCTTTGATAAGGATTTCTCAACGTATGACAATGTGGCTCAACAGCTGGCCAGACTTCCTGGTCCAGAAGTGCAATCCCAGGGGAGAAATTTGTTATTTCAGCCAGCAGACCCAGCAAGAATGATGACATTTCACATGGCTGGGGCTGCAGAGGAGGGGAGGGCCAACGCTGATGACAGTCACTGGCCAGCTGTGTGACTTTGAGAACAGTCACTTTCCCTTTCTGGGCAACAGTTTTCTCATTAGTACATCTTGGATGTACGGTTTTCTCATCAGTACATCGAAGATTCCTTCTAGGTGAGAACTTCTCTTTGAGCCCCGTAGAGAGCCGTGAGGGGATGGTTCCCAGCTTACAGGGAAGAAGTTCTATGATCAACTAGTAACATCTGCCAGGAGTGCAGGAACGGGGGCAAAGGTGGGACAGCACACAGAGACTGCATTTGCTGTCTATTCTAAAGGATTTGATAGAGTCCCTGGGGTCTGCGTAAGGGCAGGGAGCTGGGGACAGGAGAAGCAGGGCTCTTCTTCCTCCAGCAGCTTGAGGGGAAAGTTCCACTCAAAGAGTCTTTAAAAAAAAAAAAAAAGATAGCTACTGTGCAAGTAGACTAGTGAAAATGGCCCCCACAGGCCACGGAGACCTGCCTCTGTCTCAGAGGGACCTCCCATCATTTATTCATCTACCAAAGAGAATCAGGCCCAGGTGAAAGGTGAGCCCCAGAACCTCTACCCACTTCTGTCCTTCTCCCATACACACTTTCTGGAACTGATAAGAGGACTTGGATTGTTCTGAGAGTGGAAAGGGACCGGGGAAAGGAAGGGAGGGTGAAGCTTGGCACAGTGGAAAGTGCACTGGCTTTGGAGGGACTGTGTCGGGCTCTGCCACTTACTAGCTGGGCAAGTTACTCAACTTCTCTGAAACTTGCTTACCTCATCTGTGAGACGAAGCCTCATCCTCCATGTGTCCCTTAGCTCAGAGAGCCAGCGTGCAGGGAGGACTCGATGACGGCCAAGTGGAGGAGAGGTCAGGCTGCAATGTTCACACAGGTCACAGACATGCAGGGCCCCAAAGGCTAGGCTCGAGACTTGGTGCTCAACGTGCCAGGCAACTGCGAGCCATCCACAGCTTCTGAGCCTCGGAGGGAACCAGCACAAATCCCACGGATTATTATCCCCTCACCAGACTGGGGACTGGATTTGATGACACAGATTGGAGAGTGGGCTGAGGACCCAGAGGAGATGGAGAGGAGGGAAGGTCCAAGGAGAATGTGGGCAAGAGGCGAAGTCAATCTGCACAAGCAGGGAGCTGGCAGAAGGGAGGGCGTGCGGAGCCAGGGGCACCAAAGACAGAGAGGGTATTAGCTTTGTCCCCATCAAGGGTCCAGGCCCTGTGGAAGGAGATAAAGTGGAATAAGGGGAACGGTGCCCGAGGTCTTGAATTAGATTCCTTCTATATCCTTCAAAAGAGAAGAAATCCCTTTTAAATCCCCTTTCTCTTTCTTGGACTGTGCGTTTAAAAACACTGCTCTACTTCCAGACAGCCTCCCTCCACAGCTTTTGTGGGGTTACAGATGCTTATATATAGCACTGTCCTCCAAAGAGTAGATAGATGTGCCGCAGAGAGGCATCTGGCTCTTACCACGTGCCAGCTGTTTGAAGACCACTCAATCCTAGTCTCCTGCCATAATTCTCATAGCGGATATTGTCAGGGCCCCGCTCTTACCTCGTTAGCTTGTCCTTTGCGCCTGTGACCTCTGCCTGCAGGCTTTCTCGGGCTCCAGGGCTGTGCTTGGTGAGCCCACAGAACCGGCCAGTAGGGCTGGGGAACTAATGCAGCCCCAGAAGCAGCCCTGGACCAACGATCAGTGGGGGTTGGTAGATAGATTCTGCAGTTTTCTCAGCCTTTGGGTAGGAAAAGTCTGAGATATATTCTATACCATCTCCTGGAGGTCCCCGGCAGGACCAGAGCCCAGACGTTCCCACAGATGTTCACAAATCCCAGATGTCCACAATGGTGACATGCTCCTTAACGTACCCTGCCCCGAGCAGCTTCCCCCCACCTTCCTGTCTCACTCCTCTGCTCCCCTACCAGAGCATCTTGGGATCACCTCCCAGTTAGCTACTTGTACTCGAATCCTAGTCTGTTTCTGGAAGAACCCAATCAAAGGCAGTCCGTGTAAGCAGCTTTGGGCAGGAAAGAGCTCTCTGCAGGAGGCCCCTTTGTCCTATCACTAACCTCAAACCAGGCGCCCCATGCCCTACTCACCTCCGGCCCTAGCACACCTTTCAAATCTTTTGATCACACCACACCTTGTCTAATCTGTTGGTTCTTTCCATAGATCAAATTAGCAATGAAGAATAAGTAATCAGCCGATGACCAGATCTCTTCCCTAGCTTTTCTTTCAGCAATCTCACGAACAAACCGTGTGAACAAGAGAGCACCTAAGGGAGAACCACAAGGAGCCGACAAGCCTGCACACGGGGAGGGATGGCAACGACTCTGACTCCCTATGTCAATGATTGAGATTACTTCCCCTTTTCCCTTTACAAACTCCACGGCGGAGCAGAATTTTGGGAGGTGGGTCCTGGGGACACTGGGTCCATTTCCCCAGATTGCCAGCACTCTGATTAAAGGCAGCTTTCCTTTTCACCGGCTTTTGTCTCTCTCTGGAGTATTGATTTTTGTGCGTCAAGCAGTCAGACCTGATTCAGTAACATCGGGACTCTAGGTTTTGCATTCCATTGACGTGGAATTGACCATGGCCTGACCTGGAAAGAAAAAGTGGCTTCTCCCTTAGCAGTTCATCTACTTCAAACACGCCTGCGGCCACCTGCCCCACCAACACCAAGACGGACTGATCCCATCGGTCCGTGGGCCCGGACACAGCCGAAGATTCTTCTCCAGATAGTATTCCAAGCAGCCGCCGCTTCCAACAGATCAGCACCGGCCCCAGAAATGGAACCTCTCTGGGGGTTCTGTTCAAGCATGACCGCTGCAAACACAATAAGGGAAGAGAGATGGGAAAGAAGGCTTTTCCAAAGAATGGGGAGGGCTGGGAACTTGGGGGTGTTACCAAGAGAAAGGAGCAGTGCCTGGTGAACAGTGCTGCCTGGGGGGCATCCAGCTTCCCTCCTCACATGGGCACAGGATGGATGGCAGATCTCAGGGGCCCATCAGGGAAACTGTCTCTGAACCAACTGGCGTCTGAAGTGAGGAGCACAGGAGGGGACCTGAGGCACAGCGGTGACTGTGCTGGGAGAGGCTGCTTGCTTTGTAAATGGGGCCTGAGGGTCTTGGGAGAATTGCACAACAAGCTGGAAAGCTGGCTCACCTTGGCTGCTGGGAGAAGAAGTCTCCCAGGGCTGAGTGTGCCCAGGCGTGATAGAGCCAGCCCTCTTGGCCCGCGGGCAGGGCAGGTGTCGCTCAGAGATAAACCAACCCCTGGCAGTGGGTGATGATCCCGGTGAAGCATTGCTCAGGAGGGCAGGATTACCTTGGAGCAGGTAACCCTGGATGCTGGCCGCACAACAGTGCTAGGAGTGGGTGCTTTCCAGAAGTGCTGTGAGCCCCGCTCCTCCTGGGTGGTGTGGCCCGCTTGCCCCTGACATCAGGAAGAGCTCGGGTGCCGGCTGCCCCCCACACGACTCAGGGACAGGGCAGCATGAGCGGGGCAAGACACGTGGGCAAGATCCAGAAACGCCTGGAAGAGGTCAAGAGCCAGTGGGTCCGGCCAGCCAGGGCTGACTTCAGTGACAATGAGAGTGCCCGGCTGGCCACAGATGCCCTCTTGGATGGGGGCCCCGAGGCCTACTGGCGGGTGCTCAGCCAGGAAGGCGAGGTGGACTTCTTGTCCTCGGTGGAGGCCCAGTACATCCAGGCCCAGGCCAAGGAGCCCCCCTCTGCCCCGGAGCCCCCAGGAGAGGCCGCAGCAGGTTCCAAGGGACTCGATTCCTGCTCCGTGGCCTCAAGTACCTACTTCCCTGTGGCCTCAGAGGGCAGCGAGCCGACCTTGCTGCACACCTGGGCCTCAGCTGAGAAGCCCTACCTGAAGGAAAAGTCCAGCGTCACCGTGTACTTCCAGACGGACAAGCGCAACAACATCAGGGACCTCATCCGCCGCTGCATCACCCGGACCAGCCAGGTAGTGATGGCGGAGTCTGCGTCTCCTTGGCCATGGGGTGGGGGGACTGGTGGAGAAGAGGAGAGAGGGATGTGTCCTGCTCTAAGGGATGGAGTCCAGGTGACTGGAGCTTAGGATGGAGCCAGGGATGTTATGCTCTGCCCTGCCCTAGATCATTGATTTCCTGATCCCATTTGTCACAGTCTGGGTCCCGGCCACCAACACCCATCACTGGAACTCCAGCAATAGCTTCCCATCTGACCCTCCTGTTCCATCTTGAGCCCGACCACCTAGTCTCCAAGCTGCTGTAGACACTTTTTCTATACTTCAAATTTAACTTGGTCCCTTCATTGCTTAGAGCCTTCAGTGGCTCCCAGTTGCCCCCAGTGGGACCAGCAGACTCCGTAGCATGGCTCACGGCCTCTCCAGCTCCCCTTCCACCCCCTGCCACTCAGTCCTGAGTGACCTGCAGATTCTCAAACACATCAGGTTCTGTCTTGAGGCCTCTGCACATGCCGTTCCCTCTGACTGGAGCCCCCTCACCTTCCCTGCTTTTCCCTTAACACCTACTCCTTCTCAGGACCCAGCGCTGAAGTCCCGTTCTCAGGAAGCCTTTCCTGAGTTCCCCAGGCTAGGCAAGGTGCTTCACTTCTGTATTCCTGAATGAAGGGGCCACTCCACTGGGACACAAACTCGCCCCGTTTCCTCTCAGGCTCGGCTTAGACCTGTCTGCCCACAAATTCAGTGCAGCGCTTGAATCCAACCGGTGGTCAGGCAGAGGACAGAGGAGACAGCAGAGGTTTCTCCCTCCCCAGAGTGTTTATATTTTAATAAGTGACTTTAGAAGAAGAAAAATCCTTCAAGGCCAGAGCTTAGCTGGCAGAGTTTCAGGCACCGGGACTGGCATTTGGCCGGGAGTTCTCCCAATGCTCCTGGAACTGCAGGCCCACAGGGGCTGCCTGCTCCCCCGGGGAATTGGCGGGGGGCACCCCGGATCATTCTACCCAGGTGCACAAAATGACCATTCAGCACAGGGGTACGGGTGCCCCTCCACCTCCTGAAGCTGCAGGGGCAGGGGTGAGAGTGGACCCCAAGGAAAGGACTTAGTGTCATCTGCAAAGGGTCTCTCTCATCACTAAAATTATTTAGTTTGTTCCATTTAAAAGAATTCAAAAATGGGCAAATTGCTATTTAAGCTCATTTTCTGCTGAGATCCCACTCTCATGACAGAACCCCCTCCCGTGTCTAATAGTGTGTGTAATCTCATGGCTCCAGAAGAAGCCACCAGGAGGGGGGAAGCTGTGCTCAAACGGGACGGAGGGAGTGGAGCTCTGGAGAATAAAATAGAAGGTGACAAGGGGTGGAGTATTGGCTTTTCACGCTGCTGGGCTACTTCAGAGCAGCATTTCATGCTTCCCTGGCAAGGCAGCATCAGGAACTGACAGGTGGGCTCAGGCAGGCAACCAGGAGTGCCCACACTGCCTGGGGTGGGCTGCACAATGCAGGGCAAGTCCCTTGACCTCCCCAGGCCCCAGATCCCACTCTGGACTAAGGGGTCCCTTCCAGCTCCCAGGGCTTGTTCTTAAGTGTGCTACCTCTGGTCTCTGCTGGAGTTCAGTGCTCGCCTGAGGGCGGGGAACCAATGGTGTTGGCGAAATTCTCAGCCGCAGCTGCTCCGGCTCAAAGGGTGAGTGAGACTCCCTGGAAAGAAGCCAGGTTGGGGCTTGTCACAATCCCCAGGCTGAACGCTTCCCCTTCCCCCTACCCCACCTAGAGAGGCTCCTCTCTCTTCACCTCTGCGGCCTTGAGGCCTGCTGCTGTCCTTTGCTTTATCAACACGGTATGTTACAAATTTAGGACAACACTTAAAAATCAGAAGATTTCACCTGAAAGTAAGAATTTCCAGTTCCTCTTAGCAAGTCGGAAGACCTGGCTCTGTTGGCGCTGAGTTGAGGTCACCTCTTTGGGTGGGTCACCTTTGCGGCAGTCCCCACCACTCCCTCTTGTCCCAGGCCATGATGAACTTCACCCATCTTGTTACCTGTCAGACTCTTGCAGGCAGTTTGCAATACCACTCCCATACACAACACACACACACACAACAACACACACACACAGAGGGCTCAGGAGTGACCAGTGACCTGTTCCCACAGAGATGCCAGAGGGGGCTGGATCCCCAGCCACAGGCTGTAGATGGAAGTAGGCTGTGTCCACACAGAGGGAGGACAGGGGGTTTGTTTTCTCCCTCTCCTGTGGCTTCAGCCCCCTCAGGAAGAGAAGACAGGGGCACAAATGGAGCCAGCCTGCTGGGCGTCTCCCGGAGCGGCTTCTGCTCCCTGAGGAGCAGGCATTCTCCCTCTTTCCCTTCATGCTCTCATCCCTTTATTCCACAAAGCCAAAGTCATTGGTCAGGCCCTGAACCCAGGATGGCAGAGCAGAACAAGGGGCCTCCCTCCCTCCAGCCACCTGCCCTTGGGGGAGAGGTGGGAAGAGAGGGGACACTGGTGGATGGCAGTGCTGGGCTTGAGCAATGCTTTGTGCCGGGGAGCAGACGGGAGGGTGACTAAGTCAGGCTTCACAGAAGCGGTGGCCTCTGAGTTGAGTCTCAACGGCTGAGTAAGAGTTTGCTGGGCAGAGAAGGGAGGTAAAGGAATTCCAGGTCTAGGATGTGTCAGATACAGACGTCTAGAGGAGTGAGAGGTCTGGATGACCTGGAGGTAGGGAGGCGTGGAAAGGACTGTCAGGGAGGAGGAGGTTTTTGATCAGTGTCCTAGAAGCAGGAGGCACCACACACTGTGCAGGGCCACACCACACACTGTGCAGGGAGCACCAGGGTGGCGAGGCAGGGCCAGGTGAACAGTTTAGGATTGGCTACTTTGAATAATTCTAGCAGGCTCTGGGCCACCTATGGTCCCTGGTTGTCCCATAGCTGGCACTGGGGTGGTTTAGGATGGGCAGGGAAATACTGTCTGGATGCTGGAGAGTCAGATAAAGGAGGCTTGGGACATGGCTCTGGATTGCTCGGTTAGCATATCAGAGGCTGCGCCTAGTCGAAGTGCTTGTGATCTCTAGTAATCAGTTGGCGCTGGGATGTCAAAGTGTCATAAAACACAGAAAACAAAAAACACGAATTATCCATCCTCCAAGTGTGGTCCAGGATCCCTGAGAGTTCCAAAACCCTTCCAATGGGTCTGTGAGGTCCTGCCCTTTCTAACCACTTATCTGTGTGAGGCCGGATTATCTTTATATATCTCCTTCCCAACAACACATCACAACAGATTGCTACAGGAGCCGATGTGAGAACCAGCTGTCTCCTGGTAAGCCAGACACCACAGAGAGTTGCAAAACTGTAAAAGGATGCCGTTCTGCTCACTCATTTTGCTGCTGCTTTGGAAAGTATAGTTATTTTTGCTTTAAAATTGTTATTTATGTTAACATGTAATGGGCTTAATATTGTTTTAAGTGAGGAATATTAGTTATTTTAAAATAACTAATAAACACTAAGAATTTTCTGTTTGTTTCTAATCTGACAAGTCTCAGTAGTTATGACCCACAGAAACCAGAGCCCTTTGGAGCCTCAGTAACTTCTAAGAGTGTCAAGGGGTCCCAAGACCAAAAAGGTGGAGAACTTGAGCAGGCAAGCCCCCTGTCCCTGCTCGATCCCCTCTCCCTCTCCCTTTCACTGCACAGAGAAAAATCTATTCAGTTCTCTGGGGAGGTAGGGGGAGAGTGGGGTGAGCATGCAGACGACCAAGGGGGCAGCTGTGAGAAGGTCCCAAAGAAGCTCCCCCCACCCCTAGGTGTCAAGGACCACCTTTTCAGGCCAAGCCCCTGCCCTGGGAGCAGCTGAACAAGGGACAAGGGTGGAGGGATGGGACACAGCAAGAAGTCTGAGCAGGAACTGCACAATCCTGCCCCCACCCCTACTGCGCCCCCAGGGAGCTGACGAGCAGGTCTGCCTCATGCCTGACAACTGGGATTCCAGGGCCTCGAACACCACCAGGGTCCCCAGGGCGAGGTCTCCGGCTGTTCCCCCGACAAGGGCCGCTGAGGGACGGGCAGACCTGGGAGAGAGGGGTCTAGCCTGCCAGGCCTGTGGGGTCTCTGGGCCCAGGTCCCATCTAGGTCCTGCCAGAGTGGAGTGGGACGGCCCCCAAGGGCCAGCAGAGATGCTCCCTGCGCCCCCAGCATCCTCCTGGGATCTGTGATTGGCCTGTCTCCCTTCCCACGGGAGTTCCCTAGAGGAAGTCCCTCTCCCCCTCTGGGAGGCGGGGCTCAGCGCTGGCATATTGTCACTGCTCCAGATTGGCGGTGAGGGAGGGGAGCGCCAGGCACACCCAGAGGCGACACAAACAGGTGGGAACATGTGGTTGCAGGGGGATGGTCCTCTCACTGCTGCCTTTTTAAGGGCTGCTGGCCCCCTCGCACTGTGGTCAGCAGATAGGTGACGGGGGAGGGTCCACCTGGGCCCCCTTCCCTTCTTCTGTCCACATTCTCTTTGAGTTCTGCTCTGGGGTCCCCCAACCCTCCCAGGGCTTGACTCTCCCTACTTGGCCCATCCTAACCCACAAGCAGAGGAGGGACAGGCTGTATCTGATGTAAACAGAGATCAGAGTCCTTCTCTTAGGCCTGCAGTAGACTGCAGTTGGGAGCATGGCTCTGGGTTGGGGTCTGGGGCATCTCCTCGCATTCCAGCTTTTGGAAAGTTACTTAACATCTCTGCACTCCTGGCTCTTCACCCGGGAAGCCAGGGTAACTGTGCCGTGAAGGTTACAGGGGACGAACATACGGCTGAGAGTAGGTGCTCAAGAAAGAGTTGCTGGGGGCTTCCCTGGTGGCGCAGTGTTTGAGAGGCCGCCTGCTGATGCAGGGGACACGGGTTCGTGCCCCGGTCCGGGAAGATCCTACATGCCGCGGAGCGGCTGGGCCCGTGAGCCATGGCCGCTGAGCCTACGCGTCCGGAGCCTGTGCTCCGCAACGGGAGAGGCCGCAACAGTGAGAGTCCCGCGTACCGCAAAAAAAAAAAAAAAAAAAAGAAAGAAAGAAAGAAAGAAAGAAAGAGTTGCTGCTGTTATTACTCATCCACCAAAAGCAAGCTCAAAAACGAAGCATCAGCACGTAGGAGAGAAAGAGGGAAGAGTAGCAATCGAAGCACAAACTGGGCCTTGGGGTGCTAAGTGCCCCCCAACAACTGGCCCCAACATGCTTGGTGGTCCCACCAGGACCCAAATCCTCTTTCCCCTCCTGCCCCCTGCCCTTCCCAAAGCAGCAGGATTTCCAGCCCATGAGGAACTCACGTCTGCCGCTCAGGTAGTGAGGGATTCTCAGCCAGAATTTGAGGTCTCCGCAGGATGACCCCTGTCTGTGGGTATCACCCTAGTTGACCAGCAGCCCCCTGGCTGGGCCCCGCCATCTCACTGAAACTCCAGATTCTCAGAGCCTGCCGGCCAGGCAGCGCTCCCAGACCAACTTCCTTCCTTAGCACGGGAAGTACCTCCTTCCTGTTCTCAGCCAACCCCACACCTCTGGGCTGGGCCGTCTGATTGGCCCTAATAAGAACCCTACTCTGTTCCTTTTTTATGCCCATAGTGGTGTGGGCACTAATTTTAACCGTCTCCCATAACCTGAATTAAAACAACATTCTCTCATGCTGGTATTCTAACATTATCCACACTTGCTCAAGAATAATGCATATAAAAATCACAATCATATTTTAACGACACACTTTACTTCTGCATATGTTTCCGTTTATATTACCTGGGCTTACGGTTAGACCCAACTTACATGACAGCTAATGCTCTTCTATCGTGCAATGTTTTATAGGTAAAGAAACTGAGGCCCAGAGATGGTAAGTGAGTTGTCCGAAGGCACTCAGCTAGCCTCCACTAGCGCCACAGCTGGAGCTAAAGTTCCCTATCTTCCAGATCGTTTTTCCCCTGGATTATGTGCTACTGCTCTGTATTAGTTTCCTAGGGCTGCCGTAACAAATTATCACACATTTCGTGGCTCAAAACAACAGATAAGGGCTTCCCTCATGGCACAGTGGTTAAGAATCCGCCTGCCAATGCAGGGGACACGGGTTCGAGCCCTGGTCTGGGAAGATCCCACATGCCGCGGAGCAACTAAGTCCGCGTGCCACAACTGCTGAGCCTGCGCTCTGAAGCCCAGGAGCCACCACTGCTGAAGCCAACGTGCTGCAACTACTGAAGTCCACATGCCTAGAGCCCGTGCTCCGCAACAAGAGAAGCCACCGCAATGAGAAGCATGTGCACCGCAATGAAGAGTAGCCCCCGCTCGCCACAACTAGAGAAAGCCCGCACACAGCAACGAAGACCCAACGCAGCCAAAAATAAAATAAAATAAATTTATCAAAAAAAACCCCTTAAAACAAAACAAAACACAGATAAGTATTCTTTCACAGTTCTGGAGGCCAGAAGTTCAAAATCAAGGTGTCAGCTGGGCCATACTCCCTCGAAAAACTCTAGGGGAGGATCCTTCCCTCCTCTCCCAGCTGCTAGTGGCTCAGGTGATTCTTGGCTTGTGGCTACAGAAGTCCAGTCTCTGCTTCCGTCCTCACATGGCCTTATCCTCTTCTCCCTGTCTCTCCTCTGAGGGCCTTTTATAAGAACACTTGTCATTAGACTCAGCGTTCACCAGAAAGCCCAGGATGATCTCATCTTGAGAATCTTAATTACATCTGCAAAGACCTTTTTTCCAAATGAGGTCACATCCACGGTTCTGGTGGTTAGGATGCGGACATATCTTTTGGGACCTGATTGATCAACACACTACACCCTGCGAGGTAGGACGCCCACGTAGGGGATGCAAGAAGTTATTGGCCTTGAATCGATCCAGCTGGGAGGCAATCCCAAAAGGAGGCAAACAAGATAAACCTAGCTATCATGAGCCTGTCCTTCCAAGCATCGCTTAAGTCAGGACGCTGGGTTTTTTGCAAACCTCTCCCCTTCTCTGTCAATCGGTCACCTGCTTACCAGCCCTGTCTCTGCCAATGAAGACTCACTGGAACACAACTGGGAGGATTTACTGACCTCCTGGGGAGAGAGCATTGTCTCTTTTGCCAATACCTTGGATGAGGAGGCATTTATCTTTCAGGAGAGAGGACCTTATTGGTGCCATAAGCTTCAATGTGCACATATACCTAATTGTGTGTTAACAGGGCCATGGCTCTAAAGGATCAGGGGCCTCACTATTACAGCAGCTCTAGCTCTAGTGACCTCTAGCCGAGGGTGAGCAATTTCTTCGCAGTTCCGTCTCCGGTCCAGACACCCACATCAACTGAGCAGAAAGTCAGCCCCGAGTGGGTACCAGCCATCTCCTTCACCTACCTCCATGACACTCTTCTTGTCCTTGCTACTTCCCAGATGTGGATGGTCAAAAAAATTTATTGTAATTAGTAGAAAAGTGGTTGAACGTTATTATTACAGGTAATGTTGAAGAAAAGATCGTCATAGTCCCCCATCCAAATATGACTGTTAGTTTTTGCTTTGCACTCATCTATCCATACACCACCTTCCCTTGCTGGCAATAATAATGGACATGCTATCATTTTGTGCTTTGGTTTTTTTTTTTTCACTTAATTCATTAATTGTTAATGCACATTTGTTGAGCATATATTAAACAGCAAGTTTTACTTTAACATTTCACCGTGATTTATAGTTTCTTTTTTTTAAAATTTATTTATTTATTTTTGGCTGCGTTGGGTCTTCGTTACTGTGCGTGGGCTTTCTCTAGATGCAGCGAGTAGGGGTTACTCTTCATTGTGGTTCGAGGGCTTCTCATTGCGGTGGCTTCTCTTGTTGCGGAGCATGGGCTCTAGGTGTGCAGGCTTCAGTAGTTGTGGCGCACGGGCTTCAGTAGTTGTGCCACGCAGGCTCAGTAGTTATGGTGCCCGGGCTTAGTTGCTCTGCGGCATGTGGGATCTTCCTGGACCAGGGCTCGAACCTGTGTCCCCTGCATTGGCAGGCAGATTCTTAACCACTGCACCACCAGGGAAGTCCTATAGTTTCTATGTAACCATTATAATGATCATTTTTACTGGCTGCCTAATAATCCACTTCTCAACACACCACAATTTAGGTACTAGGAAGGACTTTTGATTGAGTGACAAAGAGTTCTAGTTCTGTTCCATTCCACTATGTGGGAGCCTTTCCCACAGCACCAAGCAATTCTTGGACATCAGCTGGGTGTCCTACAACTCAACTCATGCCAATCGCAAGCCAAGATTGTCACCTCTGCTTCTGACCAAATAGCAACGGATTAGAGATTCCAACAACACCCTCCTTGGGTTTGATCAATTTGCTAGAGTGGCTGAGAGCAGAGAAACTTTTTCCTTAATAGAGTACCGGTTTATTATAAAAGGATACAACTCAGGAACAGCCAGAGGGAAGAGATGCATAGCGCATCTCTCTGAGTGCACCAATCTCCCTAAACCCTCACGTGTCCAACAACGAGATGCTTTCTGAACCCTCTCCTTCTGGGTGTTTATGGAGCTTCGTTACATAGGCATGATTGATCAAATCATTGGCCATTGGTGACTGATTAACCTCCAGCTCCTCCCTTCTCCACCAGAGGCTGTGGGGTTAGACTAAAAGTTCCAACCCTCTGATCACAAGGTTGGTCCTCCTGGCAAAGAGCTCCACATCCTTAAGTGCCAATGCCCTTAGGTCTGAAAGTCTCCTCATGAACATAACAAAAGACCCCTTTATTGCTCTCAGCTCTCAACAGGTTGGAAATTCCCAGGGTATTAGGAGCTCTGTGCCAGAAATTGATATGAAGACCAAATATACATTTCTTATTATAAGTCACAACATCACAGAAAGTAACCCCAAAAAGCTTAAGAAGGGGACCATGCATTGACATCCTCAGTGGACAAGTCAAGCGTAGGATTGGCTTCAGGGGTAACTGAAATCAGATGTCGAAAGGATGCTGCTGGGTATCTGTCTTCACCTCTTAGCCCTGGTTTCTCCAGATCCGGCTTTGCTTTCAGGCAAGCTGTCCCCACATGGGGCAAGATGGCTGCCAGCAGCTGTAGCTTATAATCTACTAGCTAAGCAATCCCAGTAGAAGGAATGCCTCCTCTCCCCAGGAGTCCCAGCAATAGTCCTGGGCTGACTCCCATGAGGATAACATGTCATGTGACCACCTTTGGGCCAATCCCTGTGGCCAGTGGTCTGGCTTCAGTGTGCCTCCCCCGCACCCAATCCAGGGCACGGCAGTAACCCCACCCAAAGCACATGCATGGTGGAGCAGAGGTAATTCCTTCAAGTGAGCTTGGGGGAGTTCCCTGGCGGTCCAGTGGTTAGGAACGGGCGCTTCCGCTGCAGGGGGCCCGGGGTCTATCCCTGGCTGGGGAACTAAGATCCCACAAGTTGCACGGTGTAGGCCAAAAATAAAGTGAGCTCGGGGTGCTGTTGGCAGGAAGGAGGGGTGCCTGGCACGGAGGAATACACACGTCTCTCCCCATTGTTGGCTATCTAGGGCCCCCCACCCCCCAAGTTTCTGCTATGATGGAGGATGCAGTACCTGCTGGCTGAGCTGGACTCCCTTCTCCATCCCACTGGGGCAGCTCAGCCTAGTCTAGTTTATATCCCCTGGGGTCTCCACAGGGATTTTGTTTGAGGCGAGGATTCCACGGCTTAAAAACATTTGAAAGCCAGTGGCCCTAGAGCGTCTTAAAGCTCCAAATGTTTGAGAACCTGTGACTTTAACTCTGTCCCTCTCCTGTGACCCTGCCAGGCCACCTCCCCTTGGCCTCATCTCCCCCCCACCCCACCCCCGCCTCATCTTTTTGCTCATCTCCCCTTTCTCCTCTGCACTCTCCATGCCAGCAGTTGGTGGCGAGGCCAGAGGATCTGTGGTGGGGCTGGAAAGATGACGTCAGGACAGAGGCAGGGCCCGCACTGCAGCTCTGCGCCCCTCCTTGAGTCCTGCCCTGTCAGACCCTCCCCACTCCAGTGCAGCAGCAAAGGGAACAGCTCTCCCAGGCCGGCTGGGACTGAGGGGGTTTGGCTGAAAGAAGTCAGCACCTGGCCCTGACTCTCTGGTGTCCGACCCCTCTGCCCTGGCCCAGGTCCTGGCCATCCTGATGGATGTGTTCACAGACGTGGAGATCTTCTGTGACATCCTAGAGGCGGCCAACAAGCGCGGGGTGTTCGTCTGTGTGCTCCTGGACCAGGGAGGCGTGAAGCTCTTCCGGGAGATGTGTGACAAAGCCCAGATCTCTGACAGTCACCTCAAGGTAGGGTCCCGTGACAGTGTAAAAGGTATTTTGTGTTAGGATAGAATAGGCTACGCTGTGGTAACGCATGCCTCCATCTCAATGGCTTAACACACATTCCTTTCTTGTTCAAAGTCCAGTTCAGACGGCCCTCCCTCACCTTGTAGCTGCACCACAAGGAATACACGGCCCCCGAGACATAGTGACAGGGAGAGAGAGGGAGGGAGGGAGGGAGGATTCCGAGGGATGTTTTTAGGACCTGGCCTGGTAGAGATTTCCATCATTCCCGCTCATAGCCCTTTGACCTCACACAGCTCCACTGGGGGCTGGGAAGGATAAAGGGGTCCGACCTCTGCCTTTTCTCCTCTCAGCTGAGGAGACCCAGTGGGTGCACTTCTGGGGCAGTGAGACATCCAGGACCTGTGTGACACATCTTTAGGGCTCCATGGCCCCAACAGGATGCTGATCCTCTTGGACTTAACCAAACTCCTAACTTCCTTCTTCCAGCAAGGAGAAGGGAAACCCAGAGATGAGGGTTCACTTAGTCATGGCAAATTTGGGGCAGCTAATTCAAGCTCTAACGTGAAACCGCCCACAGCTTTCACAAGCAGACCCAGCTGAACAGCTGACAGGTGGTTTCCTTGGTGACTGCCCCCCAGCTCAGGCAGGTCAGCCCCGGGAGACCCCAACCTCCCCGCCTTCCTCCTTCCCTTCCCCTCCACACTGACCGGGATGCAGCTGAGTCCAGGCACCTCCGGTCGCCACAGGCCTCAGGTCCCCGACTGCTGGGTCTGCTTGACGTAACGTGGATCACACGGCCTCAGCATGAGGCCATCGAAACAGGTCCAGAGAGTCAGTGCGGGCCTTGTCCTCGTGGCCCACACCCGCTGCACCAAGGGACAGTGGGACGTGGCCCTGTTCCCGCCACCCCCAGAGCTTGTGGAGAGGCTGGAAGGAGTGGTTGGAGGCGCTGGGCATCCCCTTCCCAGAGCCCGTCCAGCTACCAGCAGGCATTCTCGGCACCAGAAGCGTCCCGCCGGCCTCTGACAGCCCCCTGCCTCACCTGCCTTTCATTTCTTCAGCTTCCAGGGGTGCTGGCTTGAGGGCTGGAGCAGCGGGTGCCACTGGGGAGGAAAGGGACAAACAGGGCCACAATTTGGGTTGTGGCCACACCTTTTCTTACAGCAATCTAGGGTCCATTGAGGTCTCCACAAAGCCGCCCCCTCCGATTGCACTGGGCCTTCCCTCTGACCAGCCTGGAGTCAGGGACTCATGTCACTAAAGCCACTTACAGGGTGAGGCTGGGCTTGCCAGGCCTCTGTGGGCCATGGGAGCCTGGACTGAGGGCTCTGTGGACACCAGGCCCACATCTTCCCTCTACTTTCTGCTTTGTTTGAATTCTACCATCTCCCCTTTCTTTCTTTTCTTCTTTTTTTTTCCCCCCATTACTCAAATAATGTCAGGACATTGAAGAAAATTTAGAAAATTCAGCCAAGGAAAACATAACAATGGCCCACAATCTCACCAGCTAGCAATAACCCTTTTACTCTTGGCGAGCATCCTTCCAGACGTTTTCTTAGGCAAGTGTGTGTCTCTGGGTACACAATTAGCGAGGATACCTTGACTTCCCTTGCAACAGAACGTTTCCGTCCGGAGCGTGGAAGGAGAGGTGTACTGCGCCAAGTCAGGCAGGAAGTTCGCCGGCCAAATCCAGGACAAGTTCATCATCTCGGACTGGAGATACGTGCTGTGCGGATCGTACAGGTGAGTGCTGCGCTTCACCTTCTGTCGGGGCTTTGCGGAGGCCAAGGCCCACAGGCCCACCGGCAACGCCCTGGGGTAGCTGGGGGCTCATCATATACACGAGGCTGGAGGCAGGACCAGCCTGCGTGAAAGGGGAAAATCTGGGCCCTTCCTGGGAGGACTTCGGGGTAGGGAGACACTTCCAAGTGCCTTGGTTTCCCTTTGCGTGGCAATAGGACATAAAATCCTGTTTCCCTCCTCAGATCTCTCAGGTGTGATTCTAAAGCCATGTGATTTGTTTGGTTGTGTATGGGGGCCCCATTTTATTTTTAAAATGTTTGGTTATTTTAATATAGTGAATGTATTGAGATGTAATTCACATGTCAGATACTTCACCCATTTAAAGTGTGCAATTCTTTTTAGCATCACTTTTCTCATCCGTAAAATGGGGATAACAATACTTCCCCTTGCAGACTATTGTTAAGACTCAACGAGATAAAATTTGCAAAGCCTAGTGTAGCTCCCAGCACACAGTAGGTGCTCAGTAAGCGGTTGCTATCAGCCAGCCAAAGCCCCAAGGGAAGGGACACGTAATAGGCAAGACTTGAAAGGGTGTGGGCTGAGAAGACGCTGGTCGTGAAGGGCTGCCCAGCAGAGCAGGCCTGGGCGACGCCCCGTTCGCTGGGGGAGAGGGTGTGTGGGCCCCGAGAAGGCTGGAGAGCACCGAGACAGCCCTCCTCTCACTTCAGAATTGCCAGGGCTTTCTGAGCTGTCACCATGTCCTAGATAAGATTACAAGCGTCACCCTCTGTGGCCCCTGACCACCAGCTTCCTGGCCCCTCCTCCACTTCCCTGTCAGAAGTGTCTCCAAATTTCATGGGACCTCAGGCTGGCACTAGGGACGGGAAGTGGCAGCAGCCCAGCCTAGAAGATAGATAAGCTAAGTTCAGTTCCCAGCTCTGCAGCTTCCTGGCTGGATGACCTCGGGCAAGTCACTGCACCTCTCTGTTCCTTCATTCGCTCACCAGCTATGTAGAGACCTAGTAGATACAGACCAGGCCTGCTGCAGGCATGGAACAGGATGGGGCTCCCTCCTGCAGCTCTGCTCGAACTAGGCGGGTAACCGATAACAAACCCAGGGGAGGGAAGGGGGCCTGGGATGGCGCCAGGGTGCCCCTCTCTGGCTCCCCATTTCCACCTCTTCCTGAGCCTGTTCTCCTCAGCTGTGCGAAGGGCCTGTGGCCTCCACCTCACAGGCTGCAGTAAAGGAAGCTGGGAGGCACTGTCCCTCTGCGAGGGGAAGAGCTGAGGTTTTACAACTAGTGTGCAGGAAGGGGGCTCAGGGACGAGGCAGCCCGGAGGGGACACCTCCAGTGTCCTGGGGCCACTGAGCCCACGTCTGTTTCCACCCACAGCCTCTCCCCTCATCCTCTGCTCCATCCGGGGGCACCTGTGGAAAAGGAGCCCCCCTGCTTCTGATTCTCAGGCCCTGTCTCCAGCCCTTGGTTGTTTGTAAGAGGCTGAGGTGGGGCTGAACTCCCCTCCCCAAGTGGCCAAAGCCACCTTATCAGCCTTTTGTTCTTTCCCTAGAGAGGGACAAAGGCCTCTGGGCAGCAAGCACATAAAGCTCAGGGCAGGAGCTCAGCCTAAAACCCTACATCAGGCCTCTGACCTTGACCTCTGACCTTGACCAAGCACCACTAGACCGAGTTCACCACCTGGAGGGCAAGGGTGAGGGCCGGGCCTGGGCAGTTGCCCCAGACCCCAGGAGCCAAGCCTGGAGGGAGGGGTCAGTCAAAGCAGAGGAATTCTCGCTCTCTTTTTTATTAGGTGAAATTCACGATAACATAAATTAACCATTTAAAATGTACAATTCAGAGGCACGTAGTACAGTCACAGTGTGTGCAACCATCACCACTATCTAGCTCCAAACACTTCCATTGCCCCCAAAGAAACCACGCACCCATTGTACAGGGAGGAAGAACTCTTTTCTTTTTCGGCTACACAGCTTGTGGGACCTTAGTTCCCTGACCAGGGATCGAACCCGTGCTCCCTGCAGTGGAAGCGCAGTGGTCCCGTGCCACCACTGGACCACCAGGGAAGTCCCAGGAAACACTTTTTTCTAATATCCTTCTCGGTTCTCTGGCTGGGGCCCTGTAAAATGGACTGGTGAGAGAGAGATGAACAGGAGAAAAGCAGACAAGTCTATTTAATACAAGTTTTACGTGACACAGGAGCCTTCAAAAGGAAATGAAGACCCAAAGAAATGGTTAAACCTTAGTGTTTTTATATGAGGTTGGATGAAGAACGGACAGCCACGGTAAAACGTGATAGGACGAAAGGGAAGAGCTAAGGGTAGTTACTGGGGGAAACAGAGCAAGGCTGGTCCATTCGGATCCCTCTGAGTCCCCCTGCCCTTGGAGATAAGGATGCTCCTTTCCTCTGGGTACAGGGAGGGCATCTCTCACATGAGGGCCTTGTGACTGGCTTCAGGGAGAAGGGGGAGGCCAGAGAGTCCTTCCTGCATCTGCTTCTCAAATTCCTTCAGCTCAAAATAACGTCTTTTGTCAGACACATCCACAGCCCCTCCACCACTAAGCGGTCACTTCCCCTTCCCCATCTTTGAGCAACCAGTTGTGCGACTGGCAAGTGGCTTACTTAGCCATTACAAAGATTTCCATACATTTGAAAAGGACAGAGAAAGAAATTCTGAAAGGAGATGAAGAGGGGGGAAGCCTCTCCTCTTATTTTCAATAAGGAGAATTAACTCTCTCAGGTTTCATTTGTATTTGCCCTTTGAGCTCATCATGCAGGGGTGGCCTTGCCCTTGGAAGGGGCAGAAGGAAGCATAACCACCTTGCTGAGCTTTGTGCCAGGCCCTGGGCCAGGTGCGATCAGACCTTTAGTAAGGATTTAATCTTCGTGACTTCTTTTTTTTTTTTTTTTTTGGGCTTGCCACATGGCATGCGGGATCTTAGCTCCCCAACCAGGGAGCAAACCCATGCCCCCTGCAGTGGAAGTGCAGAGTCCTAACCACTGGACAGCCAGGGAAGTCCCTTAATCCTCGTGACATTTTGAGGGAGGCATTATTCTTCTAAATGACAGATGGGAACTGAGGCACAGAGAGGCTAGGTGATTGGGTCAGGGTCACCAGCTTCCTTGACTAGGATCTCCAGCTCGTTAGTGCCTGCCGAGGCCAGGTCGGGCTTGATATGGGAGGTACCAGGAGGAGGGTGGCAGTGGGCTTGAAGACATGCCGGGCCATTCCTGGGAACTGTGGAGAATCCAGCTTCTGGAGGGAGGGCAGGACAACTATAATGTTTTTGCTCTCAACATTCAAAGGTGATCTGTTTGCCAGCCTTTCAGAGGATCCTTTTCCCTGGGACCCTTAGAGCTGTTTCCAATAAAAACAAAAAATCAATCAGAAAAGCCTTCACCCCATCCTTTCAGTCCACCTGTCTCTGGGCCCCTCCCTCTGGTTACACACAGTTTTCCCAAACTGAAGGGCTCTGTCCATTTCTCTGGCTGAGTCGTGGGGGTGGGAGTGGGGAGGGTGTGCATTTCAACATTTCAGCTTTTGTTGAGGGTCTCACCAGCACAGGTGCTGTGCCACATGCTGGGGACACAGAACTCCTCTCTCTCCTTAGGAAATGTAGATGAATGACCACAGGGTGCGGTATGGTGTGTGCTCTAAGATCAGCATGAGCTAAGAAAGTGCTCTGGGGTCAGCCAGGAGGGAGCTCCCACTTCTGCCGGCAGGTCCAGGAGGCTGGATTGAGGCTTGGAGGATGAAGAAGTTTGGGGCGGGGGTGAGGTGCAAAATCAGGCAGCTGCAACAGCATGAGCGACAGCATCATATCAACATGGCCTTCCAACCGGCTCCTGAGTCCACTCCTGCCCTGACCCCTGCTGCCACCCTGGGCTTTACCAGGAACAGAAAGATTTTTAAACACAAACAAGATCAAATCACTTCCATCCTTAAAATCCTTCGATGCATGTCATTGCTCCTAGGGGGGAAAAAAAATCCACCTTCTTACTGCGGCCTCTGTCTTAGCAGAATTCTTCTTCCCCTCCTCTGGGCTGCAGCCACACTGGCCTCTCCCCAGGTCTTTCATGCCTCAGGGTCTTTACACTTGCCGTTTATTCCCTTTGCTGGACAGCTCAATCCTGTTGTCCTTACCCTGCTAACTCATCTTGCCGGAGGCAGCTTCCAGATCATTCCCTAGAGACCTTTTCTGTGAACTTGTTTAGCCAAGATTTAAGAAAGATGACGTCGGGGCCTGAGCTGGGTCTGTTTTCTTTTCTATTGCTTCCTGGCAGGAAGTACAGTTAATACAGTGCCGGTATGTTTATACATGACCATAAATATTTGTTGAATGAATGGATGTTCATGTTAGGTCCTGGCCATCCAGTATGGCTAGAGGAATACAACTTTTGAAACTGTGCATCCCTGTCTATGAAATTGATTTAGTGGCTGATCCCCAGAATTCTTCAAAAATGAAATAGGACAGAACAAAAGTAATCAGAGCACTGAGGTAAAGGATGTTCTGGAGATTGTTGTGAGGTTATGTACGTATCTGTGTATGTGAGGAGGTTACAGTGTATCAATAAGATGTATTTCTCCAAGAACAGCCAAGATGAGTCTGAAGAAGAACAGGCAGGGCGGACTTGCCCTTGCAGATGGAGCTGTGGTAACCAAGACAATGTGGCATTGGGTGAAGAACACACACAAAGTGACAAATGGAACAGAACAGAAAGCCCAGACACAGATTACCACATGACAGGGCATGTCAGAGCAGTGTGGAAAGGTGAAACCGGAAAAAAAAATGCTCCATGTGAGAAGGTGGATTCTACTTCACACATACACACTCACACATGCGGTGCACACACACAAAATCACCTCCTAATAGATTAAAAGAACTTAAATGTCAAAAACAAATTTTAAGACTCTTAGTAGAAAATATAGACGAATGTCTTTTAGACCTTAGGATAAGGATTAGGTGACTTAACATAGCCCCCGCTCTGTGTTAAACAGAACACAAAAAAGCATTAACTATAAAAGATTGCTAAATCTGACTGTATTACAATTAAGAACTCTGGTTCCCTCAAAGACAGCTCAAAGAATGTGAAAAGTCAGATTACAAACTGGGAGCAGGTTTTCATGATGCCCTGACAAGATTAGTGTCAAGAATCACAATGAACTCCCACAAACCACAAAAGAAACAGAACAATGAAAGTGTGGGGTGGGGGTGGGGGAGGTGAGAGCAGGCGGTTCACGGGGAGGAAACACAGGAAAAGATGTTCAGCATCCTCAGTGACCAGCAAAATGCAAATCAAGGCTAGAATGAGTTAACCATTTTATACCTATTCAGCAAAAAAAAAAAAAAAAAAAAAAAAAAAAAATTGGGTTGGCCAAAAAGTTCATTTAGGTTTTTCCATAGCATCTTACAGAAAAAGCTGAGCAAACTTCTGGCCAGCCAGTAAGAAGCCTGACAGTACAAAGAGTGCATTTACAAATCTCTACACTGCTGATGGGATTGCAAATCGGCACAGTGACTCTGGAAAGAGTGTGGCATTTTCTCTAAAGCTGAACATTCACCTAGCTTTGTCCAGCAATTCCACTCCTAGGTGTATTTCCAAGAGAAACGGGTCCGCAGGACAATAGAAGACGGGTATAAGAGTGTTCACAGAAGCACTGGTCACAACAGGAGAACCATGGAAACAACCCAGATGCCTCTCATGAGAGAATGTATGAATAAACCAGGATATAGCCCCCAGTGGAATATCATACAACAGTCAAAGACAAGTGAAGTACAGCAACAAGAGATAACATGGATAAACTGCAATGTTGAAGTGAAAAAAATCCCCAAAGATTAATCCCCAAAGATATATGTTAAAAACAACGAAAATAGAAATATTTACAGTTGTTCCTCCGCATCTGTGGGGGATATAGATACCAAAATCTGAGGATGCTCGAGTGCCTTATATAAAATGGTGTAGTATTTGCATATAACTCACCCATATCCTCCTGAATACTTTAAATCACCTCTAGATTACTTATAATACCTAATACAACGTAAATACTATGTAAAGAGCTGCCAATGGGGCAAATTCATTTCTTGCCTTTTGAAACTTTCTGGAAAATTTTTTTCTGAATATTTTCCATCTGTGGTTGGTTGAATCGTCGGATGCAGAACTCGAGTATATGGAGGGCTGACGGTACTTTCAAGAGTATAGAAAACTTTTTCTTACTATAGAAAAAGGAAAGTTTGGGAACCATGACACAGGCTTCTGGGTGATGACTTCCTCTATTTGGGGGAAACTGGATGGGTTCCTAGGAGGGACCATGTGATTAGATGCTGGTTATTGTCAATGCTAGCTTTTTATTTTAGGTGATGGGTTCATAGGTGCTTATTAGATTATTTAAAATAACTAAGTAAAGGGATTTCCCTGGTGGTCCAGTGGTTAGGACTCTGCACTTTCACTGCCAAGAGCCCAGGTTCAATCCCTGGCCGGGGAACTAAGATCCCACAAGCCGCTTGGCGTGGCCAAAAAATAAAATAAAGCTGCAGAAATGTAAATGGGCCATTAATAGATCAATGATGAGAGTGGGTCTTGAGCCAAAAATTATGATTAAATCAACTATCTGTACTTAAGGGCCAAAAAAACAATAAAAATAAAATGTAATTCTTACCATGGGTGGTGATAAAAGAAAGTGTAAAAGCTAGAGCACAGGATGAATGGACATGTGGGGTGTAGAGGAGGGAAACCCATGAGCAGCGAGCAGGGTCAGGGGATGGCACTCAGGTGGTGCAGGGATACACAAGGGGCACAGGGGCACAGAGGGTGCATGGGGGCCTGAAACACTGCCAGGGCACCTTTGGACCTGCCTTTTTTTTGGGTGGGGGGCCATGTGGCGGGAGGGATCCTAGTTCCCTGACCAAGGATTGAACCCATGACCCCTGGAGTGGAAGTACAGGGTGTCTCAACCACTGGACCGCCAGGCAAGTCCCCTAGACCTGCTTTGTTAAGAAAGCATGCAGTTGCTTGTTCTAATCTAGCCTGATTCCAAAGAACACAGGGCGATTGATTTCTTCGTGTAGCCAAGAGTCCGGCTGTCCCAGAGTTTGCTGCCTTCCCCATCACCTGGTTGGCCAGAGGCACGGTATCAGCTGCTCACCTCTCTGGGGTGCATGGGTGGCTCCTGGGCAGGAGGTGAGGTTTAAACAAAGCCTCGCTGCTCTTCCCAGGATTGCTCCGGCCTTGCGTGGGCCCTGCCCTGCCTCACAGAGCAGGGGACTCCAGAAGCTGGGTCCGCCTTTTGGTGGCAAGACACGCGGGCTGGGGGCTGGGGGCTGGGGGCTGGGGGCTGGAGGCTGAGACTCTTGGTTGGGTCCTTTCTGTCCCCCACAGTGACCCTGTCCCCCTCTGACCATGCTGTCCTCATTGCTCCCCACGCCTAGGTCCACAGTATTAGGGACCCAGGAATCTCTCAAATGATGTTCTTGGTGGGTCTCCTGTGCTGCCACCAGGCTTTTTTGCGGGGAGTGGGGTGATGAGGGGAGTTTCCCATCAGAGATAGAAAGGAATCTGTTTAAATTAGGGAATCATAAAAGGTAACACACAAACGCCTTGAACATTTTGTTTCCATTTAAAATGTGTAAATGGAGAGAAGGCCAAGGCCTCTGCTTAAGGGCGGCCTCCCGTGGGTGTCTGGGCAAGCCCACTGATGCGGCATCTTTCCCATCCTGTGGGCTCACCCCTGTGTTCTCCTTTCCATCCCCCAAAGAGCACAGGAGTCTTCCCCCCACTCGCACCCCTTCCGGCCCATTTGCCTGAAAACTGGGCTACACCCTTCAGCTTTTCATGGAAATACAGCCCTTCCTTCCAAGGAGCAGCCCCAGACTGCTAACCTATTTGGTTAGAAGAGGCAGGTGTCACACCTGTCACAGGTGGAGCCGCTAAGGCCCCAGCAGCTGGTGACTCACATCAGCACAGAATTGGGGACACTGGCACTCGGCCCCTTTGGGCCTCCACAGGGATCTTCTAAGGGGCCATAATCTGCGCACCAGGAAGGAACACTGACCGGAGGCCCAGATTCACTCTGCATCTTAGCTACTCCCCTGCAAACACTTGCTGGTCTCTGAGCTTCAGTTCTCCCATCTGTGGGAGGGGAGGGTTTGGGCCTGGGTGGAAGCAGCCGGCGCGGAGAAGCGGTGGGCACGCGTTAGTGGCCCTTCGGGCGCAGGGTGCCCAAGCCCTCCCCATCCCCAGCCCTCACTCTCTCTCCTCTCGCCTCCAGCTTCACCTGGCTCTGTGGGCATGTGCACAGAAACATCCTCTCCAAGTTCACGGGCCAGGCGGTGGAGCTGTTTGACGAGGAGTTCTGCCACCTCTACGCCTCCTCCAAGCCCGTGATGGGCCTCAAGTCGCCCAGGCCGGCCGCACCCCTCCAGCCCAGAGCAGCCCCCGGCCCCCGACCCGGCCGCCTCAGTGGCAGTAGCTGCTCCACCAGCGACGGCACGTCCTCCAACCCCTTCAGCAGCCTGTCGACAGGCAGCAACCCCCAGAACCAGAGTCTGTCCACGTCCTCGGGGCCCGGCAGCCCCCTGGCCCCAAACCCACCTCTGGCCCCTAGGTTCCAGCCCTATCATGGCCCTTGGAGGGCCCTGACCTCACAGGCCCACTTCTCCCCGAGGCCCCATGATGGCCTGTTTGCTCTCTACAGCAACCTCAACGGCTACAGGCCTACGCGGCTGCAGGTCAAGCAGCTTGGCCTGGTGCCCAGGGTGGCCCACACCTGGAGGCCCTTTCTACAGGCCTCCCCGAATTTCTGAAGGGTCCCTTCCTCCAGCTGACCTCCCCAGGGCCAAAGCTGGGCATTCTTGGATTTTCTGGCTCAAGGACCCTACCTTAATCAGTGGCCCTTTGAACTAAAGGCACTTGGACGAAACCATTGCCTGTGTTTGAATGTTCCCAGGCCTCAGACGGTTCGCTTCCTGACCCCCACACTTCCCTGGGTTCCCCTCTCTAGTATGGCCTATGCAGCACATTCCAGAAGTTTCCAGGGAGGTGGCGGGCAGGGAGCTAGAGGACAAAATCATGAAAATAGAGCCCCTTTCTCCAAAGAGCAGCCAGTGCTTTCATATTAACATTTTCCAAATCTCTGTAATGTGAGAAGGGGCTGATGCAGCCCGAGTTTTACATATGGATAAACTGAGGCACTGAGAGCCAGGGGGTAGGTGTGACCAAGGTACTCCTGTGTCCCAGTGCCCAGGGGTGGTCTGCTCCCCAGAGATTCTGGAGAGACAGATTCAGGAGAAAGTATGGGGACATTCTAGATGTTTCTGGGAGGGGAGGTAAACTCCTCCTCCCTGGAAGAGCATAATACTAGAGTATCCCTGGCCCGATGAATGAGGGATGAGGCCCCAGAACCTGCCACTGTAAGTTATGTGTGGCTGGTTGAAAGGGTGGCCACCAAGGGTGGAGCAAACCAAGGCATCTAGCGGATGGACATGGACAAGGCAGTTTGGCAGCTTAGGTTTTTGCTCTGAAGAGCCTTGGGCTGGCCTGGAGGTCCCTGGAGTCTGGGCTGGAACCCAGGGGTTTGAGTTGTCAGATCTGGGAATGGCCCTGCAGCAGTGCTTCAGGAAGCCTTGAGCAACCAATGAGGACCCCGCATTGACCTTGCAGCTCCCAGGCTTAGTCAGCTACCTCCAGATCCAGGCCCCTCACCAGTCTCATCATTCTTTCCTTCTCAGTCACAGCACGTCCTGTTTGTTGCTGGGGTGGTAATAGATGCTAAGGCCACAGCGTTGCTGGGGTAGAAAGAACACAGGATGCTGAGGGAGCACAAAGGAGGGCCAGCCAGCCCAGCTTGGGAGGCCAGGGGACACTTCCCAGAGAAGCGACAGGTAACCCAAGACCTAAGGAACAAGGCTGTATGGCTGGGGTGAGGGATGCGACTTGGGCTGTTTCAGTCCAAGAGAAGCAGGGGCAAAAGCCCCACACATGTCTTTTGGTTTCCATGTCCTCCACCGCCACCAAGTCGTCTCAGCAAATGTCTTCCTGTTGCCCTTCTCCGGCTCAGAAGCTTTGCCTTTGCTGCGGAGGCTGGAGGGACAATCCTTCCTCCTGGTGGCCTCTGAATCCTGATGCACATGGCATCCCGAGTCGTGCTCTGCAGAGGGCATCTCCCTGCAGCCCAGCCCTGTTTGTATTTGTCCAACACTCCTGGCAGAGGCAGAGGCAGAGGCATCTTTGCTTTTGTTTTAAACTGTGTTTCTGTCCTCACTTCACCTTTTTATTCCTTAGTTCCTGAAAATCCAACAATAACACCAAAAGCCCTTTGGCTGCTGAAGGTTGTTTTTTTTTTTAAAAAATAAATCCATTTATTTATTTATTTTTGGCTGCCTTGGGTCTTTGTTGCTGCATGTGGGCTTTCTCTAGTTGCAGCAAGCAGGGGCTACTCTTCGTTGAGGTGTGCAGGCTTCTCACGCGGTGGCTTCTCTTGTTGCAGAGCATGGGCTCTAGGCGTGTGGGCTTCAGTAGTTGCAGCACGTTGGCTTCAGCAGTGGTGGCTCCCGGGCTTCAGAGCGCAGGCTCAGCAGTTGTGGCGTGCGGGTTTAGTTGCTCCGCGGCATGTGGGATCTTCCCAGACCAGGGCACGAACCCGTGTCCCCTGCATTGGCAGGCGGATTCTTTACCACTGCACCACCAGGGAAGCCCCTCCTGAAGGTTTTTTAAAACCCGGTCCTGATGACCGCCGTCATGAGGTTAGAATGACCAGGGCTGTGGAGTGTCCTAAGCTTGATTTCACAGCCTGACGAGAAAGCTTTGGGAAGGTAAAGCTTGCTGGGGTGCCCAGAGCTCCACAGGTGGGCTCTGTCCCCACGTCCGGCTCGGTTTGGGTGGAGAGGGGGTCTGCAGCCAGAACAAGCCCTCCTCCTCCACCGGCCAGTTTCCCCTCTGCGGTCGTCTTAGGGGTTTGCGAGTATTGTTTTTCCTCCGCTGAGCACCTTGTCACTTCCTCGTGATCCCAGCCGGCCGGGAAGTTAGGTTTGGTTGGCTTTGGCCAGTGGAATGCGAGCTGAAGTGTTGAGGACTGCTTCCAGCTTTTAAGCACTTGGGTGCAGATGGCCTTATCTCAAGATAGAGCCCCTTTCACCAGCCCAGGTTTCTAAGAGACTACAAAGAACAGGACACGCCTACCGCACTGACCTGCGGTGGCTAAGTGGTATGAGCAAGAAATAAACTTTGCTGAGAGTTGGGGCTGTTTCTTACTGCACCATGATCCAGCCTAGCCTGACTGAGAAAATCTCGGGACCCACTGATGTGAGGCTAGGCTGTTCCTTTGTGGGACTGGACTCTCCAGGGCCCCCAGCCTTGGGCTCTTGTCCCAAAACATTATTTCCACCTGGGGACTACGTGGCTTTTACACACCTGGCAAGGCAGTGCTTGAAAGCCAAAGCAAGTCCTTATCCAAGTTTCCAATCCTCCCAAACCCAGTTTTGCCCAGCTTTAATTCTGCTCCAGGCGGGACTCACACCTGCAACTGCCTTGGCAGGCCTGTTTGCTGGGGGCCATCCTGAGACGTACAGAGTCTCTCCTACAGTGTGAAATTCAACGACAGCAGTGGAGTGCCCACCATGTGCCAAACAGATTTCAGCAACAGGCAAAGAGACCCAGCCTCACATCTGTCCTGGAGAATGCCAGAGTCAGCTGGGGGCGGCACCCACGAGAACCACCACCGTGAAAAACATGAGAGAATGGGAATTCCCTGGTGGTCCAGTGGTGAGGACTCTGCGCTCTCACTGCCGAGGGCCCGGGTTCGATCCCTCGTTGGGGAACTAAGATCCCACAAGCTGCGCGAGGCGCTGCCCCCCAAAAAAAGAACATAAGAGAATGAAATTGTATGATGGTCATGTTCAGGGGGGGACACGGTGGAAACACAGTCCCCAACCAGGGATCAGGGATACTATTACCCACCTGTAGGGTTATCAGCCAGGACTGGGGTGTTGATTGGAATGAGCATCCCTTCCCCTCAGGCCTCCCTCTCCTAGAAATGATCTGTGGCATTCATTGGTCCTCACCAGATCTCCCTATCTGTATTGTAAGAGGCCCCCCATGGGTGGTCCCGCACACAATGGATGCTAACTGACTGGTCAAGGAGCTTTGCTCCTGAGGGGGTCAAACATTCAGACACCCCAGGATGACCTGTACTCGCCCTCACCTTGCCCTGGGCTCCCTGCCTCTCCTCTGCTGGCCCTGCTGGCCTGGCCTAGAAGTGCTAGAGCCGCATCTTCACATGATTCATTTTCTGGACTCAGTCCAAAAAGCTGTTGGACACAGAGAAACTGTCACTCATTTTCTCAGCTTCCTCCTGAAGAGGAAAAACTGTCATCAGAGAATGCAAATATTGCAGACACACGTACGAGTATAAACAACCTTTTTCCCTGGTTGCTCACTGCATATCCACTGAGATAGACATGCTGCCTCCCAGAGGCTCCATACTTCACTCCTCTGCAGGGTGTGGTGAGTGAGGGTGTCCACACGATGATGTGCCAGCCTGAGTGGACAGAGAGGCCCAGAGGAGGTGGCGTAGCATGAGGCTGCAGTGTGTGCACAAGGCCAAACGTGAGGGGAGGGTGGAATCCAGCTCTCGTAAGTGTGCTTGCCAAGGCCACCTTCCTCCACTGCCTGCTCACGGCGCCAGGCAAATTCACACAGACACCTTCTAGGCCGGTGGGCTGGGCTCTGAGAACAGAGTTTCTAGACCCACCCACTGAAATGGTTGCTAATGAGGAAGCCCCAAGCTCTCTGGACCTCATTTTCCCTGTGATCCTGAAGCACACAAGCCAGGCCTCTCCCGACTTTTCAGAAATGGTGAGGACCTGTCCCTTGGGGCTGCTATAACAAAATACCAAAGACTGGGTGGCTTATAAACCACAGACATTTCTCACAGTTCTGGAGGCCGGGACTCCAAGATCAGGGTGCCGGCATGGCTGGGTTCTGGGGAAGGCCTTCTTCCTGGTTTGCAGGTGGTCACCTCTCACTGTGTCATCACATGGTGGAAGGGACAACCTAGCTCTCTGGGGCCTCTTTTCTAAGAGAACAAATCCTACTAATGAGGGCTCCATGCTCATGACTTAATCACCTCTCAAAGGCCCTGCCTCCTAACACCATCATCTTGGGGATTATGTTTCAACATGAGAATTTTGGGAGGACACAAACATGCAATCTATAGCAAAAGGTCATAAGCATAGAAGGTATCTGAGAGAAAAAGAAATGAGTAAGAAGTCCTCTCAGGGGATGGGAACATCCCTTGTTTGGAAGAGAGTGTATTTATTTGCCAGGGCTGCCGTAACAAAATACCACGGACTCGGTGATTTAAACAGCAGACGTTTATATTCTCACAGTTGTGGAGGCTGAAGTCCGGGATCAAGGTGTCAGCAGGACTGGTTTCTCCTGAGGCCTCTCTCCTTGGCTCGCAGATGGCCATCCTCTTGCTGTGTGCTTATGTAGTCTTTCCTCTGTCCATATGCATCCCTAGTGTCTTTTTTTTTTTTTTTTTTTTTTTTGCGGTACGCGGGCCTCTCACTGCTGTGGCCTCTCCCATTGCGGAGCACAGGCTCCAGATGCGCAGGCTCAGCAGCCACGGCTCACGAGCCCAGCCGCTCCGCGGCATGTGGGATCTTCCCAGACCGGGGCACAAACCTGTGTCCCCTGCATCGGCAGGCAGACTCTCAACCACTGCGCCACCAGGGAAGCCCCCTAGTGTCTTTTTGTGTGTGTCCAAATTTCTTTTCCTTATAAGGACACCAGTCAAATTGGATTATGAATTTAAGGAGATGAAGTTGACAAAGTATGGACTTTTGATGGCTTATTTTATGTGACAACTTGACTGGACCATGGGGTGCCCATGTATTTGGCCGAACATTGTTCTGGGTGTTTCTGTTCGGGTGTTTTTGGATGAGATAAACATTTAAAATGGTAGTGTAAGTAAAGCCGATTGCCCTTGCGAACGCGGGTAGGCCTCCCCAATCAGCTGAAGACCTGACAACAAAAAGGCTGACTCTCCCCCAGGTAAGAGAGAGTTCCTCCTGCCTGACTGCCTTCAAACTGGGACATAGGTTTTTCCTGCCATCAGACTCAAACTGAAACACTGGCTCTTCCTGGGGCTTGAACCTGCTGGTCTTTAGAACTAGACCACTGGCTCTCCTGGGTCTCCAACTTGCCGACTCAACCTGTAGGTCTTGGAACTTGACAGCTTCCACAACTGTGTGAGCCAATTCCTCATAATAAATCTCTCTGTACATAAGTAGCTATAGATATAGACAGATAATATAGACACAGAGATGCAGATACACATACAGCTATAAATACACACATCCTATTGGTTCCATTTCTCTGGAGAATCCTGACTAATACAGATTTTGGTGCCAGGAGCTTAAAGGTCTTATGTCCTAATACGGTCATATTCTGAGGTACTGGGTTAGGGCTTCAACGTATGCCTTTTAGGGGGACACAATCAGGCATAAGAGGCAGGCCTCCCGTGTCGGCCCACGTGGCCAGAGGAGCCCCGGCTCTGTACGCCCACCTACAGCTGCTCGCCCTCCGCCCCCGCACACTCCCCGGCCGTGCTGCAGGACAGCGGGCACCTGCGTCACCTCAGCTGGGCCTCCGGAGGTGGCCCTTCTCAATACAAACTGCTCCTCTCTACCAGCAGAGCCAGCACTTGCTTCTGGTGGCCGGCTGCTCTTCGAGAACGGCGGCCCTAAAGCGGAAAGGTCCCAGGGCCGGCTCCCCGATTTTTCCCCCCAACGCCCACAGCTGTGCTGTCCTCCCAGCGCAGCTCCTGTGAGAGGCACACCAGCACTGCTGCTCTGGGATCCCTCCCTGTGGCCACGGTATGAAGCAGCATCCAGTTCAGAGTCCCCTGGCTGAATGATTCTGTCCCCCGTCCTTGGAGGCCAGCCCTGGCTTCCATTCCCAAAGGGCCTGAATTCATGTATTTAACCACACGCTTGCCCCCAACCCTGTCCCCCAGTATGCCAGGGGCTGGGCAGCCCGCATGGGTGGAAACAGCGGTGTCCCAGCTCCCAGAGGGCTTATGTGATGGTGCCAAGAGCCTCTCTGCCTCCAGCGTTTGCAGTTCCCTGATCGGTGGTTTGCTGGGTCTACAAGGGAATGAAGGCAGAAGGAGAGATTGAGCTGAGACCTGAAAGTAAGGAGGACTCACCTGTGCACAAGGCAGGAGGGGCAGTGGGCAAAGCTGTCAAGAGTTTGGCCTTTTCCAGGTGGGAAAGCCCTTCAGGGTAACAAACTCCGCAACAGTGTGGATTCCCCAAAGCGTTGGGAGCTCTCAGTGACTTGAGTTCACCTCCACCCTCCACGTTAGTGCTCGTTATCTCCTAGACCCAGAAAACACATATTGCAGGAAGCTGAAAGGTTGTTTAACACGTAGAAAGTGAAACCAGATTTATCGGCTTAAAGCACAACCCTAAACCAGCCATTCCCGGGCTCAGAGACCTTTCATAGCTCAGTATATCCCACGCCAAGTCAAGTTTCCTACCAGGCACTCAAGATCATCCATCATTTGACACCGGTTTACCCGCCCAGCCTCATTACCCACCACATCCCTTCACACCCACTAACCTGGTTGACCAGCCTTCATGTCCTCCAGGCCTTGGCTGCTCTCATCCCTCGACTGCGAAACCTCGCGGGCCTGCCTTCCATTCTCTGCCGAGGCTGCTACAAACCACCCCCTCACCAGGTCCAGCTCAGATGTTACCGCCTTCGTGAAAACCCCCTTCCTCTGCACTCCTGCGCTGTCAAGTCCTCCCTCCTGACCCTTATTTGCCACTTATGTGGATGTCCTATTACGTCTACTAGAGATGGAAGCTCCTTGGAAATAGGTCTTGTCTAATATGTATAAAATGGATAACTAATAAGAACCTGCTGTATAAAAAAATAAAAATTAAAAAAAAAAAAAGATGAATTTCTCAAGCTTTTTCAGTCCACGATACCAAGCCAAGGCCCTTCCACAAACTTGGGCTCTATTAGAAGACTTGCCAGAGACAGAATTATGAATTCCTGGTAATTACTAATGAAATCAGAAATGAAGTCCTTACCATTTGATTCAAGTCATTCCAATTCTGAAGACTAACACAGTTATAAGAACAGATCAATGATATTCTGAAACTTTGTTTTTTTAAAAAAACAAAACCAAAAAACCTCAGTTACTAGGAGAAAACTGATCCCCTTTAGCCATGCAAAGCATGAGAAATGACCTTAAGTCCTTGGTTCTCTGTCAACCTTACTGTTCTCTAGCACACCCAGCCGTCTTTGTTCACAGCAAAGCTTAGACTCTTTACTTACAATCTCTCTCTCACCTGTGGATCACACCTGAGTAGGAAAACTTTTGCACCTTTTGTTTAGGATAAAGCAATTCTGTGGTCCTTCTCCCTAGGGATTCCATTCAAAGTCTCATTTCCCTCCAGCTTCTATAGAGATTGCCTTACTGTCAGTAAAATCATTCAGCTTTTGCCCTGGGTTGATTATGTATCAAGGGGTATGTTTGATGATTCGGAAAGAAAGGAGACATTGTCACTATCCTCATGTAGCTCACTGCCTAATGAAAAGGACAGAAAAGTTAAACGTGTCACAGGTGGAATGTCACAGGTAAGCACAGGGTACTAAGGGGGCGCATAGAAAGGGATCCAAACTGAGACTTAAGAGAGACAGGAAGTATTCTGGAGAAAGGTGATGGCTAAAATAAATTCTAAAAAAAAAAAGAAAATAGGTGTTGTGTCTTATCTTTGGTATCTCCTACAGCGATGCTCTATCAAGGTTTTACAAAAGAATGTCATTTAAAAAAGAAATAGCCTTCTGAGACACAATGTCTTATTCTAAAACCAAGATTGAAAGGACCCAAGTGGTCCATACCAGGATTCTTTGGTTGCAAGTAGCAGAAACTGAAACTAGCTCAAGCAACCTTAAGTTATGGGTAGGTTACTTTGTATATTGGTTTCCGATGGCGGCTATAACAAATGACCACAAACATCATGGCACAAAACAACACAAATGTATCACCTTATAGTTTCTAGTTCAGAATTCCCACATTGGTTTCACTGGACTGAAATTAAGGCATCAGCAGGGCTGTGCTCCCCCCTGGACACCCTAGGAGAGAATCTGTTTCCTTGCCTTTTCTAACTTCTACAGGCCGCCTGCACTCCTTGGCCCATGGCCTCTTCCTCCATCTTCAAAGCCAGCCGCACAGCATCTCTCTGACCCTGACCCACTCCTTCTGCCTCCGTGTGATGGCTAATTTTATGTCAACTTGACTGGCTAAGGGATGCCCAGATAACTACTAAAACATTATTCTGGGTGTGTCTTGAGAGTGTTTCTGGAGGAGATTGGCATTTGAGCTGGTGAATTAAGTAAGATCACCCTCCCCAGTGCAGGTGGGAACCATCCATTTGTCAAAGGCTTGAATGGAACAAAAAGGCAGAGGGAGGATGAATTTGCGCTCTTTGCTTGAGCTGGGACATCTACCTTCTGCCCTTGGACATCGGCACTCCTGGTTCTCGGGCTTTTGGACTCAGATCAAGACTTACACCATCAGCCCCCTGATTCTCAGGCCTTCAGACTTCAACTGAATGGTATTATTGGTTTTCCCCGTTCTCCAGCTCGCAGAAGGCAGCTGGTGGGACTTCTTGGCCTCCATAACCACCTGAGCTAATTCCTATACTAAATCTCCTCTCACATGCATCCGTATCAGACCTATTGGGTCTGTTTCTCTGGCAAGTCCTAATACACTCCATCTTCCATTTGCTAAGATCTCAGTGACTACACTGGGCTCACCTGGGTAATACTCTCTACTTTAAGGTCAGTTGATAAGCAACCTTAATTCCCCTTTGCATTGTAACCTAACATATGCACAGGTTGGGACACCCTGGGGGACCAGGACACCTTCGGGAGCCATTATTTCGCCTGCCACACTCCAGGTGTTTCGTGGAGGCCTTAGTCAAGACTGTAGCTGGGCCTACAGAACAGGAAGGGCCTGGAATCAGGAGGCAGCAGAGCAGAGACTGTCCCTCTGCCCCCTTCTGGGCATCTCTTTCATCCTCTTTCTGCAGACCTGCTCTGTCTATCCCCCATTCCATTTGGCAAACACAGCCACCCCCCACTTTTGACCCAGTTTCAGACACGAGAAGACTCATTTCTACATCTCTAGGGGAGATCCTGACTGGCTCAGCTTAGGTCAGGTAAACCCTGCTTCCTCTCTCCCATCATTAGGGTCAGTGAAGACAAATATGGTTGCCAGGTTCCCAGAGATCCCAGAGATGGGGGGCAGGGTGGTCGTCAGCTCAAGGGCTGAGCAGACACAACATCAAACTTTTAAGTGACCAAGTCATTCTGTGCCAAGGAAGGAGGAAAGGATAAGGAACAGTAGGCCCCAAGCAGACAAATGCCTGTCCTATCTCTCTGACCTCATTAGCAAAGTCACCTGGTGGAGACACTTCGATCACGAAGACAGGATTGGAGCAGCCCTAGGCTGTGACTCATCAGGACCATTGTTTCTCGAGCTTTGAATTCTTTTGTATAATCCTCTCTGGTTTTTGTTTGCTTGTTTGTTTTCACGATTAAGACCTTGGAAAGTCGTGTATAAATTACTTTTATAGATGAAATTTCAAAAGCACTAGAAAGCTATTTAAAATAATCATTTTTATAAACAGCGGCCTTGGATTTGTTTCATAGAGATTTCTACCCTAGGTTTTCCTAAAATGAAGCCCATCTTTGTTGAAATGCGGTACCGCACAGACAGGTGGGGGCACCTGTGGCGCTGGCAGTGGAGCTCTGTACGGACTGGCTGCGGGCTCACTGGGCTTCAGGCCGTCTCTTCAAGTGCCTGGGGCTCCAGCAAAGCAGCACTGGGCAGAAGTCACGGCACGTCCAGGAAGCTGAGCTCCGCCATGAAGGGGCAAAGCAGAGACACAGTCCTGGAGCTTATGGCGTAGCCAGGAGGATTCATACAAAGAATATTCAATTACAATTCCATTAAGCACCTTGCGGGGGGAATAAAAAAGCAGGCGCTCTGACAACATTTAAAGGGGGGACCTGAGCAAGTCTGGACTCAGAATCATCTTGTCTGAGAGTGACCTTTGCGCTGGGATCTGTAGGAAGGGCAAGTTTATGGCAGGGTTGAGGGACCACAGGGAGGAGTGTTCCAAGTAAAGGTAACTGGATGGGCATAGGGCTTGGGTGGGAGGACACTTGCCGAGTTCAAAGACATGAGAAGAAACCAGAGTGAGCTGGGGTGAAGTGGGCCAGGGCCAGACCACACGGGGCCTCCCAGGCCTCAGGGGAAATCACTGAAGGACTCTGAGAGCAATCTTTATTTGTATAAGATCTCTTTGGCTATAGTATAAGATTGCAGGGGTGTCAGCATATGAGAGACAAAGGACTCTCAACAGCTCAAATTCTGGGCATGGCCATGCCCCCTTGGGAGAAAACACTGAAGACAGGCCTTTTGAGTCAAGAGAGGCAAGAACTGCCCTTGGGTCCCACCCCACCCACTGGAGGGCAGACAGACATCTCTGTGCTTCACATTTGCTCACCTTCTGAGTGATTCATTCATCAACAAGAGGGTGGGGTTAGGAGGCAGGCTCAGGACGTCTTTACCACAATCATTGCTCAGTTAATTACCTTCACCATCTGTGCTGGAAATGATCAAGATGACTTGTGTGTGATGACACCCAGAGATGCCCAGGCTTCCTGGGTTGCCCTTTCCTGTCCTGCATTACAGCTCCAGTATCGGGGTACAGGAGGCTGGGTTCTCACGTGGGTGGACGCGCTGCTGCCAGGAGAGTGAGGTGCGGCGGGAAGTGAGGGTGTGGGCAGATCCACGGAGACCACTCAGCGGTGCAGGACAGCGTTGATAGTGGGTCTGGGAGGAAAGCCAAGGGGCTGCAAGCTAGAGGTCTGGGCAAAGTTAGAAGGGGACTAGGATGAGACGGGAAACCTAGAGAAGTTACGAGGGAAAAGGGCATATCCAGGAGGCTGAGATGAACGGGAGGAAGGGCTTTCAGCTACAGAAAGAGAAATGGGCAACGTTTCTGAGCGGACTGCCTCAGCACTGTCAGACCTTTGAGGTATTAACCTTTTGTGCAAACAAAGATGCTGGCCGATTAATTCAGGGATTCTTCTCCACAAACATCTGGCGAGATGCCAGGTGTTCTGCCCTCGGGATACAAATATGAACAAGACAGTCCTGATTTTACAAAGTTTAAAGCGTCTCATGGAAAACAAACAGGCTATGACAAGACAGCATAATAAGGGCCAATACAGGGGTCAAAGAGCAGCGCGAAACCTACCACCACTTGGGGATCAAGACTTCTGGAAGCTGAAACCAGGCGGAGGCCTGTGAGCCGAATACGAATTAGCCACGTGAGGGCAGTGGGTGGGGAGAGGTTCCAGGCTGAGTTGCCGGCCTGAAAGCTTAAAGGTGACAAATAGGACACATTCAAAGGTTGGGAGCGGGGAAAGACGAGAAGCCCCTGGGAGCCAAAGGCTGTGTCGTGAAGGGCTTGGCAACCACGGTCCCTTTGGGCTCTATCCTGCAGGCCACCCACAACCAGACCATAAACTCCACAGTAACCAGTGTCTCCATGGCAACCACACAATGCCTGTCCCCTAACAGGACCCAATAAGTGATTATTAATGACTCAATGAAGGGATGGGGGGCAGTGGGGAGCGGTAAAGGGGTTTCCATACTTTTTAATGGTTCCTAAAAATTGAAATGCCTGTTAAATATAGTCTTTTGTTTCACATTAGAGATAAATGACTAAACCTGCAATTGCTAGTCATGTTCTCACTCATACTAAAAGAGTCTCAAACTATAAACAAAACCAGACCTTCGTCTGTTTTGGGAAGGGGCCTGGGAAAGGGAGAAACGAGCTGGTGAAGTGGATGGGAAATCCTGATGACTTCACCTTTTTGCCCAGGGCTGGAATTTTCTTCCCTCTACTGAGAAAAAAAAAAAAATTAAAAGCTGTGTGGGACTACTGGGCATATACCCTGAGAAAACCATAATTCAAAGAGAGTCATGTACCACAATGTTCACTGCAGCTCTATTCACAATAGCCAGGACATGGAGACAACCTAAGTGTCCATCAACAGATGAGTGGATAAAGATGTGGCACATATACACAATGAAATATTACTCAGCCATAAAAAGAAACGAAATTGAGTTATTTGTAGTGAGGTGGATGGACCTAGAGACTATCATAAAGAGTGAAGTAAGTCAGAAAGAGAAAAATAAATACCATGTGCTAACACATATATATAGTATCTTAAAAAAAAAGTTTCTGAAGAATGTAGGGGCAGGACAGGAATAAAGACACAGACGTAGAGAATGGACGTGAGGACACAGGGAGGGGGAAGGGTAAGCTGGGACAAAGTGAGAGAGTGGCATGGACATACATACACTACCAAATGTAAAACAGATAGCTAGTGGGAAGCAGCTGCATAGCACAGGGAGATCAGCTCGGTGCTCTGTGACCACCTAGAGGGGTGGGATAGGGAGGGTGGGAGGGAGACGCAAGAGGGAGGAGATATGGGGATATATGTATACGTATAGCTGATTCACTTTGTTATAATAAAGCAGAAACTAACACACCACTGTAAAGCAATTATACTCCAATAAAGATGTTAACAAAAAGAATATAACATTGAAATGTAATTATAATAATTTACAAAGGCATAAACATTTTTACTTATTTTTATTTATTTATTTTTGGCTGCTTTTTGGTTCTTCGTTGTTGTGTGTGGCTTTCTCTAGTTGTGGCGAGCGGGGGCTACTCTTCGTTGCAGTGTGTGGGCTTCTCATAGCGGTGGCTTCTGTTGTTGCGGAGCACGGGCTCTAGGCGCATGGGCCCCAGCAGCTGTGGCACGTGGGCTCAGTAGTTGTGGCTCACAGGCTCTAGAGCGCAGGCTCAGTAATTGTGGCACACGGGCTTAGCTGCCCAGCGGCATGTGGGATCTTCCCAGGCCAGGGCTTGAACCCGTGTGCCCTGCACTGGCAGGCGGATTCTTATCCACTGTGCCACCAGGGAAGCCCATAAACATTTTTAAAGAAAATAAAACATTAGCCACGGGGGAAAAAAAAAGTTATGTGGGACAACACTTGATGAAGTTTTTGGTCTATTACTAAATTTCACTTCTCATAAGGGAGCTCTTCCACTAATTCAAGTAAGCCTTTTGCATTTGAAGATGATGTGGCTGAAAGGAGAGGATAATCACCTGAGACAGAGCTCCATGGGTCTCGTGTTTCTGTACATCTTGTGAGCAAGGCACTTACAGCCCTTCATTCCAGACTATCTTCTCAACAATGCTTGCAAAGTAAACACCCTTAAAAAAGAGTGTTCTCCCCTGGAGCACACGGCAGGCCTGCTTACTGTTCGTTATAAAGGATCTGTGTCTCCTAAGCTCAGGGTTCCTCTCCTATAACGCACCCCACTGCACGTACACTCTTTCGTTTGGGCTCATGTGTGTCACGTGCCTTGGGACTTGGAGGCAAAGGAACTGATACAAATATGCTGAAGCTTATCCTGTTCCCTGGGCCACGAGTAATCAAGTCTCCTGCAGCATCTATGACACTGGCAGGTTAATGCGCGGGCTGACAGGTGTGGTAAAGTCTCAGAGCCTTCGCAGACCTCGAGGCACCCTTCCTGGAAATGGTTTACTATCACACTGTAGCATTCTTGGTCATTCTTGATGAATTGACCTAAACAACGTAATACTTACATCGCTGATTATAATACAATAACTGTTTTTAAAAGACAATAAAATCTGTAAGTCTCTTTTATACACTTCCCCAACAGATTATCTTCTAAAGGGGCAGTAGGCCTCACGTAAGTGAATGACAAAAATCTAAAAAGAAAACAAAAACCAAAAAAACTGAACACAGTAGAAATAAGCTGGGAGAGAAGCCATTTTTATAAGACATAAATAATTGTTTTTAATTCAGTATATTCCATGATTAGCAGTGGATTCTGTCTGAAGTAAACCAGCACAATTAATACAAGATGTTTTGTTCTGTTTTGAAAGGGACCACTAAACCAACATCTGTATCTCTGTATGGAACTGATTTTCAAAGGGACAGAAGTGGTCTTTGATCTTTCTGAACCACTTGTCTTCAAATTCTTTCGAAGACGCGATCACCAAGGCAGTCAGGGCTGCAGGGCCAACACACTTCACCTCTGTGTGAACCTCATCTCTTATTTTTTCTGGGACGATATCTTCACCCATAACCTGCAGTAGGAGGGGAAAAAAAAACAGCCCTGTCCCAATAACAGGGGAAGCAGACACGGAATGACGGGATGAAGACCACGCTATTTATCAAGTGTAAATGATTTCGTACAGAAGGATTTCTTTAGCAGCCAGGTGACAACTCTAGCAATTCAACGTATCGAAAGGATGTTTATTCAGAAGCAGTGATCCAAGACCATATTTGTAAAACATCCCCTACTTCCAGTCTCGTCTTCCCCTGAGCAAACAAATCACCAAAGCACTAGCATGGCAGCAGTACCATTCAGGCTACAGGGAGAGACAGTCAACCTTCTTATGTCATATGGAGCATCTGCAGCTGACAAGAATATGCACCACCAGTGATCCTTCCTCCTTGTAAACGACAGAAAAGCAGCGCTTGCACAGACTGTAACTGCTGCTGTGTAGAGAGCACAGATCCCTTCTCTTAGAAGTTCTCCAAAGAAGTCAAAGGCAGCAAACAGTCGAGCAGCAAGTAGCTGAGTCCACACTTCCCTGATCCAGAGAGACTCCATCCCTCCAGAAAGGTTACCACAGCAACCTCAGGGACTTAAGAGCATGCCCCGCACTCTAAAGGCACAATACTGCTCCCTACTGGTCAGATCCAGGTCCAGGTTCTGCGTTAGCTTCTCTTTGACAAGACACCCACAAAGTTAAGTTTGTAAGAAGCTTGCATCTGAACTCGCTAAGTGATCAGCCCACCTTTGGTAAAGGACAGTGAACTAAAATTAAGTCCCAAAACATTTCCCACGATTCGGCATGAAAAGTTAGGGAGCCATTTGGCAGGGATGTTGTAGAGGGAATCTGTCACTTGGATTTGGACTAGATGGTCCCTAGGTTTCCTACAAACCCTGAGGTCCTATGTGTCCATGAATACTCAAATTATAATGGATTAGAAACCCACTCAAAGAACAGGTTCCACTGGCTTTAAATCTTCAAAGACTACTTACTGTTTGAGGCTAGAGCTGACAGGATGAACAGCAAGCAACTGTCAGGATTTATTAAGGCATGTTATTTTCATCAATTCAAAGACAATTTTTGGTTTTGTATTTTAACATTTCTGAAATCAAGATGTATCTTATACCCACTGGTGTGTCACAGTGTAAAGAGCATCTTGTTTTTCTTTTAGTGGCACATCAAATAATTATGTCTCTTAATGACTGATGACTGCTTGGACTCAATGAAATACAGTATTGTAAAATCTGGGGTATAACACCAAAAGTGTTTTTTTTTTTAATTAAAAAAAAAAAAGAGGGGCTTCCCTGGTGGCACAGTGGTTGAGAGTCCGCCTGCCGATGCAAGGGACATGGGTTCGTGCCCCGGTCCAGGAGGATCCCGCATGCCGCGGAGCGGCTGGGCCCGTGAGCCATGGCCACTGAGCCTGTGCGTCCGGAGCCTGTGCTCCGCAATGGGAGAGGCCACAACAGTGAGAGGCCCACGTACCGCAAAAAAAAAAAAAAAAAGAGAGAGAATTGAATAATAGTAATACTCAAACAATGCAATATTCCAAAACGCAGGCTCGGCAGGTATATCATTCACAGGTGTCAAAAAATCTGCAGAAGTCTTTGGCCAAATAAAAATTTAAACTTCTATATATCAAAAGTATCATAAACTTCAGAAAATACTAAAATACTGTATTTATACAGTATTTATATAAACAACATATAAAAGGTTAGTAAGCCTAGTGTAGAAAGAGCTCTTAAAATTAATAAGAAAAGCAGAAACATAAATAACGAAGAAAAAGCATGACTAGGTATTTCACAAAATATAAATGGCCAATGAATGTGTGAAAAAATTGTTCATTTTATTAGTAATCAAATAAACAGTAATATTAAAAAGCGCTATTTTTACCAATGAAAGTACAGATTTTAAAAAGTAATAATATTAAGTTGTTCAATATAAAATTCTGGTTTTATGGTCAAAATGATTGAATATTGACAATTTCACATGGTTCAACCTAATACCTAGGTTTGGAGAAGGAAAATCAGTATTCTCATATGCTGCTGGAGGATATATAAACAGAACCAACCTTTCTCCTCTCTCTCTTTTTTTTTTTTGGCCACACCGCGTGACTTACAGGATCTTAGTTCCCCAACCAGGGACAAACCCGAGCCCTCAGCAGTGAAAGCGCAGAGTCCTAACCACTGGACTGCCAGGGAATTCCCGGAACCAATCTTTCTCAATGACAATTTGGAAACATGCTTTGAGGCTTTAAAATGTTCATATACTTTAACCCAGTGATTCTATTTCCAGTAATCTATTTTAAAACAAACACAAAAACTGATTTTTTTTTTGCAAAGACTTATTAAAGTCGGTACTGAATATTTGTTAAATGTCCAATATAGGACTTAAGTAGATAAATGATAGCTCATCAAAAGCTGTAACTGGACTACTATCCAATCATTAAAAATTATGCACTCAAATAATATTTAAGGATACAGTGTCATGATCATACCACAATGTTAGGTAAAGATATCAGCCTATAAAACAAAATGCAGTTTGGCAGTTCCTCAAAAAGTTAAACACAGAATTACCAGATGACCCAGCAACTCCATTCTTAGATAGATGCCCAAAAGAATTGAAATCAGGAACTCAAACAGATACTTGTATGCCAATGTCCATAGCAGTATTATTCACAAAAGCCAAAAGGTAGAAAACAATGCAAGTGCCCATCAACAGATGATGAATGGACAAATAGGATGTGGGGGGTGTGTGTGGGGGTGTACACACACACACAATGGAATATTATTCAGCCATAAAAAGGAATGAAGTTCTGATACATATGGAAGAACCTTGAAAACATTATGCTAAGTGAAATAAGCCAGACATAAAAGGACAAATATTGTGTGATTCCACTATTTGAAATATCTAGCACAGGCAAACTCATAGACACAAAAAGCAGATTAGAGGTTACCAGAGGTTGGGGTAGGGTTAAAGTGTTTCTATTTGGAGCGACGAAAACGTTTTGGAAATAGTGCTGGTGGTTGCACAACATCGTGAATGTAACTAACGCCACTGAATTGTACACTCAACAGCAATTAAGATGGCAAATTTTATGTTAGATATATTTTTTATCACCAAAAAAAAAAGAGGGGGAAGGGGAACTGTTATAACATTAAAGAGATGTAAGAGACAAACACAGTATGTAGACCTTATATGGACCCTAATTCAAATAACTATAAAAAGAAAAAAGTATGTAATTAAGAAATATTTAAGGATACAGGGTCATGCTCATGTCACAATGTTAAGTAAAAGTAACAGCACAAAATGAAATGCACATTATCATCCCAAAGAGGGCCCAGACATTTCTTTTTTAAAAAGCTATTTTAAATGCAGGTATTTCCCATGCATTGTCCAGGCAGAGGACTACTATTCCAGTCACACATGGGGAAGAATATGAAGATGTTTAAGACACCTTGTAAGGATGTCTCACTTATAAGGACCTTAAAATCTAGCTGAAAAGATAAGACATTTTTAAATTTTGGGGGGGCCCCACACAGCTATCTAATTCCAGCAATCACTCTCTGAGTTCAGAGAGAAACTGCCACAGACCAAGTTAAAAAAAAAACCTGACATCTGAATTTCTCTGCAACCATCAAAGTAGTAACAGGGTGGAGCAGAAAGAAAATGGACTTGGAGCTGGATGGGTTCCAAACTAGTTCCGCCACTTAAAATCTGACCTTAGGGCAAGTCACAGCCTCTATGAGCCTCACTCCAGCTCCCCCCATCCCCCAGGCTGTTCTGAGGATGAACAGGAGAAAAAGCAGACAAAAGAGCTGCCCAAATGTCAAGTCACTCATTCATTCATTTATTCAGCATTCGCAAATCAATTACCGGGCATTTCTGATGTTCAAGCAGGCAGGTACTAACAAGCACTGACAAGTAAACGAAACACAGCCCCTGCCTCACAGCACGCTACTGCTCAGAGGGGATGAAGAGGCCACTTTTGGGGGTTAAGTGATCAAAAGGCACGTAAAGGAGGGAGACAGAAGTCCTTCAGAAGACGCGATTTGGCCCTGTTTTTTAAAAAGTGGTCTCGGAGCCAGGAAAAATATCTATGATACTTTGTTTCACATAAACCCTAGAGGACACACTCACCTCTGCTATCAACAGCAAAGTGTCTTCTTTGAAGCTGAACCCTTTCATTTTAGCTTCAATTTCCTGCTGAGTCTTTAAGTTCCTCTCCAAAGCAAACGATGTTTGCTGAGATTGGGCGAGCTGAAGCAAAAGCCTGAAAAACAGAAAGTCCCAATGTGTAGGCTCACATAAAGGACAGCAGTGAGGACATGTTCATACATAGCACTGGAACTGGGCTGGATGTGAGTCCAACTCGGCCAAAGAGAAGGTCCTCACCTTCATTTGAATCCTGAAAGCTCCTTACTCTCAACAAATTGCCCAACTTTACACTGGAGAGTTATCTTTTCTAAAATTCATAGACCAAAACTTCTCAAAGGAATCTTTAGAGAGCAAGCCTCAAAAGAGCTTCCTGTAGAAGTCAAGTGATTGAAAAGCACAAACAATGCAGAGTGAAAAGAACAAACCTCCCCATCAAAGGCTCCTCCCAGAAGTGTCAGGATGTAGCTCTCTGAAGTCGGTGCTCTATGACCCTTCCATCTCCCTGGGCCTCAAGGACTAACAGGATCTCTAGCACGCTTCCGTTACCCACAGCAGGGCCATCCCCTCCACGGCCCTCGCAGGGCCACTCTGCACCTGGCTCACCCCGGTCTCCCCGTCACAGTCCTGGCCTGGTCTCCTCTTCTCTCCTCCCACACCTCCTGCTCTTCTCTGTTTTCTAAAATGCTGACTGCAGATTTTTCCAATTCCCCTCAGGCCTCACTGCTACGTCCAAAAGCACTCAGCTCTCCTGTTCACTCACTTCCTGCCTTGAGAAATGCCCCCCACACTACTCTAGGCATTGAGGGACGTTGGTGAGCAAAACAGACAGGTTTCTGCCTCAAGGAACAGAAGGAGAGCAAAGCACAAGCAAATAAGATCACCTCAGGCAGTGACGAAGACTATGAAACAAAAACTCAAGACAGGGTGGACGAAGCATCCACCTCAGACGGGGCAGTGATGGAAGGCTTTTCTGAGCTACCGCTCAAGCTAAGGCTCAGAAGGTGAGCAGCCAGCCGCAGGCTCACGGCGGGAAGAGGGCTTGGCCAGGGGAAGGGGGCCCTGCCAGAAGAACCAGCTTGCCGAGTCTGGAAATCAGGAAGATCTCTGTGGCCGGAACACAGCCAAGAAGAAAACAAACTGTAGTGAAAGAGGAGAAAAAGACAGTCAGGGCCAACTCACATAAGCCCCTGCAGGCCACGGAAAGAAATGTGGAGTTTACATAAGTGCAATGGGAAGCCGCTGGAGTTTTATAAAAGAACATGACCTCACTGGCCTTCACTCTGACTCTTCACATCACCTTACCTGGCCTCTGGAGGCACTTATACGCGAGGCCTCTATTATGTCCTTGCTTTCTCTCTCTCGCTCCTGAAGTTACCTGAAAATACAGCTTACCCTTGCTGCCTCCATTTCATGTTCATTCACCCTCAGTCCTCTGCAGTCTGCCTTGTCACCGCATCGCTACTGAAAGTGCCTTCTCAAAGGTCTCACAAGACCTCTCGCCTTCAAAGCTTCTCACTCCATCTGATCGCTGATCTTTCCTGGAGCTCAACCTCTACACTTCCCTTCTTCTGAGCTCAGCTCCCACTTCTAATGGAAAACTCCAGCTGGATTCCCACCCTCGATCCGCTCTGCTCTCCAGCCCTGTCCTGTCTCAGTGGAGGCACCAGCATCCACCCTCACCCACAAGGCAGACTCTTCAGGGTTGTCTGACTCTTCCGTCCTCCCCTCCCCACCCCGGCCTACCCACACATTCAGCTTGTCACCAAGTCCTGTCTGTTCCACCCTCAGTGACATCCATTTCCCCTTTTGATTCTCAGCGCACTGTGCTAGGTCAGGGCCTCGGCACCATCCACTGATTGGTCCACAGCCCCTTCCCTTGTGTCCCTGGATCCAAACTCCTTCCTCTAATACGTCCTCCTAGCCACCAGATCTCCCTCGAAATCAGAGCTCTTGTCACACCACTTAAACATTTAAATATTCTTCAGACCTTCGGCATAAGGCCCAAACTCTTTAAGATGACATTTAACACCCTGTGCGAATAAAAACAAAACAGCAGAAGTACAACATTTACCAAATGTTTACGCACAGTGCATACTACAATAAGTGCTTCAGATACTTTAAACCTCACAACTCTACAAAGTAGGCATTTCCCCCATTTCTCCATTTGTCAAGATGAGGAAACTGGAGATCGGAGAGCTGAAGTAATTTGTGCAAGGTCAGACGGTGAGCGAGCAAGCGCAGAAGTCCAGGCTAATTCCCTCAATAACAACGATGTATTAGGTCCCTTAAAATGGGATCTGACTCCAAGGTCCTGCCTCCTGCTCATGACGCTGTTCTGGTCTCGGGGTCCACAGCCCACCTCTCGGTCTCCTGCCACCAAAGCTGCTCTCACTGCACCGGACCACGTGACGCCACCATGCTACACCAGCCCTTCCACTCCTTGGGCCGTGCTTTCTCTCTCGCAAGATATCCTGGCAAGAACACAGGCTCTGGAGTCAAAGATCTGGGTCCAGATCCTGGTAGCACTTCACAGCTGCGCCACCTTGGGCATGATTCCAAATCAGCTCCCCAGTCTGTACACTGGGATCCCAACATGTACCCCAGAGAGTGGTGAGGGTTAAAATGAAATAATGTATACACAGCATCGAGTACATTCATCTACACAACTGACAAATGTTCCCAGGAGCCCCATTCCATCTGTGGAGGTCCTTCTTCCTGCCACTCTGCACAGCTCCCAGGTACTGGTCCCTGAAGGGTTCTCTGCCACTGACACACTGTTTAGCACCTGTGCTGCTGGTCACCGACTGCACATATGTTTTCCTCAATACACTGAGTAGTGTAAGGAAAGGGACTCTTTTTTGATGATCTTTATGATCCCAGGCCCCAGCAGGTGCCTGGAACCCAGATGTCATTCAATGCACTTCTGAATTAAAGTGATACAGGCAATGCTAAATAAACATCCGCTGAAGGAAGTTTAAAATCTGCCAAATAGATACCGCTTTTCAGTAAGACTCACTGTTAGCATCAATACTTCTTGAATTCTTCAGAGTTAAAAAAAAATAAACAAAACAAAACCCAATGCTATGTTTTTTTGGTATTATCTGAGACCTGAGAGAGTCTGTTTCTCTCATAAATTACAGAACTGGTCCAGTGTACTCTCCCCTCTCCCTAAACTCTTATACACTATGGATCCAAAACCATGGGAGTCCCTGAACCATGGGAATTCCCTGTAGAATGAATTAAACGTTGTTTATTTGTGTTATTAATAATGATTTGAACACACGAGCAGATTTCCTTCTTCGGTAGCTTTCTGTGGAATGTGAGTGAAAAATTCCTTCTTTAAAATATCGTTTCCCCTGTGTGCAAGCACAGGTCACTATCCACACCTCCCCTCCTGGGAGCCTGTGCAGCCCACCACTGCAAGGGTCCTGGGATCCAGGGACAACTTCCCCGGGAGAACACACAGCGCGCCTCACGCTGATGCAACGTCATGCTGGCCTCTGCCGCCTGCTCGCCCTGCAGCCGTACCCCTCCCTCCCCCACAGCCTGAGTGAGCCAGAGCCACCGAATCAGCTGCTCCTTTAACCCCGTCCTGTCTGAGCGAAGAATAGAAGCCTGAAGGCGACCTACACACAGAGGCGGGGCCAAACCCAAAGGTGAACCCAGGGAGCTGTGAAAACAAAGAAGAGAAAGGGAAATCTCTCCCAGAAGCCTCAGGAGCAGCAGATTAAATCTCCACAATCAACTTGATGTACCCTGCATCTCTGGAATACCTGAACAGACAACGAATCATCCCAAATTGAGGAGGTGGACTTTGGGAGCAACGATATATACGTATTTTTCCCTTTTTCTCTCTTTGTGAAGGTGTATGTGTATGCTTCTGTGTGTGATTTTGTCTGTATAGCTTTGTTTTTACCATTTCTCCTAGGATTCTGTCCGTTTTTTGTTTTTTAATTACTTAAAAAAATTTTTTTTAATAATTTTTTTTTATTTTAATAACTTTATTTTATTTTATTTTATCCTCTTCCTTCTTCCTTTCTTTTTTTTCTCCTTTTTTATTCTGAGCCGTGTGGATGACAGGCTCTTGGTGCTCCAGCCAGGTGTCAGGGCTGTGCCTCTGAGGTGGGAGAGCCAAGTTCAGGACACTGGTCCACAAGAGACCTACCAGCTCCACGTAATATCAAACGGCGGAAATCTCCCAGATATCTCCATCTCAACGCCAAGACCCAGCTCCACTCAACGACCAGCAAGCTACAGTGCAGGACGCCCTATGCCAAACAACTAGCAAGACAGGAACACAACCCCACCCATTAGCAGAGAGGCTGCCTAAAATCATAATAAGGCCATGGACACCCCAAAACACCCAGCTGGATGCAGTCCTGCCCACCAGAAAGACAAGATCCAGCCTCATCCACCAGAACACAGGCACTAGTCCCCTCCACCAGGAAAACTACACAACCCACTGAACCAACCTTAGCCACTGGGGACAGACACCAAAAACAACAGGAACTACGAACCTGCAGCCTGCGAAAAGGAGACCCCAAACACAGTAACTTAAGCAAAATGAGAAGACAGAGAAATACAAAGCAGATGAAGGAGCAAGGCAAAACCCCACCAGACCAAACAAATGAAGAGGAAATAGGCAGTCTACCTGAAAAAGAATTCAGAAAAATGATAGTAGAGATGATCCAAAATCTTGGAAATAGAATAGAGAAAATAAAAGAAATGTTTAACAAGGACCTAGAAGAACTAAAGAGCAAACAAACAGTGATGAACAACACAATAAATGAAATTAAAAATTCTCTAGAAGGGATCAATAGCAGAATAACTGAGGCAGAAGAACGGATAAGTGACCTGGAAAATAAAATAGTGGAAATAACTACTGCAGAGCAGAATAAAGAAAAAAGAATGAAAAGAATTGAGGACAGTCTCAGAGACCTCTGGGACAACACTAAACACACCAACATTTGAATTATAGGGGTTCCAGAAGAAGAAGAGAAAAAGAAAGGGACTGAGAAAATATTTGAAGAGATTATAGTTGAAAACTTCCCTAATATGGGAAAGGAAATAGTTAATCAAGTCCAGGAAGCACAGAGAGTCCCACACAGGATAAATCCAAGGAGAAACATGCCAAAACACATATTAATCAAACTAACAAAAATTAAATACAAAGAAAACATATTAAAGGCAGCAAGGGAAAAACAACAAATAACACACAAGGGAATCCCCATAAGGTTAACAGCTGATCTTTCAACAGAAACTCTGCAAGCCAGAAGGGACAGGCAGGACATATTTAAAGTGATGAAGGAGAAAAACCTACAACCAAGATTACTCTACCCAGCAAGGATCTCATTCAGACTTGACAGAGAAATTAAAACCTTTACAGACAAGCAAAAGCTAAGAGAATTCAGCACCACCAAACCAGCTTTACAACAAACGCTAAAGGAACTTCTCTAGGCAGGAAACACAAGAGAAGGAAAAGACCTACAATAACAAACCCAAAACAATTAAGAAAATGGTGACAGGATCATACATATCAATAATTACCTTAAATGTAAATGGATTAAATGCTCCAACCAAAAGACATAGACTAGCCGAATGGACACAAAAACGAGACCCGTATATATGCTGTCTACAAGAGACCCACTTCAAACCTAGGGACACATACAGACTGAAAGTGAGGGGATGGAAAAAGATATTCCATGCAAATGGAAATCAAAAGAAAGCTGGACTAGCAATTCTCATATCAGACAAAATAGACTTTAAAACAAAGACTATTACAAAAGACAAAGAAGGACACTACATAATGATCAAGGGATCGATCCAAGAAGAAGATATAACAGTTGTAAATATTTATGCACCCAACACAGGAGCACCTCAATACATAAGGCAAATACTAACAGCCGTAAAAGGGGATATCGCCAGTAACACAATCATAGTAGGGGACTTTAACACCCCACTTTCACCCATGGACAGATCATCCAAAATGAAAATAAATAAGGAAACACAAACTTTAAATGATACATTAAACAAGATGGACTTAACTGATATTTATAGAACATTCCATCCAAAAACAACAGAATACACATTCTTCTCAAGTGCTCATGGAACATTCTCCAGGATAGATCATATCCTGGGTCACAAATCAAGCCTTGGTAAATGTAAGAAAATCGAAATTGTCTCAAGTATCTTTTCCAACCACAACGCTATGAGACTAAATATCAACTACAGGAAAAAATCTGTAAAAAATACAAACACATGGAGGCTAAACAATACACTACTAAATAACCAAGAGATCACTGAAGAAATCAAAGAGGAAGTCAAAAATTACCTAGAAACAAATGACAATGAAAACACGACAACCCAAAACCTATAGTATGCAGCAAAAGCAGTTCTAAGAGGGAAGTTTATAGCAATACAATCCTACCTCAAGAAACAAGAAACATCTCAAATAAACAACCTAACCTTACACCTAAAGCAATTAGAGAAAGAAGAACAGAAAAACCCCAAAGTTAGCAGAAGGAAAGAAATCATAAAGATCAGATCAGAAATAAATGAAAAAGGAATGAAGGAAACGATAACAAAGATCAATAAAACTAAAAGCTGGTTCTTTGAGAAGATAAACAAAATTGATAAACCATTAGGCAGACTCATCAAGAAAAAAAGGGATAAGACTCAAATCAATAGAATTAGAAATGAAAAAGGAGAAGTAACAACTGACACTGCAGAAATACAAAGGATCATGAGAGATTACTACAAGCAACTATATGCCAATAAAATGGAAAACCTGGAAGAAATGGACAAATTCTTAGAAATGCACAACGTTTTGAGACTGAACCAGGAAGAAATAGAAAATATGAACAGACCAATCACAAGCAATGAAATTGAAACTGTGATTAAAAATCTTCCAACAAACAAAAGCCCAGGACCAGATGGCTTCACAGGGCAATTCTGTCAAATATTTAGAGAAGAGCTAACACCTATCCTTCCCAAACTCTTCCAAAATATAGCAGAGGGAGGAACACTTCCAAACTCATTCTACGAGGCCACTATCACCCTGATACCAAAACCAGACAAAGATGTCACAAAGAAAGAAAATTACAGGCCGGTATCACTGATGAACATAGATGCAAAAATCCTCAACAAAATACTAGCAAACAGAATCCAACAGCACATTAAAAGGATCATACACCATGATCAAGTGGGGTTTATTCCAGGAATGCAAGGATTCTTCAATATACTCAAATCAATCAACGTGATACACCATATTAACAAACTGAAGGAGAAAAACCATATGATCATCTCAACAGATGCAGAGAAAGCTTTCGACAAAATTCAACACCCATTTATGATAAAAACCCTCCAGAAAGTAGACACAGAGGGAACTTTCCTCAACATAATAAAGGCCATATATGACAAACCCATAGCCAACATCGTCTTCAATGGTGAAAAACTGCAACCATTTCCACTAAGATCAGGAACAAGACAAGGCTGCCCACTCTCACCACTATTATTCAACATAGTTTTGGAAGTTTTAGCCACAGCACTCAGAGAAGAAAAAGAAATAAAAGGAATCCAAATTGGAAAAGAAGAAGTAAAGCTGTCACTGTTTGCAGATGACGTGATAGTATACATAGAGAATCCTAAAGATGCTACCAGAAAACTACTAGAGCTAATCAATGAATTTGGTAAAGTAGCAGGATACAAAATTAATGCACAGAAATCTCTGGCATTCCTATATACTAATGATGAAAAATCTGAAAGTGAAATTAAGAAAACACTCTCATTTACCACTGCAACAAAAAGAATAAAATATCTAGGAATAAACCTACCTAAGGAGACAAAAGACCTATATGAAGAAAATTATAAGACACTGATGAAAGAAATTAAAGATGATACAAATGGAGAGATATACCATGTTCTTGGATTGGAAGAATCAACATTGTGAAAATGACTATACTACCCAAAGCAATCTACAGATTCAATGCAATCCCTATCAAACTACCACTGGCATTTTTCACAGAACTAGAACAAAAAATTTCACAATTTGTATGGAAACACAAAAGACCCCGAATAGCCACAGCAATCTTTTTTTTTTTTTGCACAGCAAAGGAAACCATAAACAAGACGAAAAGACAACCCTCAGAATGGGAGAAAATATTTGCAAATGAAGCAACTGACAAAGGATTAATCTCCAAAATTTACAGCAGCTCAATATCAAAAAAACATACAACCCAATCCGAAAATGGGCAGAAGACCTAAATAGACATTTCTCCAAAGAAGATATACAGATTGCTAACAAACACATGAAAGAATGCTCAACATCATTAATCATTAGAGAAATGCAAATCAAAACTACAATGATATCATCTCACACTGGTCAGAATGGCCATCATCAAAAAGTCTAAAAATAATAAATGCTGGAGAAGGAGTGGAGAAAAGGGAACACTCTTGCACTGTTGGTGGGAATGTCAATTGATACAGCCACTATGGAGAACAGTATGGAGGTTCCTTAAAAAACTAAAAATAGAACTACCATACGACCCAGCAATCCCACTCCTGGGCATATATCCTGAGAAAACCATAATGTAGAAAGAGTCATGTAGCATAATGCTCATTGCAGCTCTATTTACAATAGCCAGGACATGGAAGCAACCTAAGTGTCCATCAACAGATGAATGGATAAAGAAGATGTGCCACATATATACAATGGAATATTACTCAGCCATAAAAAGAAACAAAATTGAGTTATTTGTAGTGAGGTGGATGGACCTAGAGTCTATCATACAGAGTGAAGTAAGTCAGAAAGAGAAAAACAAATACCATATGCTAACACATATATATGGAATCTAAAAAAAAAAAAAAGTCATGAAGAACCTAGGGGCAAGATGGGAATAAAGACACAGACCAACCAGAGAATGGACTTGAGGACATGGGGAGGGGGAAGGGTAAGCTGGGACAAAGTGAGAGAGTGGCGCGGACATATATACACTACCAAATGTAAAATAGATAGCTAGTGGGAAGCAGCCGCATAGCACAGGGAGATCAGCTCGGTGCTTTGTGACCACCTAGAGGGGTGGGATAGGGAGGGTGGGAGGGAGGGAGATGTAAGAGGGAAGAGATATGGGGACATATGTATATGTATAGCTGATTCACTTTGTTATAAAGCAAAAACTAACACACCATTGTAAAGCAATTATACTCCAATAAAGATGTTAAAAAAATATATATGTATGTATCGCTTCCCCCTTTGTCAATGTTTTATACATTTAATTTTCTTTCCTAATTTTAATGGCTGCCAATTTTAACCTTTTATCTTGAGTGATGATACAAGTTGTATTTTTGAGCAAACATAGTTTTGTTTTTAAATCTTACATGCTAAAAGGATGCATTCAAAGGATTCTATCTAGACCATGGGAAAAATCTTAAAAACATATACTAAGTGTGTGGCCTAGAATTTTTAGAAGCTTAAAATTAGAAAAATAAAACCTTTACTCTGAGCTTAGCACCATGTGTGTTTAATTCACTCTTAGCTTACCTGGTTCGTATAAAAGAGGCACAGGCTTTCATCTGAGTTTCTAGCAACACTGCTGCTCTCTCTTCTGCCATACAGTTTTGAATATTTTTTAAAGCTTTCTCATTCTTCTGGTTATTACCACTGCTCGTTTCCACAGATAACGCAGAGCTCTCGGGCAACATTTCAGGGAAACACAAAAGACAGTCTTTTCCTGAGTGGGGACAAGAGAATTTGATAGCCTTGTCACTCGAGGTGAAACTGTTCTGTTTCTGAGATGACGCAAGCAATGCTGCAAGCACTGGCTCCAGATTCAGGTAAGCCTCTCCCAATCTGCCCCAGTTCCAAGGATTAAAGGGATGCAAAGAAATCAGTTTCTGTAGGCAGAAAATTGTTTTCTCCAAGTTCTGCAAACTTGAACAAATAGCAAACTGGAGGTAGAGCACAGTGGTTAAATGGTCTGTGTTAGTTGCCTTATTTTCCTAAGGAGAAAAAAAAAAGATTAGGAAGTTTAAACTATGGAATGTTTCCCATATAAAAATGAAGATGCCTAAAAATCCAAGTTGTACATGTTATAAATGACAAGTAGCCACACAAGTAGGGTGAACTAAATATTTTTCAATAGATCTCAGTTCAAAACCATAAACCTAGAGAAATATAAACTAACCTAACAAAATAATCACCAGTCATTCCCAAACACCCTAATGTCACAACAGTCACATAATCCAGGTGATAGTGGCCTGGCAAAGTTCAGCACCAAAAACCTCTGTGTCAGTTTATTTTCCATTTGTATTATAATCTTTATTGTCTTCAGCCAGATATCTGAAAGACCCAAGCCAACTTTTTTATACCCTGTGCTAATGGTTCCATTTTAATATTCCAGGCTTTCTAAAAATCCAAATCGTAATTTCCTTGAGGATTCAAAGGGACTCTATTTCCAAATTTTACTTGGCCTAGATATCCTAAACAGGATGGCCCTGCAGCTCTCAGTGTTTCGTGATGCATAACTGAATCCAAATGCCCTCTCTGGTAACTATTAGCAGGGCCAATTATTTCTGGCTGGAGGGGATTGCTTGGTTTCCTTCTGATCAGAAAATCCTTTTCAAGTCTCCTTAATCAGAGCCATCACCTCTTGCCTAACTTGCCAAATGGCAAAAGCCCTGTGGGTTAGGGAAACAAGCCTCCTTTTTCTAAGTTAAAGTCTGTAGAGATTCAGTTCATTTTAAGTCTAAGGAAAACCTGGCCTACTAGTATTCAGATCAAGCCCCTGCATAGAACTGAGCAAGAAATATGAGTAAAACTACCCAGCATGGGGCTTCCCTGGTGGCACAGTGGTTGAGAGTCCGCCTGCCGATGCAGGGGACACGGGTTCGTGCCCCGGTCCGGGAAGATCCCACATGCTGCGCAGTGGCTAGGCCCGTGAGCCACGGCCGCTGAGCCTGCGCGTCCGGAGGCTGTGCTCCGCAACGGGAGAGGCCACAACAGTGAGAGGCCCGCGTACCGCAAAAAAAAAAAAAAAAAAAAAAAAAACCTACCCAGCATGCAGCTGGAAGAAACTGGCTGACCAGTGAGTGAAAGCTTGAGGAGGATTCTAAGTATTCATATATTGAGTGAAAAGACAGGAAATAAAGCCTCATGTAACCTATTCAGTCATACTATACCTTCCCGATGACAGATCTGATCTGGTTTTATTATTACTATTGTTCAGTATTCTGTCCTTCCCCAGAGACCATTAAGTTCCAGAAGTTTTTGTTCAATGCTGAATTCCTAGTAGAGAGCACAGCACCTCAGACATAGCAGATGTCTAATAACTGTTGAGTAACACATCTTTATGTTTTTTATTTATAATAGTGAAAGCAACACGTATAAACTACCTACAGCAAACGCCACCTTTCCTCTACAGTCTATAGTGCTCTATACTGTTTACAAACATTTTCAGATTGCGGAAGCAAGTATGTGGTGGGGTAGGGTGGAGCACGCAGACCATGGTTTTGATGGCCTAGCTAGTAAAGAACTCTCTGGAAACTACATTCCATTTAAACGAGTTTGTGTGCACAGTACTGCAACTCCTTCTATAATGCAATGATGATGACGAGAGTTAACATTTACAGAGTGCTTACCATATGCCAGACACTACTCTAAGTGCTTTACTCATTTAATCCTCAAGACAATCCTTTAAAATAGACTCTACCACTATCCCCATTTTATAGTTGAGGCAACTGAGTCCTAAGAGAGAAGTCAGACAAGCTGCCTGACGTCACACAGCTATGAGTAGCAGAGCTACAATCGGTCCCACTAGAAGTCACAGAAGAAAGGTACTTCAGAAGAGCTGACGCGTGTTAGCTGGCTTAGGATTCTCCCACTAGACACTAGGCCAGCAATGTATGGGCAGGGTATGGACATGGTTTTCTGTCTCCTTAGCACCGAACCCAGAACTGCACACATGGTAAGACTGAAATAAATGTTTATGAAGTGATAAATGGAAAAAAAAGTCAGTAACTGTCAAAAAGCAGTTTCCTTACCACAGTTTATCACATGAGCCTATCAGCCGCTATAAGATGTATAAACTGTTTGTTTAAGAAATAAGTTCCAGGGCTTCTCTGGTGGCGCAGTGGTTAAGAACCCACCTGCCAATGCAGGGGACATGGGTTTGAGCCCTGGCAGGGAAGATCCCACATGTGGGGCAACTAAGCCCGTGCGCCACAACTACTGAAGCCCGCGAGCCTACAGCCCGTGCTCTGCAACAAGAGAAGCCACTGCAGTAAGAAGCCCGTGCACTGCAACAAAGAGTAGCCCCTGCTCGCCGCAGCTAGAGAAAGCCTGCACACAGCAACAAAGAACAAAATTTTGGCTGCACTGGCAGCCAAAATAAAATAAAATAAAAAGAAAGAAATAAGTTCCATTACAAATTTTATCCAAAAATGATTAAGAAGAGAGGTGAATAAACTTCAGTAGAAGTTGTGAGCATAAAGTGTTCATATCCTGCTGGGCACTCCAAGACTCACTGTGTTTTGTTCAATGCTGGGTCATGACCTGCCCACTCCAGAGCACGAGGGGGCAATAACCACTGGGACAAAACCCAGAAATGGGCCGGAGCGAGTAACAAGAAGAGGGCCTACAAGTAGGGAAAAAGAAAACAAAACACAGGGCATCAGGAAATGAGAAAACCATGCAAATGGGCAGGCTCCACTGAGATCATGTGAAGAGACCCAAAGAAAGGGGTGAGACCTATTAGCCTATGCTGCCATTTCTTCCCCAACACTCCTGCCCACCAGGGTGCCCAGCAGCCCAAGGACCAGTTCTCAAAGTCCTGACAGAGGAGCTGAAGGTCTTCTGACTGGTCCTTCCTCCTGCCTGGTAACTATCCCAAGCTCTGGATGGCATCTGCTGGCAAGAAATCCTTCTCTGAGCCACAACAGCAGAGACTCACTAAGCTAGAAGGAACCAGAGAGCCAGTCCAGCCCCTGACACTAATCCACCTGTCACTGCTTTCGGTGGTCTAGGGGGGGAGACAAAGCACAACAGTGATATGCAGGTGATGTGAGGAAGAGAGAGGTGATGGGAGAGCAGAACAGTGAGGAAGGACGGGTGACTGATGTCTAGAAAAAGCAACTGAAAGAACCGAAGTTGCTGTTAATTTTCAGACCAGGGAGACTGAACACCATTAAACCCCGCCAAGTTCACTGTGTTCATGCCATGTGCTTCCTTAACAGGGTAATCTTATCTTCCAGCTTAAGAATTAACCCACAATTAGTAGAGGGGAGAAAAAGAGTGAACAAAACACAGCTGTTTTCCATGTTCCGAAGACAATTACCACCAAGGGTTCCTCTCACTGCAAGAGGCTGAGGTCCTATGCAATGAACCCCGGCAAGCAAACTGTGGGATTTCTCTTAGTTAATGAAACGGAGGAGGACAACTCAATTGGCTGCGTACTTCAGGCTGACCTCTGGTCAACGAGATCCACAGGATTCAAGATCAGAGCCTCAGTGCCTCAGTAAGTCCCTCTGAGGAAGAAAACTGGTCATCTATAAACTAGGACTGGTCGACTGAGACTTGTCCCCATATAAAATTTACACTAAAAACTGTAGGTGCTTTAATCTGAAAACAAAAACAAGCAGGATATAGAATTGCAAAAAAACCTGCTTTTATTAAATTCCTTAAAAAAAATTCTGCAGACTCCATTTAAGAATAAAAAGGATTAAGCTTGGCCTAGTATGATATTTAGTCATTTTTTGGTAAACTTTTTTCCTGTTTATAAAAGTAATATATGTTCATTGTAGAAATTTTAGAAAATAAAAATCTAAACAACAACAAAACACCTAAAGAAGAAAACACATCACATAATCCTTCCACTCTGAGTATTTACTCCTAACAAGAGTAAAAACCTTTGCAAGTGAGACTTCCACGGTGGTCCAGTGCTAAAAAGTCTGCCTTCCAGTGCAGGGAATGTGGGTTCGATCCCTGGTCGGAGAACCAGGATCCCACATGCCGCGGGGCAACTAAGCCCGCACACCGCAACTACTGAGCCCGCGCTCCTCAACTAGAGCCCATATGCTCTGAAGCCTGTGTGATACAACTAGAAAGAGAAAAAAACTGCACACCACAACTAAAGAGAAGTCCGCACACCTCAATGAAAGATCCTGCATGCCGCAACTAAGACCCGACACAGCCAAAAAAAAAAAAAAAAAACCTTTGCAAGTGAGATTTTCAGGCAATGAAAAATTTTGAGCATAACACAGGAAAAAATATTACAAGCAAATGATTATGTCTAGACCTCCAAACTGTTCATCATAATAAAGTTCTTCCACCACTGACAATTTTCTTCTGCTTATCCAAACACACAGATTTAGCTGCAACAAGTTGTCTTTTGTTTTGTTTTTTACAAAATAAACCATTCAGCCATCCTAGGGAAGCAAATGGAAATACGCACAGAAACCACTCACCAAGTTTGTAGCAATCTCCAGGGCTTCCTCGTGCCTCCCCAGGTGAACGAGACACCGAGCCTGGCCTTCCTGGACATCCCTTTTCATGGCAAAATTCGTAGACGGCAGTTTTTCTGAGATACTGGAATACTCCTGCAGTGCTTTCTGGCAAATATTTGTTAAATAAAGGAAAATGAAGGGAAGGGATGAAAAGAAAGGCAGAAAACACAGTAGAAAAAAGAATTCAGTCATGGGGGTGACGTGTTTCCTAGGCAGAAGGTAATGTTATAACTGACCCTACAATGAACTAAAGGAAGACTTGAGCATTTTAGTCAGTACTCTTTTTCTGAAAGGTAGAGAAAAAATGGCTGGAGACTATAAATAAAGCATTCTGGAGCCCAAAAGACCAGAATGTGAATCCTGGGTTTGCCACTAACTTGCTGTATAACCTTTTCACCTCAGCAAAATAACAACAGGACTCTTGTGAAGATGACATGAAGTCTCTAAATAAAGCAAGCTGACAACTAATCTAGTTGTTAGTTCTTTCCTTTTCTTACACATTTTCGGGTGCTTTGTTCCTGTGGCCCCATGAGGTATCTGTGCTAGAGGTTCCCACATAATTAGGAGATACAGAACCTGGGGAAACAGACCTACAAGGATCCCAACAAGCTCTCTATACTGGAGTTACAGGAAACAAAACAAATTATACAGAGCTAGAAACTTGGGATTCTAAGATTACAAACACATATCACAAAAGATTAAATTCATCTTCACAAACAACACACTCATAACTCAGTATACTGTTATTTAAATATACTGTAATGGACAGAACAAAAGCCCATTTCAAGTAGTGCAATCTTCTATATGTTAAATTCTACCTGATACTCCTGCCGTCTGTAGGCCAGGTCCCCTTTGAATTTCTGGATAGTCAGAGCTTCAACATCATCACTGCTCCCCGTTTCTTCATAAAACCACTAGAAATTGTGAAAACAGCATATTATAGAGAATGAAACTACACTTTTCCACCCCCTACTCAGAAGCAATTTCCCATATATAATTGATTAAACCTCAAAAAAGACATAATTCTTCAGGATAAGACTCAGGAAAACATCTGACAAAGAAGAATGACAATTCTAACGGTGGCCCAGTTTTTATGAAAATTATCACAAGTAGTAAATATACCAATAATACAATACCTCTTAACTAAAACACAAAAGTATATGGTTTTATCTACAGCATTTCCAATTTGGGGTTGTGATGCTTGGGAACCTACATTTAACTAGCACAGTTCACGATGGTTCTTTAGACTGAGATGTTTTCCTGCAGAGAAATTTTTAGGGTGAATGGAATAGGGATTGACAACTCTTTATGGAGAGGACACAGAAAAGAAGAACTGTCATTATAGTGCTACTATGAAAGTGTAAAAGCCAAAAGTAGAATCGACGCAAAGAGGGAATAGAGATGAAGGCTGAAAGGTGGCTTCCGTGCAATCAAATGCCAAAGTGCTATAGGAGAAAAGTCTCAGGAAATGCCCATCTGGAATATTTTATTCACTTTTCTACTGATTTAAACCCTATGGATAGAAAGATCTTTTTTGATTATTGCATAAAGAACATTAAGATGAGAAAACACGAATGACGAGAAGCACTGTGTGCCAGTTTTCCAGCTCCAAAGAAGTATCTCATCCTCCCCCCGCCCCACCTTTTTAAAAAAATGTTTTTATTTCTGGCTGCATTGGGTCTTTGTTGCTGTGCATGGGCTTTCTCTAGTTGCAGCGAGCAGGGGCTACTCTTCGTTGCAGAGCACAGGCTCTAGGCGCGCGGGCTTCAGTAGTTGTGGCTCACGGGCTCTAGAGCGCAGGTTCAGTAGCTGTGGCACACGGGCTTAGTTGCTCTGCAGCATGTGGGATCTTCCCAGATGAGGGATTGAACCCGTGTCCCCTGCATTGGCAGGCAGATTCTCAACCACTGTGACCTCAGGAAAGTCCCCCATCCTCCCTTTTACTCAGAGTAACACACACCGAGGCTGAATGAAGTCAGTTACACACTATTATTAATTCAAACGTAACTGCATTTGTGATGGTTCCACCATCACATCAAAATTTCTTGGTTCTATTTCTAAAAGAGTTGCTTGGGTATCACTGCCCCCCTGTTAATTAGTAATATCGTTAATTAGTAATCGTTTCCCTCCTTAGCCTGATTCATCATTGTGGAGAAAGCTAGCAACCACTGTTTTTCTGTTCTCCCTGAAGTACTGTGTAACCCAACAACAGCCTATATACTGAACCCATAATTTTCCTTTGCACTTTATTGCTCTCCAGTCACATACTCTATTAGATTATTAGCCAATCCCAACTTCTTGAACAATAAATGAATAACTGCAAACCTCCATCCAATGTTCATCATCCTACTGGGAAATGATCAAGCAAAATTGGCTCTCAAACGCAAGAGCGCAGATGGGGATGGCTTTAAATACCCCATTCTGATAAGAGTAGGAGGGAAAAGCTGTGAACAAGGGTGAGACTAAGAAGAGAAGTGCTGGTAAGGCAAAACACCTGGTCCCACACCAAACAGGCAGGGAACACTCATCTTCTAACCCAAACTCCTGGTTTTACACTTGGGGAAACCAAGAGGACTTGAATGGGGCCTGAATTTATGAGCAGTTACCATTTACCAAGTAAATTCTAATGACAAGTGATTTGGGGATTTTACTTTATAAGTATACAGCATACCACACCTGGCGAAGTATTATCTCATTCCACTCTCACAATAAACCTGTGAGCCAGCAAACATTATTTTTTCTCAAATGACAAATAAGGAACTGACACTTTGAAAGGCAACCGGTAAAGCCAACGCTGGAACGCAAGGGTCCTATCTCACACCTGTGGCTTTTTAATGCGGTACCCCATGACTTTGAAAGCCCATTCCCCGCTTTTAGTCTACACGATCAAGTACTAAAGGTCACTCTGAAAGACTGCATGTGGCAAGGAGAAAATGTAAGTGAAATAAAGCAAGCATACAATTCTGTAATTTCTGAGTGCCTGACATCTGTAAGTACAAGGGTTTTAAGGAAAAATGAGACAATACATGTCAAGGAACCCTGCCCAGTGCCTGGAACACTACCTGATAAAAAGGAATTATTATTGGTGAGATGAGATTTACACACATGAAAGAATACCAGGTTAACAGTCTACTTATTCAAAATATTCACGGAGTTCCCACTATGAACAAAAACTGCCAGGCACTGTGGAGGACATAAAGTTAAGCACGCACGCTCCTGTGATCATTAAGCATTCTGGGTCTAAGAGTTTTATGAGATACTGACAAGTGCTTTAATAGGTAAAAGAGGGAAAAGGAGTCAAAACAAAAATATGTGGTTGGAAGGGGGAATCAGAAAAGACTTCTTGGAGGAGGTGGCATTTAAGGTGCGCCTTGAGAAATGTCTATAATTGAACGATTGTGACCATCTGAACGGGGTTAACATGGGCAGGGGGAACTCAGTGAACAAGGGCAGGCCCGTGGGTGGGACGTCACGGTTCAGGGAGCAGACAACACTGAGGTCTGAAAAGTGGGCGGGGGCTGGATTTCTGGGGGCCCTGACTGCCCGGCAGCAGAAGCAGTGAAGCTCCACGGGAGCTACTACAGATTTTAGAGCAGGGGCGTGAGGCCAGCGAGCCTCTGGGAGGCAGGCCGAACGCCAGGTGCGAGTTGATGGCCGACGGCGCGGGGATTCCATCGGGGGCAGAGGGGGCCGGGCCCAGCCGGCTGCGGCTCGAGTAGGGGAAGGGACACCAGGGAGTCCGCGTGGACGCAGGACTCGTGCCGGGAGGGTTTGGGTTCGGGGGTAGGCCACGCGGCCTTGGGGCGTCTGAAGCGCTGTCGGGCCGGGACCCGGGAGCGCGAGACCCGGGGGCTGGGATGAGGCCGAGAGGCCCCGCTTTCTCACCTGCGGCTCGCAGAGCTTGGCGCGGTAGGACGCAAGCGGTCCAGGCCGCCTCTCCCGCCTCTCCTCGAACACCGAGTCCTCGAACTCGCCGCCAAGCAACCAGCAGCCGGTTTCCATTGCGCGCCCAGGACAGGAGCATCGAGAGGAGGCGGTGCCTAGAGCGGCGCCCACGTGCGGGCCAACGCGGAAGGGGCGGGGCCGTCGAGGCCCAGCGAGCGGCATGCTGGGACTTGTAGTCTTTGGGCGGGAGCCAGACCGGGACTTGGCCCACGGCAAGTTGGGAGTCGTTGAGCTGAGATTTTATCTGGTTCACGACGCGAGGACAGAACTTGACTTCTCTGTTTCTGGAGATGGACAGAGCGATCCTTACGTGCACGCATCAAAAAGCACTAGCCTCAGGGTAGCTGTTCAAAACTGGTAGGTACCAGTTTTTCACTATTGACCATACTCCTAGCACTGTGTTAAGCACTTTTTTTTTTTCTTCCATTTTACTGTATCCTTTCCTAACAACCTCTGAACGGCACGATGATTCTCATTAAAAACTGGGGCTTAGAGAGGTTACGTATCTTGCTCAGGATCAATTATTACATGGCAAAGAGCTGGGAAAAAAAGAATTGAGTCAGTAATACCCCCGTGTCTCCATAGAAGAGACACACCAATAATAAAGACCAGGGTACAGTAATTCACGCACTTGTAAAACAGAGGACATGGAGATTTACTCTGGGGACTCCATCAGGGAGCATTAATTCTGCCTAGAAAAACACTAAATCCCAGAATTCTAACACCAGCATTTACTAGAATTCTTATACCTTCAAGATGTTCCTTGAGACAAGAAGGTAGAGATTGTTGACAAAATACCGGCCAGTATTCCACAGCACAGTATTACTGTGCCATATTACACAGAAGGTAATAGACATGGAGGTTTTCTCTGGTTTTCCTCCTGTTTCTCCTCACTCTCACCAGCTCCTCTTCCACCAACTGTCTTCCAGGATTCTTTCCTCAACCCAAATTTCTACTCCACACATTCACCCTAGGGGAACCTAATTCACTCCCTGATTTTTCAGAATCCATCTCTCTGCTGATGACTCCCCAAATCTAGAAGCAGCTCATATATCCTTGGTGGAAAGCTCCACCAGAACAGCCTCCAGACATTAACTACTGATGAATCCATCCATAGAAAAGCCATTAAGAAAAAGTCCTTAGGAAAAATTTAGAACTTATAGAAAAGTGAAGGAAAAAAGGTATCCATAATATTGTCACCGAGAAGCAATGACGTCTAAAGAAGGTAAACTTATTTGCCCTAATTCTAATATGCCCTTGTCCTACCAAAAGGCAATACAGCATAGTGTCAAAGGGCCTCAAGCACCAGATTTGTCTGGATTCGTGGTCCTGGTTCAGTTATTCGCCCACTGTGTGACCTGATCCGTGAAGTGGGCATTGATTAAAATAATGCATGTAAGGTGCCTGTCAGCGAGTGAGTAATACATGTTCATTCAAAATTCCTGTTCCAAGTGCAAAGAGAAAAGCAAAGGCAGGCAGGGAGATTTTTTTCAGCTTTCTCTTTTTGAAGGCTCCTTGGTTTTGGAACTTCCACCCTCTCTTGTTCTGAGGTGCCCCCAGGTCTGACCTCCTGGCCCAACAACTAACTGAGGTAGATATTTTGCTGAAATGGTCAGGAAGTCACGGAAGGGCAGTTTACAGGTAAAAGAGAGTTCTTTGCCCTTTGAACTCAGGCTTCCTGAGCTAAGGGGTTTCCAGCTTTTTTACCACTAAGAACCCTTTTAGTTATTTTCCCCCAGAGTAGTGGAGGATTTGTGTATGCAATAAAACTGCATTTATTAACCAATGCTTGCTTCATTTTCGTTTACAAAAATAATTGAATCCAAATCCTGTATAACAGCCAATCCAAGCCTCTGCCCAGCCTGAGCCTATCAGCATTGCCTCGCTGTGTGTTAGAATTCTATGAAAGTGAAGAAGTAACTGCCAAAGGACCCTGGGAAGCCTGAGGAAAGGTTAAACGTGATTGATGTTGAGTCTTTGGCAATAATGAAAACAGCTCAAAGACCCCTATCACTGTTGAGGACCCGGGGTCTGGAACCCCAGCTTGTAAACCACCACCTCAATTGATAGGCCCTGGAATACTTTTTTAAAAGAGGAGAGCACTCTGTAACTGTTAAATATATCTTAAATACCTAGGAAATGCCAGGTGTTAGGGAGTAGATGGAAATTCTGTAAGCATCTAAAATGGTATGGATGGTGATAAAAGTGATAAAAGTTGATTTCTATAGATTTGTATCTATAAAAACCTGAATTTAGATAGAGGGGTGTGATTGAGTTTCCCCAGGCAAGGTAGCTATCACCTCCTCGAGGCAGCCCACCTTCCTCTTTCCTGTAATTTCCCCATGCTTCTATCCACCGTGGCATTAATCACACCATGGACTGTTGGAGATTGGAGACTGTGTCTTTTTCACTCTTGTAAACTCAGCCCCCAGACAGGGCTTGGCCCAGAGCAGCTCAATCAATGCCTGTTGCATGGATAGAAATGGCAGAAGGAGAAGACAGGAGCATTTCTCAGTTTTAAGTCACATGTTCATGTCCTCTCTATGAGTGGGAGAGGGGAGAACATTTATTGAGCATCTGTGACGAACTAGGTTGTGCTATGGGCAACCTATTAGCTTTATTTTAATTAATCCTCACAATCTCTCTCTCTCTCTCTGAATTAGACGTTATTATTTCCATTCAAAGAGCTGAAGGCTCTGGTGCTTTGCTGGTTGCTCAGAAGAGGCTGTGGGGCTGGGAGGTGACAGGGAAGCCAAATAGACATAGATGCATAGTCTACAGGATTTACAACCACTGGGATCTTTGCCTTGGCCTTGGCTGGGAGGCCCTGAGCACATCACTCTTAGGGGTGCTTCCAGGGACAGGACTGTTCTCACTGTACTTAGCAATTGCAGTCCTTCACGCTCCTCCCAGTATCGGGACCCTCTCAATTTCCACCTCTGCCTCTCAAAGGCACTCCCCTGCAGAACACCAAAATATCATCTTTAATCAAAGGTGGGAAGACTGGTTGTCTTCAGAGCACTTCTGGAATTGCCCAGAAATACAGACCTTCTGTGAGGCAAGAGGGAGCCTGAGGAAGTTCTTATCCAGCCCTCAAGGATGGGTGTCTGAGGTTAGCACTTTCCTCTCTGGCCCAAAGGAGATGTTGGAGGTGCTTTGAAAAAGCCTGACACCTTTCTAACTACGCACCCCTTAGCTAGGCAATCAAAGCCATCTACAACCTGTTGCCAACCTAACCAATACTGTTTCATTATTATTATTTTAGTGTTTTAGTTTTTACAACTTTATTGAGGTATAATTGAGGAACAGTAAACTTCACACATTGAAAGTGAGTTTATATAAGTATGCACCTGTGAAACCTTCCCCAAAGTCAAGGTGATGAACACGTGCATCACCCCTGAAAATTTATCCCCGCCCGCCTCTTCCCCATCCCCTTAACTGAATCATTGCTCTACACCCAGGCTGGTCCTACCCAGATTCCGCCTCCCAGATTCTTCTCCCTGAGTCTTTCCCTCATCCTGCAACCTTCCCTGCTTACCAGGTTTCGGCTCACCATTTCCTTTGTCAGGAAAGTCCCTCCCAGTGCCCTCCATCTGGCTGACTCCCTGGAAGCCTTTCCTGATCCCCTAGTCTGGGCTACATGGCCCCTATCTGGGTTCACATAGTGCCACGTGCTTTCCTCTAACAGGGCGCTTCTCATCCCGGATAGCTCTTGTCCAAGCTCGCTTTTTGGCCCTTGCTCACTTGTCCATCACCTGCAGGAGACTGTGAGCTCGTTCTACGCAGGGACTGCGTCATTCTCTCTGTGTGTAGCACCGAGCAGTGTCTGGCACCCAGTAGGCCCTCACTCCATGTTTGTTAAGTGGATTAATCATTAGCTGTTTGCACAGAATTCTCTCCCCTGTACACTGTCCCCTCGTCCTCTAGGGAAACACTTGGTCCACAGTATTCACTTCTGCATTCTGTGTGCCACCCAATATATTGTTGAGGGCCTGCTCTGTGACAGGGGCTGAGGATACCACCCATGGTCCCTGCTCTTAAAGAGCCTAAATTAAAGTGGGGAAGACAGGTGATAAACACGTAAGCAAGCAAATTATTTAATTACAGGCTGTGGCAAAGTGCTAGGATAGAGAATAACAGGGCTTAGCAGGTGTAAAACATCTTCCATGATGAAATCACATCTCTTCCTCTCCTTTTCTTACCCAAGCAGTTTACCTCTGACCTCCCTTTCTCAGTTTCCATGGATATTTGTAAATATTGCTTTTCCTCCTTTTCCATCTCTTTTGGTTTCTTTTGAGCAAAGCATACCCTTCCATTACTGTTATGAGTTCCAGCCCACTAATTCTCAAGTATTTATTAATTTATATTACCGTATTAAGCTTGCTCATTTATTTCCCATATTCTGTAAGTTTTTATAGTTGGTACATTCATTGATTCAACTAAAATGCATTGAGTACCTGCTATAAGCAAGGACTGTTTTCAGAGTGGAGGATACAGTGATAAATAAGACAGATGAGATCCTTGCCCTCATGGAACTTCAGTTGTAGTGGGCAGACAAATAATAAACAAGGAAGTAAACGAACAAGGTAGTTTTAGACCATGTTAAGCGCTACAAAGAAAATTTGAGGGATGATGTATAAGGGACTCCTTCATGTAGGGTGGCCAGGGAAGGTGCCTCTGAAGAGCTGAGCCTGGAGTGAAGAGAAGGAGCTGGCCAAGAGGACATCTGGAGCAAGAGTATCTGAAAAACTGCAAGGCAAGAATGAGTGGGAGGCGAGCCACGGCGCCGAGGCCGGGCGAGCGTGCAGCAGAGCTTGCTGTGTGGCCTGAGACGGGAGGGTGGGTAGCCAGGCAGGGAGCAAATCGTGTGCACAACACATGTTTATTGAAAGAACGAATGATCTAATGATCCCAGACTTCAAGTATTGCATCTTACTAGCTTCTTGGCTGTATTTTTTTTTTCAGTTTTTAAATTTTTAAATTTGTTTCAAAGTTAAACCCAAGACACATTGACTTCATAGGAAATCCACTGAGAAATGTTTTTCTAGGCCGAGCACCTCTTTCCCTTTAGTCTCCCCCAACAGAGCATGTACATGTTACTTTCATTTTATAATCACTGCTGTCCTACCACTATACCAAGATCAACTAAACTCTGTGTGTAGTATTCTGAATGTTCTTAGTTATACCGTAAGTTCACTGATTGCAAAAGATTTTCTGGGATAACGTGTCACTTGAATTCTTTGGCTACTTTTGAAGATGAAGTCCAAAGAACTGTTAAATGATTCTCCTTTTTGGGGGTGCGTGGTATTTTATAGGCATTAGCAACTAGCACCTGGGGCTGTGCTGATCCCATCGGGCATCACTGGGAGACCCTATAAAGCCGAAGAATCATTTGATGCAGCAGCCAACTAAGTGACTCAAAACTGAAGGTTAAATTTAAAGAGAAAACTAACTTAGAGAAAAAAAGGTAATCCTAGAGGAGCCCATTCTAAGCAATCAATCATTATGCCTGTGTGTGTGTGTGTGTGTGTGTGTGTGTGTGTGATTGATTCAGTGCAGCCCGGTAGGTCCCAGATGACACTCCTTTTTGGGAGACAGTGGTCTGGGGGAGCAGAATCTGGCAAGTGGCCAGTACCCGTAAGCTTCTTGGCTGTACTTTATTGTATTTACTGTGTCTGGTGCCCATGATGTCGCATTATTTTGCCATCACTCCCTCGGTTGTCATATGATCTGACTCTGTAGCTGAATTTTGGCCTCTTTCCTCTTTCCCTCTACAAAACTCAATTTCATGCCCTTTTATTCAGGTCAGCAACTCCTGAGCCAAATGAAATTTTCTCAGGACTTGTGGAGTGTACTGTCTCTTGCTGAGATCATTTCATTCCAGTATCACAGGCTGTTGCCCCAAAGACAAACACTGCCTGCCAACACCGGCTATGTGCACAACCAGCCGGCATTGCTTTTTTCTCTCCTGGCTCCCAAACTTGCAATCTTCAGTGCAATTTGATGAACATTTACTGAGCAACAATTTTGTGAAGACAAGGCTAGGCACTAGAGGCAGTGGTTAAGGGTGAGAGCTCTGGAGACAGTTCATGTTTTATGCCTCCAACACTTACTAGGTATGTGAATTTGAGCCTTTGTGAGGCTTGCTTTCCTTATCTATACCGTGGGGGTAATAATAATATCTACCTCATGGATCATCCATGGATTGAAATAAATCATGTAACTCTCTCAATCCAGTGCTTGACACATAGTGTTCAATAAATGTTAGCTTAAAAAAATTTTTTTTAAAATGTGGTTTCTGCCTTCAAAGTGCTATAAGATAGTGAAATAGATGTACATACAGAGTCAACTAGGACCTGCTGGGTAGATGTAGGGGGAGCAGTCAGTATTGACTAGAGCAGGAAGGGAATGAGGGAGGCCTCAAGGGGGCAGCAACTGTGGTGGTGACGTCAGAAGAACAAGCCAGACAGAAGGAATAACATAAATGTATTATTTCAGTCAAAGCAGCTGTGTACCTGTGTAAAAAACAGTTAATGAACAAGGGCCTGAATATAATACAAGATTGAAAGTAATGAACCCCTTAAGAGAAATATAAAGTGCAAAGGAAGTCAAGGAGAAAGAGAGCTTAATTCCACTAAGGTACTTTGTATTTCAAGATAGTCTTCAACAAATGGTGCTGGAATAACTGGACATCCACAGGCAAAAAAAAAAAAAAAAAAAAAGAATCTAGACACACACCTTACACCCTTCACAAAAAGTAACACAAAATGGATCATAGATCTAAATGTAAAATGCAAAACTATTAAACTCCTAGAAAATAACATGGGGAAAACCAAGATGACCTTCAGTATGGCAATGGCTTTTTAGATACAACACCAAAGGCATAATCCATGAAAGAAATAATTGATGAAATGGACTTCATTAAAATTAAAAACTTCTGCTCTATGAAAGACAGTTTCAAAAGGATGAGAAGACAAGCCATAACCTGGGTGAAAATATTTGCAAAAGGCAAATCTGATAAAGGACTGTTATCCAGGGACTTCCCCGGTGGCACAGTGGTTGAGAATCCACCTGCCAATGCAGGGGGGGCACAGGTTCGATTCCTGGTCCGGGAAGATCCCGTATGCTGCGGAGCAACTAAGCCCGTGTGCCACAACTACTGAGCCTGCGCTCTAGAGCGTGCAAGCCACAACTACCGAGCCCACAAAACTAGAGCCCGTGCTCTGCAACGAGAAGCCACTGCAACAAGAAGCCTGCACACCACACCGAACAGTAGCCCCCGCTCACCGCAACTAGAGAAAGCCTGCATGCAGCAAGGAAGACCCAATGCAGCCAAAAAATAAATAGAATTTTTTTTTAAAAAAGGACTGTTATCCAACATATAGAAAGAACTCCTAAAACTTAGTAAGAAAACAAACAACCTGATTTAAAAGCAGGCCAAAGGGCTTCCCTGGTGGCGCAGTTGTTGAGAGTCCACCTGCCGATGCAGGGGACACGGGTTCGTGCCCCGGTCCGGGAAGATCCCACATGCCGCGGAGCGGCTGGGCCCGTGAGCCATGGCCACTGAGCCTGCGCGTTCAGAGCCTGTGCTCCGCAACGGGAGAGGCCACAACAGTGAGAGGCCCGCGTACCACAAAAAAAATAAAAATAAAAGCATGCCGAAGACCTTAACAGAAATCTCACCAAGGAAGATATACAGATGGCAAATAAGCACATGAAAAGATGCTCAACACCATATGTCATCAAGGAAATGTAAATTAAAACAACAGTGAGATACCGCTACATACCTATTAGAATGGCCCAAATCCAGGATGTTGACAACACCAAATGCTGGTGAGAATGTGGAGCTACAGGAACTCTCATTCATTCCTGGTGGGAATGCAAAATGGTATAACCACTTTGGAGGATAGTTTGGCAGTCTCTTACAAAACTAAACATACTTTTACCATATGTCATAAAGACATCACAAGAAGAGATACGTATAGACCAATATCCCTTATGAATGTAAGTGTGAAAATCCTCAACAAAATACTAGCAAACGTAATACAACAGCATATCAAAAGTATGGCACACCATAACCAAGTGGGATTTATCCTAGGAATCTGAGTGACTCAGCAAAAGAAAATGAATCAATGTACTACATCATGTTAACAGAACGAAGGGGAAAAAAGTAAGCTTAGGGCCTCCCTGGTGGTGCAGCAGTTAAGAATCCACCTGCCCATGCAGGGGACACGGGTTCGATCCCTGGTCCAGGAAGATCCCACATGCTGCAGAGCAACTAAGCCTGTGTGCCGCAACTACTGAGCCTGTGCTCTAGAGTCCGCGAGCCACAACTACTGAGTCCACATGCCACAACTACTTAAGCCTGCGTGCCCAGAGCCTGTGCTCCACAACAAGAGAAGCCAACGCAGTGAGAAGCCCGTGCTCTGCAACAAAGAGTAGCCCCCACTCATCACAGCTAAAGAAAGCCCGTGTGGGGCTTCCCTGGTGGCGCAGTGGTTGAGAGTCCGCCTGCCGATGCAGGGGACACGGGTTCGTGCCCCGGCCCGGGAAGATCCCACATGCCGCGGAGCAGCTGGGCCCGTGAGCCATGGCCACTGAGCCTGCGCGTCCGGAGCCTGTGCTCCGCAACGGGAGAGGCCACAACAGTGAGAGGCCCGCGTACCGCAAAAAAAAAAACAAAAACAAAAACAAAAAAAAACAAAAAGAGAAAGCCCGCGTGCAACAACTAAGACCCAATGCAGCCAAAAATAAATGAATAAATAAATTTAATTAAAAAAAAAAGTAAGCTCATTTCAATCGATGCAGAAAAGGTATTTGACAAAAGCCAAAACTCTTTCATGATAAAACCTCTTAGAGGGCTTCCCTGGTGGTGCAGTGGTTAAGAATCTGCCTGCTGGGCTTCCCTGGTGGCGCCGCCTGCCAATGCAGGGGACATGGGTTCGAGCCTTGGTCCGGGAATATGCCACATGCCACGGAGCTACTAAGCCTGTGCGCCACAACTACTGAGCCTGTGCTCTAGAGCCAGCGAGCCACAGCTACTGAAGCCCGTGCGTCTAGAGCCTGTGCTCTGCAACAAGAGAAGCCACCACAATGAGAAGCCCACGCACTGCAACGAAGAGTAGCCCCTGCTCACCGCAACTAGAGAAAGCCCGTGTGCAGCAACGAAGACCCAACACAGCCAAAAAATAAATAAATTAAATAAATAAGTTTTAAAAAATACCTCTTAGAAAACTAGGGTAGAACTTCCTCAACATGATAAACAGCATTTAATAAAAACCCACAGAGAACATCATATTTGATGGTGAGACTGAAAGCTTTCTTTTATGATCAAGAACCAGACAAGGATGCCCTCTTTCACTATTGCTATTCAACACAGTACTAGAAGTTCTAGCCAGAACCATTAGAGAAGAAAAAGAATAATAGGCATCCAAATTGGAAAGGAGTAAAACAACATCTATTTATGATTCTTTAGAATTTCCTATATATAGAAAATTCTAAAGAATCCACAAGAAATCTACTAGGGCTAATAAACAAGTTCAGAGAAGTTGCAGGTTACAAGATCAACAAAAAAAGTTTGTTGTGTTTCTATATACCAGCAATGAACAATCTGAAAAGGAAATTAAGAAAGCAATTCTAATTAACAATAACATCCTAAAAGAATAAAATACCTATCAATAAATGTAACCAAGAAGGTGAAAGAAAGACTTGTACACTGAAAACTACAAAACATTGCTGAAAGAAATTAAATAAGACCTAAATAAGTGGAAAAACATCTTGTGTTCATATATAGGAATACTTAATATTGTCAAGATGTTAGTACTACCCAAAGCAATCTAAAGATTCAACATAATTCCTTCCATAATTCATAATTCAAACTTTCAACAACTTTTTTTGCATAAATGTAAAAACCAACCCTCAAATTCATATGGAATTCCTAGGGACCCCGAATAAACAAAACAGTCTTGAAAAACAAGAAAGCTGAAGGACTCGTACTCCTGATTTGAAAATGCACTACAAACCTAAAATAGTCAAAACAGTGTGGTACTGGCATAAGGCTAGACATATAGACCAATGGAGTGGAACTGAGAGCCCAGAAATAAACCTTTACATATATGGCCAATTGGTTTTTGACAAGGGCGCCAGGTCCATTCAAAGGGGAAAAGATAGGTGCCTCAACAGATGGTGCTGGGATAACTGGATTGCCACATACTAAAGAATGAAGTTGGACCCCTACCTCACAGCATATACAAAAATTTACTCAAACTGGATTAACCTAAATATTAGAGCTACAACCATGAAATCTTAGAAGAAAATATAGGGGTCAATCTTCATGACCTTGGATTTGGCAATGGATTCTTAGATATGACACCAAAAGCATAAGCAACAACAAAGAAAAATAAACTGGACTTCACCAAAATTAAAACTGTGCATGCATCAATTTTTCTGTGTGCACTATCAATAAAGTGAAAAAGACAACCCAAAGAAGGGGATAAAGTACAGTCAATTCTCATTACTTACAGTAGTTATGTTCTATAAAGTCACCACGAATACTGAACAGATGCTCCTAGGGTTAAGATCCTGGGATCTGGACTTCCCTGGTAGTGCAGTGGTTAAGAATCCACCTGCCAATGCAGGGGATATGGGTTCGCGCCCCGGTTGGTGAAGATCCCACATGCCGTGGGGCAACTTAAGCCTGTGCGCCACAACTACTGAGCCTGCGCTCTAGAACCCATGAGCCACAACTACTGAACCCTCATGCCACAGCTTCTGAAGCCCGTGTGCCTAGAGCCTGTGCTCCGCAACAAGAGAAGCCGCCACAATGAGAAGCCCGCGCACCACTACCAAGAGTAGCCCCGCTCGCTGCAACTAGAGAAAGTCCACACGCAGCAACGAAGACCCAACGCAGCCATAAATTAATTAACTAACTAATTAATTTAAAAAGATCCTGGGATCTTCTGGTCATAAGTTTCATCAGTCAATACATAACCTTGCTTCATGTGTTTTTGCTTAAAGACACCTTTTTAAATATATATTGATATATACTATTTACTCATTAACATTGAATTCACGGCCAAGAGCACTAGTCCTCATGTCTGAATGAAGCTTATCTAACACACATTTTCTCCACAAGGCACCCCACAGCCTTCTTGAGTTTAGGAATGCTAGACAACACTTTGGTACTACACTTGGGGGATCATTTTAAACAGTGAAATCACCAACAAAAAACACAAAAGTGGCACTAAACATTACAAAAAGGATGCTTCTTTACAGTCTGAGAGCTGAAACAAGAGGCAAAACGTCACCTTTTTTGACCTCAGCTGGGAATGTACACACTGGGCAACTCAAATATTTTTGCCACTATGCACAAGCACATGAATGAGCACTAAAGTGCCATGAATATTGATTCGGGGGTTACAGTTAAGTTTTAACGAGTAAAATTTGCGTATATAGAATCTGTAAATGAGGATTGACTGTATTTACGAATCGTATATCTGATAAGAGTGTAACATCCAGAATATATGAAAAACTCCTAAAACTCAACAACAAAAAGGCAACCCAATTAAAAACTTAGCAAAGGACTCGGACAGACATTTTTCCAAAGACGATATACAAATGGTCGTTAACCACATAAAAGATGCTCAACATCATTAGCCATTAGAGAAATGCAAATCAAAGCCACAGTGAGATATCACTTCACACCTACTAGGATGGTGATAACAATAATTTAAAAAACTGAAAATAAAAGGTGTTGGTGAGGATACTGAGAAATTAGAACCCTTGTGTATTGCTGGTGGAATGTAAAATGGCTACAGACAACTGTGGAAAACAGTTTGATGGTTCCTCAAAAAGTTAAACACAGAATTGCCATAAGATTCAGCAATTCCACTCCTAGATACATACCCAAAAGAACTGAAAATAGGGACTCACACTGTGAGTTGTATGCTGATGTTCACTGTAGCATTTTTCTAGCCAAAAGGTGACAACAACCCAAGTGTCCATCCATAAACAGATGAATACACACACACGTGGGCATACACACTGGAATATTATTCAGCCATAAAAAAGAATGAGGGCTTCCCTGGTGGCTCAGTGGTTAAGAATGCCTGCCAATGCAGGGGATATGGGTTCGAGCCCTGGTCCGGGAAGATCTCCCATGCCGTGGAGCAACTAAGCCCGAGCGCCACAACTACTGAGCCTGTGCTCTAGAGCCCACAAGCCACGACTGCTCAGCCCACATGCCTCAACTACTGAAGCCCGAACACCTACAGCCCATACTCTGCAACAAGAGAACCCACCACAATGAGAAGCCCATGCACCGCAACGAAGAGTAGCCCCCACTCGCCGTAACTAGAGAAAGCCCGCACGCAGCAACGAAGACCCAACACAGCCCCCCAAATAAAAATAAATAAATTTATTAAAAAAAGAATGAAATTCTGCTATATGCTACCATATGAATGAACTTTGAAAACACTATGCTAAATGAAATAATTCAGACATAAAAGGACAAGGATTGTATGATTCCACTTATTTGAAATATCAAGAATAGGCAAATTCATAGAAACAGAAAGTAGATGAAAAGTTACCAGGGGTTGTAGGGAGGGGGCAATGGAGAGTTATTGCTTAACAGTTACAGAGTTCTGTTTGGGATGATGAAAAGTTTTGGAAATAGTGGATACTGTTGCCCAACACTGTATATATAATTAATGCCATTGAACTGTACACTTAAAAATGGATATAATGGCAACTTTTGTTATATTTTACCATGATTTTTTGAAAATTCAGTTAATAAAATGAAAAAAAAATCACTGAAAACTACTAATCACTGCTAACTTTTATTTTGTATTCAAGGACACAGTTAACCAGGAGAAGAGGGTTCTTTGCTCTGTCAAATAAATATATTTAAAAGCTAGCAAACATCAGAGCAGATTTAAGTGTCAAGTCTTAAGAGACTGGGGAAAA